>NC_090442.1:370233764-370537455 GCF_031143425.1 Pleurodeles waltl | reverse complement strand
CCTTTGTATGCTTGCAGTTTTAACTAGAACCACTTTGACTGACACTGCCATGCTAGTCCATAAAATAGGTGTATTTTTTCCTTTGTATACTTTCTTGAAAACATTAGCAATTTTGAGGTGATTACTAATTAATCCTCTAGACATTTTCATTTAGAATTATATAATTCAGGAAACATCCTTGTGATTTGGCACCTGATACTTCCCTCCTCCTTAAGAACTAAATCATCTTGATATACCAATTGGAATAAAATAGTGATCAGTGAATAGTTCTCATACTTTAGTTTAGTTTGTGTTTAGGTTTAGATACATGATTTTTTTTACTTATAGTAATTTCAATCTAATTTTGAATTTGTGAAGACTTTATTTTCCTTACAGTCCCCCATCCTGTGTCATACTTCCCATCTGCAAAAATATTGATAAATGTTGTATCTACCAAAGGTAGATCTTGATTTCTTCATTTATTTCTAAATTGCCATTCTTATTTTCTAGGAATGTCTGCTTGTCTGTGGCTTATGTTGCTTCCAAAACTGACACTTCTGACAATATACCTAAGAACATATCCTTGTAGCCATTGTAGTTTCTTGGACCGCATGACCAGCATTGCTATAGCTAAAACTCTGCTGACTTGTAGTAGAAAATAGGGCCTATTTTGAGTTGAAGATAGTAGGGACAATAGGCCTTATTTAGAGCTTGGCAGATAAATGTGACAAGTGTTGTGTTTTACAGGTGAGTTATAGCTTATGGCACTTGAGACATAAAGGACAGGACATCTGCCATATATTGATGCTTTGATAGATTATCCCATCCAGCCAACTTTATATAATACCTGTAGCCACTGTTTTCTGCATCCAGTAGGATTTATCAGTCTCTTGTTCAACTTTTCCGAAATTATTTCTTACTGTTAAATTACTGACATGGTCAACCAAATGTATAAGCAATCATTAAATGCATTTTATGTTTAAACAACTTTCAGGGATTTGAATACACTAGTGGGTCTTGACGCCACCTTGCACTGACTTTAGTGCCTTCGAAGGAAACCAACTTGAATAAACTTGTACAATTATTATTTGAATTAGAACTGTTGATTTCTGTACCACAGATTCGACTCTGGGTGGCGTTAGAGTGCTCCGCACCATATTTTACATACACATGTAAGAGGCACATTTACAACCAATGGGCAACACATTCCAACATGGTAAACTGTAAAAGAGGACCAAATACAACAAATATGCATATTGTATAATACACAAAGAGTAGATACAGGACTACTGTTAAAATGCTCAGACGGAATTCTCATAATAAATGCAACAGACAAAATTTAAAAATAAAATATATATATATAAATATATGTATATATATATATATATGCACAATGTTGCTGGCAGTGAGAAATTGAGGTATTAGTTGAGGGGGAGTGAGTACCCACCTCACATAATAACCACAGTTCTTGTCAGGGTGAACCTTAAAGTCACCAAATTAAGCTGGACCTAGTAGCTACGGCACAAACTAGACAGGCTTAATTTGCTCTTAATTTGGAGGCAATGTGTAAATTATGTAAGCAGTACTCAAACAATAATAAAGTCAAACACACAACACAAGAACAATCCCAGACCATTTTAGAAAAAATAGAGTAATTTTTAAAATAATGTAAGATATTGAGTTATTGGTGGAGGGTGGTGAACCACAACCAGTCACCACCGGTAACCTGTGCTTAACCCTCTGGTAGCTTGGCACACAAAAGTAGGCTTAACTTAAAGGCAATGTGTAAAGTATGTATGCTACATGCAAGCAGTAATAAAGTGAAACCACAACACAAGCAAAATCCCAAATCAATTTAGGAAAATTAAGTCAAGGCAATCCTTTTTCAGTAATGTCCATAGGTCCAGGAGTATACTGAATAAGTGTTCTATGGTCCAATATTTATACTTGGTGATAGCATTTGAAGTGGGGGAGACTTCATGGGCTACCCCCAAATCTTGCTCCAGAAGGTTTGTTCCTTCCTCTGTCAAGGCATCAAGAAGTCTAGGGTGAGAAAAGACTATTGTCAGGTTCCTTTGTGTATGCTGAAGGCAGGAACCTGAAATATAAGTGAGGGTGGGAACATCTCCACCCCAGCCATCCTGATAGGATGGCCCATCCTGTCCACTCTAAATGTATTTTGGGTCACTGTATGGGAGGAAAACAGAAAAGCCATTTATAGTGTTATGACCCAGGACATTGGCACAAAAATAGTTAGGGCAGGAAAATGCCAACCTTCCAAAAGTGGCATTTTCTGAATTGTGACGTAAAATCTGAACTTAACATTAAAGAGGGTTTTATATTACTATTCATTTGAGTCCAAACAAGACATTTCTAGCTGGTCCCAATCAAATGTTAGCGCTTATTAAATATAATAAGGTAACCCAATGTTATTCTGAGAGGTAGGCCATATCTACAGTAGGGAAAAACGAAAATAGGAGATTTTCACTACTAGGACATGTAAAACTTGAACCCATATGCCCAACATTTTAAATACAAGGCACGCTTCCAATGGGCCTATAGGGCCTACCTTGTGAGTGGCTTATAAGTATTAAAAATGAAGGCGTAGTTCTGGCAAAAGGTTTATTTTGCCAGGTTTGAATGGTTGTTTAAAACTCAACTACAGGCTGCAGTGGCAGACCTGAGGCATGTTCTAAAGTGCTACTTTGGTGTATGGCACAATGAGTGCTGCAAGCCCACTAGCAGCATTTAGTTTATAGGCCCTGGGCACCATGTAGTACCATATACTAGTTAAGTAAACATGCCAATCAGGTGTAGGCCAATTTTACCATGTTTTAGGGAGAGATTACAAGCACTTTACCATGGGTTAGCAGGGAAAAAGTGCATGGAATCCTAATGCCAACACAAATAGGTTCAGGTGCAGAAGGCAAAAATCTGATTGTTGACCCTACAAAAAGGGCCATGGCCAACATACAATAATTCAGTAGAACCGGAGTTATGAATGTTTTAAGTTCAGCATTCAAAATAGAACCAAACAGCATTAAGTGCCAAGTACAGTCATCTGCGTGCCGTTGTTCGGAACAACGGTAAGATTTAAGGCCAACCACGATGAAGCGCAGATCGAATACAGTGGCCACGTTCGTCCTGGTGAAAATCTTTATCTTTGGAGCCAAAAATCGCCAGTGGAGCAAGGAAGTATGCTATGGTTGAAGAGGGCTACATGTTGTTAGATAGACATTAGACAAGGTTTTGGTGAAGCAGTTGGCATTTGGCGGGAAAGCACAGAGCAGGAGAAATTTGAAAACGTCCCACACCGGGCGGATACTTTTTCGCACCTTCACCTGGTGAAGATTTCTACCTCTGGACTTTTTTTGGAGCTCAGATTTTTCCTATTTCTATCTTGATTTACATAGCATTTACCAGGGGTCCAGGCACGGAAGAGATGTATGAATCCCTGCTCTAAGATTTATTTAAGTAGGTAGGTTTTTAGGGGCTTGCTGAAAATCATGAGATTAGGTTCTGAATGCTGGGGTAAGCTGTTCTATGCCTGTGCTGTGATTACAGAGCTATTCTATTTCTGCAAAATTAACGCACAGCAACAAGGTTAGAAAAAGAAGATCATAGCAGCTTGGGAGGAGCATATCTTTTGAACATTGTGGAAATATAGTTAGGATGGTAAGTGTGGTACATGGCATTGTGAAAAAAGCAGAGAGCCTTAAAGAGACTTATTTTCTGTACTGGGAGCCAATGCAGTGTTTTGAGATAAATAGAGGCATTGTCAGATTTGCGAATGCCCACTACAAGTTTTGCTACAGCATTTTAAATTAGCTGCATTAGATAAGCAGGAAGGCTGACAAACAGAGTATTATATAATCTAGTCTGTTGATGATCAGTGAATATCTTAACTGTTGCCTAGATGTCTGATGAATGAAAGGTAGCATTTTTGGAACACTTTCATAATGAGGAAACAGGTGGCCTTGAGTTTTGTAACATGTCGTTCAAAGGACATTCTGGAATCATATATGACTCAGGGGTTAGTTACCAAACTAGGACAAATGCCTAACAACTGGGGGCACCAAGAAGACACCAGTAAAAGGGGTCCCTGATCAACAAGACCTCACTTTTATCAGAGTTCTGTTGGATGAAGATGACATTCATTCAACTGTCTAACACAACCAAGTAACATCTGAATTGATCCTGCAAGGAATTCAAATTCTCTTCCATGTATATGGTGATATGGTTATCTTCTGCCTAACCATAAAACTGAAAGCCAAAAGAAGCAACCAGCTCTGCCAGTGGTATATGACCTTGAAAAGAGTTGGACTCAGGTCAGAGCTCTAAAATTAGAGCAAAAAGGACTGTCTGTGGTCTAGCTCTCAGAAAGGATTTAAATAATTCAAGGACTTATCCTTGGATACCGGTCTACTCAAGTAGAATGAAAGCCAGCCGCAAAGCCCCCATCATCTAGGATCAGCAGCCTTAAGCTTGGTCTTGATACTCAAAGTGGGTATAACCCACTCAAAGTGGGTATAAAATTAGATTGAAATTCATTGAGAACATTGTTCTATTCAATATATTGGCATAGCTGAGAGTTAACGCAGCTTTTCGAAGCTTAGTGACAAAAAAGAAGAAAGGACATAAGACAATAATTCAGAGCAATGCTGGAATCTAATGATGCTTTCTTTAAAAGAGGAGCATGAGCCATTTTGTAGAATGAAGGGACTAGCCTATTGACTAATGGTTTAGTACAGGTTACAGTAATCACCGGGGCACCAGTCGGGGTTATTCATTTAAAAATCTTTGCGGGAAAAGGGTCCAAAAGAGAGTCAGAGTGGATTGCCTTTATTCTGGCTATGGTCACATCATCGGTTGTGGGAGCGAAGTCAGAACAAGATGATAGGAGTTTGATGGCTCAAGTGGGTCTGTGTTGGGTGAAAGGTGAATGAAGATAGTAGAATGGAAGAACTCTGCTAGATCTGAACCTAACTTTTGGGTGGGAGGGATATTATATGCGTAGGAAACTCCACTAGCTAAGTAATGGTATACGAAAAAAGTACTTTTGTTGGATTATGGGCCAATAGAATTTTCTTTTATTATTTAGACCCTGCAAATTGGATATGTGACTTGTAAGCTTTGATTTGTTTTGTGTGCTGACATATTAGCATATGTGAGCTGCCAAGTTCTTTCTAACGTTTAGCATTTTCTTTTGGCTAGTATTGATTGAAGTGAATACCATAAGGCTGAGGGAACTGTCCAATTACATTGGCCAGATTTCCATGGTAGAGCATCAAGAGCATTGATGATCCAGTTACTGAAATGGCTTATGACAGAATAATATTACTGTCTGATTGCATGATTGGTTGCATAGTTTTAATGCAATTGTTTATTTTACCAATATCTAGTTTGGTTCAGACATAGTAAGTGGCTTTTATAGTTGTTATGTAGTAGATGTAGACTCTCCCACAGGCAGTTGAAAGAATATTGCCTTGTGATCTGTCCAGGGAAGTTCTGTGATGGATTCAATGTTAGAATTATAAGGTTCTGCATAGTTATAGTCACATATGTGACCCCCCTGGTGAGTTTGTGCCTGGATCATGTTCGCTTACCTCAAATACTGAAAAAAATATTCATGAGGTCAATTGCATTAGCGTCCATAGTATTATCAATATGTATGTTGAGGTCACTTAGTACAATTAAAGTGGTGTGCAGTAGACATTGCTGCCTGATGTGAAACTAAAACGTTTTTGCTGTGCTAGGGTTCCGTAGAGTGGTAATATTCTAATCAAGGATTTAGGACTAACTGAAACCAAGACAGTTAATACTTCAGCATCAAGCAGAAGCTAAGTATTCCAAGACGATATGTTAAAACATTTTTGTATATTATTACAACTCCACCACCTATCTAAGTGGGCCATTAACTGGGTAAGTAGTATAGCACTGTGGAATGTCTAAAGTAAGCTTGGGGTTGGAATACTCATTTAACTGTGTATCTGTCACACACAGAAGATCGGAAGTGGGATCTTCCAGCAAAGTCCGTACGTCAGCGGGCTGGGCTACCAAATAATGAGAATTTAACAAAGCACATTTAATGCCCTGGAAACTAAAAGCATATAGATTTAAGGGAAATCTAGGTCATGTCTGGAAGTAATTTGTTGATTAGAACGATTGAAAAATGGAAAGAGGGATCATACATTCAAGTGAATCTCAAAAATTGAGAAGCTGAGGTGGGAAAACTTTGCTCAATGGTGAGTACCTTACCAAATAAGTGACATTTGCGACTCAGCATCAGACAGGTTATGTGAGAGATGGAACAGGCAGCATGCTGGGCCCAGGGCATGGAGCTGACACAGATGGGTTTGCCTTTAGCAACGCATATCTACTGGGAATAAAAGAGGCAGCCATCCTTAAGTAGCAGGAGCATGGTCTGCCGAAACACTAAAGCAAAAGCAATGTGACCACAGCACACAGAGATATATAGTCCAATCACGTAGCAAGGATATGTATCCCTGGTGGTATAGTTGAGGTTGGAGAGAACAAAACGTGAAGATCCCGGATTTGTTATGGAAAGTGTCTTTAATTGTAGGCACAGTTTGCCTCAGGATTGCGCATTTCTTCAAGATACAGCCAACACGTGTTTCGTCACTCAGGTGACTTCATCAAGGCTGGGCCGCCCGGCCAGAACAGCAAAACTTGAAAAATACTACGGTAAGGCAGGTAAGCCTTGGGCGGTAGGTAGAGATCTTTTAAAGTAGGATGTAAATATGAGGTAGTAACCTCACAGCAACAGGTGTTATGGGTCCCAGTGGTGACCAAGTAAGATTGAGGAAGGCCCTGATAAGCCTTGAGTCAAGAACCCTACGAGCAGGGCCGGAGCAGTGAGTCAGTTGATGAACAGCCCGTCTATGGGTGAAGCACATGCTCGCCAAAATTGCTGCTATAGTGTGGGACAGTAAAATGAAGAAAGATGGTTGTAACAACTAGAGAGGGGCAAGGCTGCAGGTTGTATCCAAAGAGGGCTTCACAAGGCCAGATACCTTCTTTGTGAGGTCCTGCTGAACCATATTTATTGCTGCAGAAAAGATCGCAGCTGGAGCAACCTGTACCTTTGGTCCAATAACAACTCACCTTTGTCATATCGGCTTGGCAAGTTGGTCTTGGTCCCCCGCCAGTTCTTAGAGCAAAACGTTTTTATATCCTAGATTTCAGTATTTCTTAAGGGTACACTTTGAGACCAGCCTAGGGCTAGGACCTGGGGACAGCACTTAAGAGTCAAGACTCATTCCAGCAGAGGCCAGCAGCAGTGTCGAGTGAAGTTCTAGTTGGAACTAGTCAGCTGGGAATGCAAGAAAAGGCTTATGGTAGTGTGTCGTTGTAGTTCAAACTAGAGGTCAGCCTTAGAATCCAAATCTTTGTCCTGGGTACAAAAGAGAGAGCAGCTCCAGTCTTCCGAGCTCTTCTCAGAGCATAGACAGCAGGTCTAGTTGTCTTCTGTTCTTTCCCAAGTCCAGAAGTGATCTTAGGAGGGTACTCGGGATGCCACAGTACCAGCTGAGTGGGGGAAATTCCAAGCCACTCCCTAACAAATGGGTGATCCGCACTTTTGCCACACCTCCTGTGTGTTTCACTCCAAACAATCCCAAAGTGCCCCTCGTTGTCCAACACCAAGATGGCAGAAACGTTCTACCACTATGCAGAGTTCCTCTGCTTGTCCCAAAGGTGTGGCCAGGTACATGGGCAACCCTGCCCCTGTGGTCACATGAGACCAACTCTGCAAGCACCTTCTCTTCCACTGGGCCTGGTGTTTGACTGACTATGGGGACAAAGGATGCATGTTGATACTCTAATACTCAGTGCTATCAGCTGATGTGCACACATTATATGTATGGGGTTACCATTGGGAGGTGTCTGAAACAGAGGTAAGTATGATATGAACACAAGTTGTCCAAGACATAGTTATGCACAGAGAGGATACTGCATTGTATACTCTACTATGGACATTCATCAGTATGAAGAGAGGTATGTCCAGAGAGACTAGTTTCATATCAAAGTCCCGATAGATGTTATGCACAACATACTTTTGAGTATAAATGTAATTTCAGCTCCATACTTTACTTGTACTTCTCACATACTTGGGAGAAGTGTGACCACAAGGTTAAGTCACGTTTCACTCTAATTTGCATTATCCAAGAGACCTATCACAGGAGAAAGGCCTGTCTCT
This sequence comes from Pleurodeles waltl, assembly GCF_031143425.1. Classification (NCBI taxonomy): domain Eukaryota; kingdom Metazoa; phylum Chordata; class Amphibia; order Caudata; family Salamandridae; genus Pleurodeles; species Pleurodeles waltl. The sequence goes on along the minus strand of NC_090442.1, from coordinate 370,529,258 downwards.
CCACACACTGTACTACGCAGAGTTATCATACAAGAGACGTGTCAGGAAACAGGGCAGTTTCTCCCCTCAGTCTACCATGCATACCTGTCAGCATGAAAAGCGGTATGAGTAGAGAGATACATTTCTCTCAAACCCTACTAGAGACACTTCTTATCCCGGTAGGAAGTGTTAGCAGAGAGATGACTCCCTTCCCAGATAGCACTACATGAATCTGTTGTTCTAAGGAGCGGCATGAGGACAGATGCCACTGGTTCAGTACACCGTACTGTGTATCCAAGTTGCCCTGGAGATAGGCGTTAGTCTTAGTGCAGAAGACAAAGTTTCTCTACATACTACCGTGTTTATATATCTATATATATATGTGTGTTGCCACTACGTAGTTATAGTTACGACCATGTTTCCATTTTTTTACTTGCCTATATCTTTGGCACCGTTTCACGAATGTTCACAAAAATCTCCCCAAAAAAGTATACCGGTGATTCTTGTTGCATATGGAACGTTTTGGGGTGATCTGTCAAGTCGATGCTGAGAAAAAAGGGGGTCAAAAAAGTTGTGTTTTACATTTTAATTCCCACAGGACCTTTGAACAGGACTGAGCCCGAACCTCTGGATGGAATTACACCAAATATGGCAGAAAGCTATCTGTCGGTACGCAGATTGTGCTTTGCGGTGTCTGGTGTAAATCAGTTCAGTACTTTTTGAGATGTTAAAGGGAAAACTAAATTTGTATATCTGAGGTCGCAAATTCCTTGCAATGTTTTCGTGACGATTGAGACATATTCGCAAATGTGCGTGCCAACAGGAATGTTGTGATTGGCTGGCTGTAACGGACTAGAAAGTTGTGGCTGCCATTTTAGATAATGGGAGACGGCCCCCGGTGCTGAAATGTGAAATGAAAAGTGTCATAAGAGGGTTAGGGTGGAGGTACCCTGACCGCTAGTGTGTGATGTAGAGGTGTTGGATGGTGAAGTTATGACTTTATATAGATTTTTTGGCCACCATGTGTGATTTTCAAGAATACTTCAAGACTCTCAGCATGGCCCCCTGTGTAACGTTGTGACGTCTTTACGAATACTGGCCACAACATAAAAACTATTGGATGAAATTCCTGGGGCTGAAAATCAAACTACAAAAACTGTGACAAAAGTGTCAGGGTGGAGTTACCCTGATCCCAGGAGTATGATGTGAGGGGCTTGGAGGGAGATATTATGAATTTGTAATGCCTTTTTGTGCATGACACACAATATTCATGAATGTGTTGCGACATTCAGCGTGGCCCCCTGTCTTACGTTGCAAAATATTTGGGAATACCAGTGAGAACATAAAAACTATTGGCTTGAGAACAAAAAACTGTAATAAGGGGTCAGGGTCGAGTTACCCTTACCTAGGGGTATGATGTGGGAGTCTTGGTGGAAGATATTATGAATTTGTAATAATTTTTTGTGCACGACAGGCAATATTTGTGAATACATTGCAACGCTCAGCATGCCCACCTGTCTAACATTGTGACGTCTTCACGAATAGCGGTGATAACAAAAAAACTAGTTCATGGGGCTGAGAATCGAATTAAAAAGCTGTGATAAGGGGTCAGTGTGGAGTTACCCTGACCCCCAGGTGTATGATGTGGTGGTCTTGGAGGGAGATATTATGACTTTGTAATGATTTTGTGTGCACGATGCGGGATATTCGCGAATAAGTTGTGATGCACAGTGAGGGCATCCCTGTGTAACATTGCAATGTCTTACCGAATACTGGTGACAACAAAAATCACTATTAGACAAAGTCCCTGGGGCTGATAATCTAAATTTAAAAAAACTGTGATAAGGGGTCAGGGTGGAATTCCCCTCACCCCAGGGGTGTGATGTGGGGTTCTTGGAAGGAGATATTATGACTTTGTAATTATATTTGTGCGCGACAAGCAATATTTGCGAATACGATGCAATGCTCAATTCAGCCCCCATCTAACATTGTGATAAATTCACGAAGGACAGCGATAACAAAAAATCTATTGCCAGAGTTATTCATAGTCTAATTGATTCAGTCACAGTTGTAGTCAGAAACCCATGCACTCATTAATTACCCAGTCACAGACCAATACACCCACTCGTAGACCCACCAGACTGTCTTGCATCCATTCACAGATCCACCCAGACACTGGTGCACCCAGTCAAAGAGCTTCTCAGAGTCTGATACACCCACTGACAAACCAAGGCACACAATTATGCAGCCTTTACCAAACCCACTGAGACCATCAAGCAGCGGCTCACAGACCCACTGACACATTCACTCACAGATTCACTCAGAAACTTGTGCTCCCAATCGCAGACCGAGTGAGATACTTAGGCACCCAATTACAGACCCACTCAGACACTCATGTGCACATTCTCAGACCCACTCAGACTCTGACGTACTCATTAACAGACCAACTTAGAACCTTGTGCATGCACTCACAGACCAGTCAGATACTCACACAATCACTTACAGACCCACTAAGATTATGATGTACCCACTCACATATGTAGCCAGACTCTCATGCATCCACACGGGACCCAGTGATGCACTAATGCACTGACTCACACACCAACTCAGACCCTCATGCACCCATTTACAGACCCACTCATACCCTCATGCACTCATTCACAGACCCAGTCAGATCTACACACGCCCATTCACAGATCCACTGAGATACTGGTGCAGTTGCTCAGAGACCTATTTAGAGTCTGATACACCCTCTCACACTCCCACTCAGACCCTCACACACCTACTCACAGACCTACTCAGAGCCTTAAGCACCCACTCACAGACCCAATCAGATTCTTGTGCTCCTACTCACAGACTCAATCAGATCCTCATGCAGCCACTCACATACAGTCTTATACTGTTATGTAACCACCCACCCACCTACTCACACACTGTTGCACTTACTCACAGATGTGGGTGAGACACTGATACAAATATTCCCAGACTAAAGGAGACAGTCATGTAATCACTCAGAGACTTCCTTGGACTAACTTCATCACACTCACTGAAAGATGTTTTGAGAGAGTTATGTAGTGAATGATAGACCCACTCAAAGTCTGTTACACGCAGTGGCAGACACAGTCATAAATGAGCTTAAAGGGTTGTTTTGAAGGTGATCTTGGAATTTTTTATGTACATATTTTAACATTTTGAACAGGCTGGTGTGTATTCAAAGCTTGCTTTTGTTTGCATATTCACAAGTATTTCATGACTATTGTGATGTTGTCACAAATGTTGTGAAAAATGTCAAATTAAAATTTAGACAGAAAATTAGCAATAATTGTGGGCAATAGGGTGGCCCTAAGAAGAGCCTTTGACTTCATTATAAGTAAGTGACAGCTACACATAAGACCAAATACAGAGATTCAGGTTACAAAGAAAAACTCTGTTGCCTTAATCTGTGAAGTGGATGCCGTCACTGCTATATATGCCATGCATGTCAAAGGAGAGATTGTTATTGTATGTACAGCCCATGTTATGGTCTCTGAGAAATGCAGAATCAGTTTTACTTACATGTTTCCTGGCTTTGTCAATCTGTGGACAGGAATTGATTAGACCAGGTCCATTTCTACCTTCAGCATATTTTGGAGTATACCAAGACAGTGTAAGGGAAAAGTGTGATCAATTGTGCAAAGGTTTCCTTCATTAGGATTTCCAGTCCTACCCAAGTCAGTGTGCCCACGTCACTACCACCATAGTACACAATCATAAGGCCAAGAGGTTTGAAATCTCTAATACTTTCAACCAAAGGGAAATATTGATTCCACTCTAACCCTCTCTGGCCAATCCAATTATTGTTCACATTTGCCAAACCCAGGTCCCTGTCAATTCCACTCTTTCTAGCAGCCTCCCTGGCCCAAAACACATAGCTGTACCCAACAATCCACACTGTAACCATTTTGAAGTGAAGTAGTAGTAGCAAACAGAAGAAGGTTGTAGCTAAATGAGACAGTTTTCAAAATGGGAGGCAGATAAAATTGAGGTGTCCTCCTAGTTTAAGAAAAAAATATATTATATTGGATGCTATAAATGTGCAGGTGACTGAAAATAGGCAGTACCAAAAAATGATTAGTACGTAGATATATAATTGGTTGTGGTAAAAGTAGCGTATTGTCATACAGACTTGGATATGCTTTTCATTCTGTACAGTAAACCATACCTGCTGCATCTAATTTTTGTAACTAGTATGCCCCTGGTAGAATGTTCCGTGAACTTCTGACCTACTGGTTGTAGCTGTTGTGGTAGGTTGCTATGGAAACTGTGCTACGAGTGTATTGGGGCAAGGGTGTTTTTAAGACTTTGCATCCTTGGTGTGGTCTCTTTTAACTTTTTGCCTCTGTTTCCCAGGCTGTTTCTGTGTGCTAGATTATGTTGTTGCTGCTTTGTTTGCTCTGGACATTTTACCACTGCTGACCAGTGCTAAAGTATAAGTGTTCCCTGCATAACGTATATGTGTAAATTGGCTTATCCATGATTGGCATATTTGGTTTACTAGTAAGTCCCTAGTAAAGTGCTCTAGAAGTGCCCTGGGCCTGCACATCAAATGCTACTAGTGGGCCTGCAGCATTGGTTGTGCCACCCACACTAGTAGCCCTGTAAACATGGCTCAGACCTGACTCTGCAGTGTCTGTGTGTGCAGTTTTGAACTGTCAATTCGACCTGGCAAGTGTACCCGCTTGCCAGGCCTAAGCCTTCCCCTTTTTTACATGTAAGGCACCCCTAAGGTAGGCCCTAGGTAGCCCCAAGGGCAGGGGGCAGTATATGTTAAAGGTGGGACATGTACTGATGTGTTTTACATGTCCTAACTGTGAAATACTGCTAAATTCAGTTTCCACTGTTGCAGGGCCTATCTCTCTCATAGGTTAACATGGGGGCCGCCTTTAAATATTATTAAAGTGCAGATTCCCTTTGGGAGCAGCTAGAAATGTGGAGTTTAGGGTCTCTGAACTCACAATTTAAAAATGCATCTTTTTGTGAAGTTGGTTTTTAGATTTTTAGTTTGAGAATGCCACTTTTAGAAAGTAGGCATTTTCTTGCTTAAACCATTCTGTGACTCTGCCTGTTTGTGGATTTCCGGTCTGGGTAAATTGGACAACTGGGCTGTTTGTGAATCTCCTCTAGACAGTGACACAAAGGGAGCTGGAGTATAGCGTGCAAATCCTGATGAGCCATCTGGGCTGGAGTGGAGGAGTGGTTACTTACACCTGAATGGGCTGTATCTGCCCTCACACAATGCATTCTCTAACCCCCTGCTGTGTGTCCGGGGCCCTGGCCTGGGCAAGGCAGGATCTTGTAAACAACAGAGACTTTTCTTTGAAGTAGGCCTACTTCAAAGGCCGAAAGGGATATAAGTATTGGACTGCAAAACCCCTGCAAATAAGATTACTTCTGGAACCAAGAGGAACCTCTGCCAAGGAGAAGAGCTGGAGGAGTACTGCCCCTTTGCCTATGACTGTGCTTTGCTGGGTTGGCCTGCAGTAGCTGCTTTTACCTGAAAGAGGACAAAGACTGACTTTTGTGTGACTTTCCACTTGTGAAGAATCTCCAAAGGCTTGAACTGAGCTTGACTCCTGTTGTTGAAGTCTCATGGACATCAAAGACTTCTCTCTGCCAGCACCTGGACTCTCTGCTGATACTCTTGCCCTGCCAAGCAGTGCCCTAACTTGTCTCTGGTCCCTTTAAAGGTCAAGCTGGTGGAAAAGGACAGAAACCCACGCACAGTCCGCAGTGCGGGCAAACGTTTGATGCACCATCCGCAATACGGCTGATAAACGACACGCTGCCGGCCTCTTGTCTAAAATCAACTCTCCACCTGCATCGCAGCTGGGAGATCGACTCATCGTGGCTGGAGAAACGATGCGCAACACCGGCTAACAGCTGCTGATAACGATGCAAGCCCCACGCAGCGCGGTCTCCTGACACTGTGTGACCGAATTTCAACAGAACATCGCTGGGTGTGAAAAATCAATGGAAAGCCTGCCCGGACCGGAGGTGCCCATCTGGGAATTGATGCATCGCTCTCTTGCGGGAGAGGAGAAATTATTCACACAACCCGACCAGGAGAAGGAATGACACACTATCTCTCTTGCGAGTGAGAAACTGACACATCGCTAGCCTTTTTCGACGCACTCTCACCTGTGCGGCTTTATTTTTTTACACTGACCAGGTACTTTGTGTAACAACAACATTCTCACTGTTTTCAAAGGATAAAGAGTGTTAGGCACTCATTTAGACCTTGGCAGCCGAACTGCCAATGTTATAATATGGTGGAAAGTACTGCCAGCCTGTTGGTAGTACTTTCCACCATATTACCACTGACCGCCGGGGTCATAATGAGGGCCTTATTCTTTTGAAAATTCATATCTTGACTTGTGTATGTTGGATTTTTGTGGTTCTGGTCTTGTTTGATTTAGATAAATATTACCTATTTTTTTAATTGGTGTGGTGTCCATTTTGTGTTGTTTTCACTGTATTACTTTGTGTGTTGGTATACATATTTTACACATTGCTTCTAAAATTAAGCCTTCTTGCTCATTCCAGCTACCAAGGGGGTGAGCAGGGGTTAACTGAGGGTGATTCTCCTTTATCCTGACTAGAGTGAAGGTCCCTGCTGGGACAGGGAGTAACCTGACTGCCAACCAAACACCCCATTTCTAACAGTATTAAAGAAAGACTTCTGTCTTTCTAAATATTGAAAGAGTATGTGCTCATTATTTTTTAAAAAGGATTAATTTCCTAGAGAGGGTTTTGTAATATAGTGTTGATTTTTTTTCATGAATTAGTCGCAATGATCGCGAGTTACTTGCGATTAAGGATAATCAAACAACCATACTGGGCTTCTTTAGAAAAGAGCATGAAAGGAAAAAGACATACTAACCATTCACAAGTGGACTTACAAAAGCAAAATGTTTTCATTTGCTCTCATCCACAGTATCCCAAAGTGCGAAGTTGAAAGGTTTGCCTTTTTTGGTTTCTATGTCGGAGAGTATGACCTATTTTTATGCTTAGCTTTCACAATTCCTAAGACTATTGAATCTATCTAATAAGAGCAAAAACAGTGTTTAAGCAACAAACTTAATTTTCAGGTATGTGAATTACATTTAACTATGAGGAAAAAATATTCAAAAGAAATATTACTATGTGAAATGGTTAAAATAAAGTATTAAATATATAGGTGGTCATTATGACCTTGGCGGTCAGGTTACAGCCATGCCGGCGATGGCAGTAGTACCATCGCCAGGCCAGTGGTAATGACCTCCAAATAATGACCATAGCGGTGATCCCTCCCATAGACAGCCAAAGTACCACACCAAACGCCATTGCGGTATGACCACTGAACATGGCGGTAGCCACCTAAGGCAGGTGGAAGACAAGGATATGCCCACTATACTATGACATAGCACACCACCAGGATTTCAGGGGCGGTAGCAACAACACCAAAAGCCTGGCAGAAACACATCATATAAAAGGAGACACTCACCTCCAGGGACAAAGAGGAGTCGGTGGCCACCATGGAACCCGAACTGCAAGTCTTCCCGATGCTGTACCGCGCCATGGCTGTCCTGGAGCACCAACACCAACGATGACGGTGAGTACAGCCGCCTTGCACACACACGCACAACACATACCGTACACACACACCCAGAACCAGCTGCAGAGTAAATCAACAGTAACAGGAACCAGGAGCAAAGAAAGTTAGGGCACATACCTCTGTTCCAACCACTGTAATCATGTTGGATGACAAATCAAAATGAAAATACATACAACTGCATATGTACATGCAGGCCCAAAGCCAGTTCAAAGTCACTAATGCCCACAGGGCAAAGCCCAAGCCCCAACTTGACTGAAAACATTGGGACTCCACTGTTCAGGGGCATGATGTCAGAAATGGGCAGGCACCTCAGGGGGCACAGGGGCTTGGGGCAGGTGAGAGCTGCCACTCATTGGGAGGGGACTCCTAGTCCAATGGTTCTGGAGGGGGCTCCTTGCCCACTGGATATTGAGGGGGCTTCTTGCCCACTGGTTCTGGAGGGGACCCTTGCCCACTGCTTCTCGAGGGGGCTCCTTGCCCACTGGTTACTGAGGGGGCTCCTTGTCCACTGGTTACTGAGGAGTGTCCTTGCCCACTAGTTCTGGAGGGGGTCCCTGCCCCCTGATGATGGAGGGGGCTCCTCTGGCTTAGTGTTTGTAGGGGCCCCCTTGGGCTTAGATTTTCAGGGGCCTCCTTGGGCTTAGATTTTGCAGGGGCCTCCTTGGGCTTACTTTTTGTTGGGGCCTCCTTGACCTTTGAAAATTTAGGGGCCTCCTTGGGCTTACTTTTTGTAGGGGACTCCTTGGCCTTGGTTGTGGGAGGAGTTACCTTGGTCCTAGGTTTTTGAGGTGGCTCCAAGGTCTTGGTTGTCTGTTTGGGAAGGGGCAGCACTTTAGCCCTCCTTTTTGGGGGCGGAGGAGTGTCCTTGGGGCTGGGGGCCGGCGTTACACTCATGTGCCCCTTAGTGGCTGCTGGAGTCTTTGGGGGTGGTTGAGGTGCTGGGCTGAGGGGGTAGGACCTTCCTCTTACAGGCAGGATGGGGGAGGGAAGAGATCAAGGTGGGCAAGGAAAAGCTTCTTAGTGCAAATGGGGCAGGATGTGGGAGCAGGGATGGGAGTGAAGGTAGAGGGAGGAAGTGTGCTGGACTTGGGTACAGGTGCATGGACAGTGGGTGTGTGTGAGGTGGATGGCTGTTGGGGCTCTGAATGCGAGCATTTGTGTGTCTTTGGAGAGGGGCAGAGAGGGTGGGTGAGGACAAACAGGATGTGTGGATGGATGTTGTGGTGGTGTCTGCAAGTGAGGTGGGTGTGCTGCATGATGTGGTGATGGTGGTGGCTGCGTATGTGGTGTGTATGGTGCATGTCGGCGGGTCTGCTGCTGTGGTGACTGGGGGCAAAGCTGTGTAGGTGGTAGGTTCAGTGACTGTTGATGCAGTGCATGTAAGTATGAGTGTGGCTGTCACTGTGAAGGAGGAGGAGGGGAGACAGTGGAGGCAGTGGATAATGTTGTGTGTGCATCTGTCTGTTGGCTGTGTTAGTGCTTGTGGACTGAAGTGTGCTGCCTGTGTTTGTCTGTGCAAGTCTTGTGTGATGTTTTGTGTGCATGTTTGTCTGAATGTGTGCGTGGGATGGATTGGGGTGAGGAGACTGGGAGTGGGAAGTGGTTGTTAGAGGAGAGATGGAAGAAGCAGGGACACTGGCTGCCCTCAGTGAAGAGGTCAGAGCCTGAAACGATCTCTGTAGGGCCACCAAGCCACCGTGAATGCTCTCCAGGAAGGCATTCCATTGCTGCATCTGGGATGCCAGCCTCTGGAGAGCATTCACTATGGTTGACTGCCCTACAGAGATGGATCTCAGGAGGTCAATAGCCTCCTCACTGAGGGCAGCAGGGCTAACTGGGGAAGGGCCTGAGGTGCCTGGGGCAAAGGAGATGCCCACCCTCCTGGGTGAGCGGGCACAGGCTATTGGGAGGGCGGTGCTGGCACTGAGGGTGGCGGTAGAACCTGTAACTGTGGTGGTCCAGAGGGGTCCTCCACCACCAGGGAGCTCCCATCAGAGGAAGAATCAGAGTCCTTGGTATGACCTCCTGTCTCTGCCGTGGTACTCCCTTCACCTCTGTTGCACTGGTCGCATCGGCCCCCTGGATCCCGTAGGCTGCAGCTCCCTCTGTCGCTGGTGCCCCTGCTCCTTCGCCAGATGATGCTAATGCACACAGCAGAGTGAGGTCACTTCCACCTGTCCCTGCATACAGGACAGGCGGTTGCCATTTTATAATGCTAGTACATATGTACAGATTTAAAAGTGTGTCAATGTATTCAAATGTACTCACCTATACAATTCCAGTGTCCAACATACAAACATGCTCTTTGTACACTACTGTAGTGTGTTCATGGTTCCACTTGTCACTCCCTTCTTACTTTTGGGTCCCTTAGATACCAACCACTGCAGAGGAATATGAGGAGGAGCCAAGCACCTGAGTACAGACGCCTTGTGGGCTTGGCTACACTGGAAAACAGGCACATCATACTCACCTATCATCTGAACAGGGCCACAATCACAGAGCTGAGTGCACAATTGGAGCCTGACCTGCTACCTGCTATCCATTGCACCACAGTAATACCCCCTCTTGTGCAGGTACTCTCAGTGCTCCATTTCTTGGCAACTGGCTCTTTCCAGATGACAGTGGGCTTGGCTTCATGGATGTCACAGCCATTGTTCTCTATTGTGCTTGCAAGGGTTTTGTCTGCCATGCTCAAACACATGTGCAGCTACTTCGCATTCCCCCAGGTAGATGATTTACCCACTGTGAATGCTGGATTCTATGCGATGGGAGATATACCCCATGTAATTGGGGCCCTTGACGGGACCCATATTGCCTTAGTCCCCACCAAGGTCCAATGAACAGGTATACAGGAATAGGAAGAGTTTCCACTCACTCAATGTCCAGATGGTATGCCTTGCTGACCAGTACATCTCCCACGTCACTGCCAAGTTTCCTGGGTCGGTGCATGATGCCTTTTGTCTTGAGGAATAGCAGTGTCCCACAGCTGATGGCACTACTGCAGAGGCACAGAGTGTGGCTATTAGGTCAGTCTGAGTCCCTACCCAATGTATATCAGTGTATTCCTTCAGGAGTCACACCCCATGCCATTGTGCAGGACTAATGTGTGTCCCTCACTTCTTGCAGGTGATTCCAGCTACCCAGACCTGTCCTGGCTCCTGACCCTTGTTAGGAATCCGAGAACAGGGGCTGAGAATAGGTACAATGATGCTCATGGGCATACTAGGAGGATTGTTGAAAGGACCTTCGAGCTCCTGAAGGCTAGGTGCAGGTGCTTCCATCTGACAGGTGGATCCCTACGCTATTCCCCTGAGAAGGTCTGCAGGATTGCTGTTGTGTGCTGCATGTTACACAAATTTGGCCCTCAGATGGCATGTGCCCTATCTGCAGGAGGAGGAGGGTGACAATGCAGCTGTGGCAACAGTGGACACTGAGGACAGTGATGAGGAGGAAGAGAGGGAGGATGGGGACAACAGGATACATATGACCCTGCAGTACTTCCAATGACACTCAGGTAAGACTGTTAAACTAAACATTTCTCCATTTCAGTGTTGTGCTGTGTGGCTGTAGCGTAATGCTAGTCATTACCTTTGCATCCCACCTGACTGTCACCTGTGTCTTCCCTGATTGCAGATGTTGATGTGGTTACAACAGTGTAATGATGTGATGTGTAGAGACTGATGAGACACATTTGTAGGATGGATCAACATATTACTGGACATTTACACAGGGTCATGCAGTTCATAGCAGTTCTATACATTGTACATTACCTGCAGATAAAGCACTATTACTCAAGTTGTGTCCAATGGTGTTTATTGAAATTTGGCATACAATGCAAAGTGCAAAGTGCAATAGAGTGGGGTGATGCTTGGGAATAGTACATTGTAGTGGGCCAGCCTGTTTGTGTCACATGTCCAGTGTCCAAGGGGCCATAGGAAGGGGAACAATGGCAGTTCAAAGTGGACAAGATGAGACAGTGGAAAACAAGGGGGATATTCAGGAGGAGCTCGTTTCCTGGTGGTGGTCTTGCCAACTGTCTCTGGTGTCTCTCTGAGTTGCAGGGACCGTTTGCGGGGTGGTTAACCTTCTGTAGGGGGAGGGGTGCTTGTGGCCTGTGGATCCTGTGGCAGGACCTCCTGTCGAGCAGCTGGAGCAGATGTGGAGGGCTGGTCAGTACACTGGGTAGTGGAAGGGGCCTGTTGGTGTGCTGTATAGTTCCTTATGATGTTGGCCATATCAGCCAACACCCCTGCAATGGAGACCATGGTGGAGCTCAGGGCCTGCAAATCTTGCTTGATCTCCTGGTGTTGTTCCCCCTGCAGCCCCTGGTTCTCCTGCCTGATGTTTATCAGCTGACTCATCTTGTCCTGGAATTCTTGGTAAACCCCCACAACATTAGTAAGTGCCTCCTGGCCAGCCTGTACTCTGGGCCTGTCCTCCCCCTGGTGCACAGCTGTCCTCCGACTGTCCCTGGCCCCCTGTGTCTGTGTCCCCTGAACGGTGTGCCAACTTCCACTGACCCCAGGACCCTCATTGTCTTGCCTGGGAGGTGTGAACTGGGATCCCTGTACAGGTGGGCACACTACTGATTGGCGTGTCCTGGGGACAGAGGTCTGGGGACGTTGGATGGCTGCTGTGGTGTTGGATTCTGAGGGGGGGCTCTGTAGTGATCTGGGTGTGGGCTAGGGTAGCCAACTAACCAGTGGTCCTTGATGCGCCAGGGAGTTCATCCAGATCCAGAGCTCTAGAGTTGCTGTCATCACTATGGGCATCTTCTGGTGGGGGACTGGGTAGCCGTGGCACCTCCTCGCCACTGAGATTGGCTAGGGCACCTGTGAGGATATAAGTGGGGTATTATGCTACATGTCTGTGGCGTATTCTGCATCCCTAGCTCCCGCTACACTATTGCTGTTGCCCTGCCACCTTTGTTTGTGTATGGTGATGGATTGTGGGATTGTTAGTTCTCCATGCTGTGCATGCATTGGTGTTGGGTGTACATGCAGGGCTGAAAGGGATGTGCATGCAGTGGGTATGGTATGCAGAGCTAGGCATTTAGGTTTGTTAATTGTGGTGATGCACTGTGTGGGATGGTATGGGGTGATGGGTGTCAGGGTGAGGAGTGGTGGTGGCATGCAGGTATGGGAGAGTGATAGGTAGTAAATGTTGACTCATCAGTATCCAGGGCTATGGCAACTCCAGTGAGTCCCTCAGAATGGAAGATTGCGAAGACTTGCTCCTCCCATGCTGTCAGCTGTGGGGGAGGAGGTGGGGGTCCACCGCCAGTCCTTTGGATGGTGAGCTGGTGCCTTGCTGCAATGAAACTCACCTTCCCCTGTAGGTCGTTCCACCTCTTCTTGATGTCGTCCCTTGTGCGTGGATGGTTGACCACTGAGTTGACCCTGTCAACTATTCTCTGCCATAGCTGCGTTCCATGGCCTCATGACACCAGATAGCCATGCACAAGACTGGTGGTGGGTTCCCACCTTCTCCCCCAGAGCTCACATCGAGGGAGGAGAAGGTCTTGGACATATTGCATCCTGAGGGCCTGACTGGAATCACTGGAGGAATGGACTCTGGTGAGTAACTACTGCTCCCCTGGCATTAATTTGTCCTGTCCACCATGCTTCCTCACCACCCAAACACTCCCCAAATCATCCCATCTCCCACTGCACCTTCCACCTCATCACCTAATGCCCCAATGCCCACACAGTCCCTGCCAAGTGCACGGATAGCACAGCCAATTACAATCACTACGACTCCCACAATGCACTAGCCCATCTACATCAAAACTTGCAATATGCACTTCACATCACACAGTCACCAATCCTAAGGGCCACTGATCCTGGCCTACTACCCTGAAATTTACCAATTATGGGCTTGAAAGTAAGAAGGTATATACCATGCACAGCAGGCACAGACAGGACAAACAACCTGCATACACAAATACCCTCCTCCCACTTGGACACCATTCTGCAATGTACATCTTCTCCCACTCAAATCTACCAAGTCACAATGGCCACCAGCTAATAGGTTACACCTGTCATGTGAACCATCACACAGGAACAGAACCCACACACCAAGCCAAAGTTATCAAGCCTGATTCACAGCAACCCCTATGGAGCATGGTACACATGTCTCAATCCACTATCCACAAACTAGCAGTGCTGCACCTGTCATTTACATTTCTGGGAATCAAGTCAAGCCACTGTATCCATCAGACAGACAACCATTCACACCTCCACCATTTAACTCTCTCTCACTCCATCCATAGGTACCCCTGCCACTGCCACCACTGAGATGTTACCAGACACAGCCAGCCCTCTTCAGGATGAAGGCCCCAGTGAGGAATTAACCACTGGATGTCTGGACAGTGATGAGCTACCTGGCCATCTGGGACCTCTGGTCAGTCTATCACTTCCTGCATCACCCTGCCCTCATCACCCCCCCCCCCCATCCTGTGGCACCAACATCTCAGCCAACCCTTCATACCCAAACCTGTTCTCCAGAGACTATTCAATCACTAGTGTGCCCCACAGTACAGGGACCTGAGTCAACCCCTCACACCCAAGACAATGAAGGTCCTGGTGGAACTGGGAGTGGACACAACATGACTGGGGCACGGGCACGTGGTGGCAGGGTCCTGGGAAGAAACCTGTGGGCCAGAGGATGGGGCAGCCTAGCGAGCCACCTGACCAGGAAGCCATCTCCCAAGTCCTGGGAGCATATCAACTATCCCAGGACAGGATGGGCCAGATCACATCCATGTTGGGGAAAAACCAGTGGCTGCAGATGGAATACCACCAGGAGTTCATGCAGCAGTAGCAGACCTACAATGCCACCATGGCCTCCATTGCAGGGGTGCTCAGGGACATCAACATCACCCTGCGTCCTTACTATACCCACCAGAATGCCCCTTTCACTAGTCACATCCGCAACTGCGGCTGCTAGTGGAATGAAGGCCCTGTCAGGGGAACCACAGGCCTCAGGCACCCCTCCTATTGTAGCTGATAAACCCCCGCAAAAGTGGACGTCCATCCAGACATCTGGCTGGGGCACAGCTCAAGACCAAACACACTGCCAGGAATTGACCCTCTCCTAATTACACTCCCTTGTGTGCCACTGAGACACCCTGTTGACTGTTCATTAATATTTCTCCATTTTCCAATGGCCCATGGAGACTGGACATGTGCACCCTACAGCTGTGCCACCTACTCGGAGGATTCCATCTACCATGACCCCCCTTATCACCTGTTTCACACTGTATACACAATAAACACTATTGATCATAGCTACTGCATATGTGTCTTTATTTGTACATATAAAATTGTTTGTTAACCAAATTGTTATGGGGGGTATGGCCTCCAATCCAACAGGCAGTGTATTGGACTGCAGAGGGAGGCATCCTCTGCAGCAGACACAGTACAACAGACATGTGGCAGGGCAGATGTAAGGGAGTCACTTGTACAGCCACACAGGTGAGTCTATCCACTGATCCAACCTGCAAAAAGACCATAACAGAGATGAGCTTCAGGCAAGTAGGCATGGTTCCACCCAAAGCCAATATGCAGTCCATAGTTGTGGTACCCAGTGAAGGAGGCAACTTAACAGGGCACAATAGATATCACTTGTACATCACAAGCTCAGGAAATACATCACAAAACACTGTAGCTGTTGGGACTCGCACTCACACAAGCATGCTTCTTGCTGCACTCTCACAAAATAAATCAGCATGTATGAAGAACAATGAAACATGTTATGAATGTGTTTATAGCACAGTACTTCCCTGTAAATTGTGTGGAACACTATATTGCATGTTTGTTTATATTGATAAAGGTAAGTGTTTTTCCATTTGTGAACTGTGTGCCAAGTGGTTTATGGAGACATCAATTCCTTCATATGAATCATCAGAAGTGTTTGATGACTCATCATCATCATGTGTCTGATGACTCATCACCAGTCTATAAATAGAACTGCCAAGGTGTTTCCTGTGCTTGACTTCGAGTCTTTCTTCGCTCGCAGGTGTTCCCAGTTCAGCCGGAGTTCCGTCATTCTTTCAGGAGTCGTCTTTTCAGTGTGAGGCTTCATCGGAGCTTCCCTCTCTGGAGACGATTACTTTTGCAGCGGCTGGAGAATTTACGAGCAGCATTCCATCTTCCTCAAATAATCGAAATATTCCAGGAGAAGTCGGTTTGTGAGTAATTCCCATCTTGTCTCCCTGTTTTCAGCCTTCTTGAGGTTAGTGACCTTTTGGTGCATTATGAAAGATATTCGTCAATGCTGAGAAACCCGTGATACATGGTTATTTTCCAAAGACAGCTTGAGAAGTATTTTTAAAAGCAGCATTTAAGTTAAGTGTTGTGAACTGAAAGCATCGCTCGCTATCTATGTGAACTTAAACATTTATTCTGATTGTTTTGGAGCAAGTCTATTGTGTGAAAACGAATAACAAAAGACACATTTTTAAGTTTGATTTTATAACGATTTTGTTGTGCGTAACAAGAGCATGCTTAATAGTTGAGCAATCGAGCGCTAATAATAATTGTGACTTTGCTGAAAGACTAGGTGATTGCCTAATCGAATGATGATAATTATTGTTATTTTGCTGAAAGACTCTATGTTGTGATATCTGTAGGTCTCTTGTTTTTTATTTGTTTTTGGTCTTAGAATTCCTGCACCAAACCCTGAGGCAACTTTCTTAGAACAACAGTGATGCTCCTTAGTGAACCAGTGTTTTTGTTTCTCTTCCCTTCCCAAATCCCTGGTCCCTATCCCTTTCCCCCAGAGACTATTCGCTTGTTCCCAGTTCAGTTCAGATACAAGAGAATAGTGTTTAGGGCTGAGGGTTTTATTCTCTTCGCTCCCGCGGAACCTGGAATTCAGGTGAGTGGACATTGTGTTGTCAGTAGCTGACAGCTGTAATGTACAAAACTCTACTCTGTGAACAGTAACCAAAGGCTAATGAACATGAATGTGTCATGCAATAGGTAGGAGTGACAAAGATGAACAGTATATAGTCACTCGTTGGAATGACATGACAACGGGAGAATGTAGGACACATAGCACAATACAGGCCTGTCCATAGGAGATGTGATTCTTGCAACCTGCTGAGAGTACACATGCTAGAGATAATACATTTTCTTATTTCACCTTACATGCAATCAGTCACATGCCACAACAAACACATAGGGATAGGAACACATTACACCACCACTGATAATCCAAACCAGGAGGACCATTGATACCAAGCTATACTGAAATACTGCACATAAAAATACACAGACCACATACCTGTATGTTACTGGAAGAACTGATTAATGAGCTTAGCCCTTGAGTCAGCTGTACCTTCCTCATCTGCCTCCTCATCACTTTCCATATCTGCATCACCAGCCACTGGTCCAGCTGCTGCCTCATCATCAGCTGGTAAGGGTATCTGACATCCCAGAGCTAGATTGTGAAGCATACAGCAGGCTACTATGATCTGGCATACATTTTGGGGAGTGTAGAGGAGCGCACCTCAAGAGACGTGCAGTCACCTGAATCTGGCCTTTAGGATGCCAAACTTCCTTTCAATTACATGCCTCGTCCTGCCGTGGGCCTCACTGAAACAGAGTTTCCCTTCAGTGGCAGGGTACCTCACTGATGTCAACAGCCAGGGAAGGATAGGATAGCCAGAGTCACCTGTGTGCAAATAGATGGTACCTATTACAAGACAGGTACAACCACAGGGAACATTGTGATGACAGTTGTCATAACAGGGACATACATCCAAATGCATACCTGCCATTGAGCCAAGCCCTCTCTCTGTAGACGTGCCATCATGTGCAAGGTCCACTAGCGGACGGTACACTGGTGCATGTCTCAAAATCCTCATGACAGGGTATCTAGGATAGAGAGGAGAGAATGTACAATGTGATATGCACTCAACAGATGTTCACAGAACATATCATAATCGGACACACCTAACATGGTCGACATGTCGTACACTGCTGACACATAACATTTTGGGCATGCTGAAGCAGCATGGACTCCATCCTTGCTGCACCTTGCTGCCCCTGATCAACAGTTTCTGACATACATCACATGTGTCATGTTCCCTACGTGGTACACTGACCTTTCCTGCACTGAGCATGTGTATAGTAATGCCATATACCTATATGGTTACACCGCCAATCAGCCCACGAATATCTGGTTATGCAAGTCATTTGACAATCTGCCATATAAGGTAACTGTGTCATACATGTCACATGTATGAGCCAAACCATGATGGTACAACATAGGCCTACTCCGTATTCAGCTGAAAAAAGTGTGTGGCACACTTATTTTGCTGCATTAATGCATGATTTATGCATAAAATGCAGCCGCCTTTCCTGCAGCATTGGACAGATGGAAGTGACCTAAGTCCGCCAAAGTATGTTGTCATGGCAGTAGGCAGTCGTAACTGCTGTGCAACTTCTCATTGATTAACATTGCTGCCTATAGGGGACTGGGGCCAATGGCGATCACCACTGGCGATGACGGTCCTGTATGCAGCAGCTGTGACCGCCATTTTCTGTAGCCTTGCTCACTTGACTACTGACACTCTTGCAAGCAAGACCTCCAAGAGCTGAGCTGCTGTGTACTGTCTCTAGGAGCCATCATGCCACGTCCTGCAGGTGAGAGGGCCGCAGCCTTCACCCAAGAAGAAAGAGCATTAGAAGCTGGTGGAAGGGGTCCTTCCCCTGTATGGACAGCTGTATGGAGCACCAGAGGAGCAGGTGAGCCCAATGCCATAGTCATGTGTGATAGGTGTGTGTGTGAGGGTGAATGCTGTATGTGTTCCAGTCAAGGAGTAAATGCATGCAGGGGGCATGAAGCGTGAAGTATGAGGATCAGTATATGTGGGCATTTGGTTGGTCTGATGTTTATAGTCCGCTGCTGTTGGTACAGTACCAGTCTAAATAACTTTCTCCTTCTGTCTGCGTCACATGTAGGTAAATGCCCATCAGAAGAAGGGGATCTGACATGCCATTGTCAACGAAGCGCGGACCCTCGGGGTCCATGCCCGGGGGAGCACCCATTGTCCCAAGTGGTGGGAGGACCTGAGATACTGGGCCCAGAAGACCGCAGAAGCCCAGCTGGGGATGTCCTCCCAACAAGGGAGGGGTGCCCGTCGGACCCTGACCGTCCCAATGGTCTGCATTTTGGCAGTGGCCTACCTTGAGGTGGATGGGCGTTTGAGGGTAGCACAGCAGCCACAAGGGGGTGAGTACTGACTGTATCCTGGGACTTGGCTGGCCTTAAATGGGATTGGGTGCCTCACTCCTGGTAGACTGGCATTGTAGTTAATGCTACATGTATAGCAACATTTGGACATGGTAAATAGGCACCCTGGCAGAGTATATTTTGTAGATGTGTCTCCATGCTTTACATTCAGTGTATGTACATCTCCCTGTTCCATACCTCTCCAAGTCTGTAATGTGGAGATGCACTAATGACATAAGCACATTTGTGACTCCATCCTGGCCATACAATGGATGTGAGTGTCAGTGTCACCCTAGGCATTGTGTATGACCAGCTCCTGCCATTTGTGGCTCTGAGTTGTCAATCCACTGCCATCTGTGTAGCCTACCTGTATATGTGACTGTGTGACTCTCCTTTATCACTGTGACTAAAGAAATCATGTACTGTTTCCGGTATTGACAGATTGTGGGACTGGCATTACAGTTCTACCACAGAATTGGCCTTCATGGGACTGGAGTATTGGCCTGATGGCTGACCGGGCATGTATAGGTGATCTGCTGCCTGTAGGGCATGTGGAGGTAGTCAACGTGGTATACTGAAACATATAGAAATGATGAGATCTGATTGCACCGAAAATGCATTCCTAGGAGCAATACTTGTGGGGATGTGGCCTTCCAAACTATTGTTTGGTACTGGAAGTGGTAAGTGTCCTGGGAGATCCCTTCTGTGTTACCATGGTGTGGATATGGCATGTATGACAAAGCCCTAGCTATTCTTATGCTGCATGGCTGATTGACTGCCTACATCATGTCGACATGGATAGTTGGGGGCACTTCCGATGGCCTGTGACTCTTACAGCTTGCCTTGGCTATTAGGTAGTGGCAGATTAGGAGTGGTTTGGGTATTGCATGACACACGGCGTGTTGAGGTGAAGGAAAATCTGTATTCTCTCTCCTCAAACTGCCTATGTGGTAGTGGGATGTGTATTTGGTGTGCTGGCAGTGGTGTTTGTCCATGTGTGCCTAAAGCATGCAAATATTTACCCCATGAGATGTTTGTTGTCGGGGCTCAGTGAAAGGTTTTGCTAATTGTAGAATGGTGTGTTTGAGGGTGGAGTTGTAATGGTGCCTATTCCAACTAGTGTACCTGCATGTGTGGTGGCATGGGACGTGGTCCATGATGTGGTATGTGTGTTCCAGAGGTACATCTGTTGTGACACTGCACTCAGTGGATGTGTTAGGATGTTTAACATGTGGTACATGGCCCATTGTAAATGCACTTAACAGTATGCTGAGTAGTGGCATATGTGTTTTGTATCAGCAGCTCTGGCTCTGTGATAGGGTCTGACTACTCACATGGATATACCATAGATTCACATAGTACACATCTGATGTGAAGTGTTTGGGTATCTGACTGATATTGGCTAAACTGAGTTGTCCTCCATAATGGCATCACTATACTGAGTGGGCAGCTATGTCTAAGGACAGGTAGGTGGTGTGTGGTCTGTGAGTGGAGTTGACTTCCCTGTAATGGACATCTTACAGAGAACAAGGACTAATCAGGTGTTTTCACTGTGGAGGCCTACAGTGTTTTGTTGTGCCAGCTGCACATCCAATGGGTGAAAGGGGTATGGGCGAAGTAAGATGTGTATTCAGGCATTGCATTGATAGTGCATCCAGGGAATGCTGGGCCAGCTTCAAAGGGTATTGGTTGGCATCATGGGGATGAGTCTAGTAGTGCTGTCCTACTTAGGTATTGCTGTACGTGTGAGGGTTCGGAGACAGGTGCGGGTAGTAGTGACATGTCATGACATGATGTAGGTAATGTGTATTGGCAAATGTGATTGCCTAGCCATGAAATTTCTTGTGACAGATGTTCATGTTTGGCTGTGTCAATGGGAGGTATATGTTAACCATGTTGCCCGCTACCTATCTCTAACTCTCCCTCCCTCTCTCTCTCATTGTGTGCATCAGCATCATCTGGCAGAGGAGAAGGGGCACAGGCGAGTGGGGAAGCAGCAGCCCATAGGACCCAGGAAGCTGGTGTCAGCAATAACGAGGGACCCAGTGGGACGGAGGGTGAGGGGAGTGCCATGGGGGAGACCAGATCTGCCACCTCTTCTTCAGTATCCTCCTCCAGTGGACACTCCCTGGCAGTGGCGGCTCCATTCCGGGACCACCCCAGCACCATCCTTGTCCGCCACCGTCCTTACTACCACCACCCTCCCTGCAGCTCCACACCCAGTTGCCCACTCACTCAGGAGGGTGGGCATGTCTTTCGCCACATGCACCCCTGCCCCAGTCAGCCCTGCTGCCCTCAGTGAGGAGGCTATTGACCTCCTCTGGTCCATCTCTGTCGACCATTGTGAATGCCATCCAGGGACTGGCAGCTCAAGTCCAACAGAGCAATGCGTTCCTGGAGGGCATTCACGGTGCCATGGCTAGTCTGCAGAGATACTTTCAGGCTCTGGCCTCCACTCTGATGGTAGCCAGTGGTCATTTGTCTACCGCTCCCCATCCCACTACCTATTCCCAAACCCAAACTCCTCTCCCCGTACCCATCCAAAGCACACATACACAGGCATGCATCCACCTCAGACAAGGGTTCCACAGACAACCATAAGCACCACAAGACCCACCACTGGCATGCACACAAGCAACAGCCACCTGTAGACACAACAACATCCACTCCCTGCACCAAAGCCTCCGCCATCCACTCCCTCACAGACACAACACCAGACACACCTGCAGCCACCACACCATCACTGATGGATCCAGCCACCAGTCCCATCCTACCCATAGTCAGCACAATATCAGACCCGCAGACATCAACTCCAGTCACCACATCCACACCCACCACAACCACTGACACCCCCACATGAAGCACATGTACCATGCCTGCAGATATCGCCCCAAAAGACAGTCACCCATCCACAATGGCATCTCCAGCACCTCCTCCTCACCTCCTCCCAAAACACCTAAACACCCACACTCACTCACCCAACAGACACCCAGCACCCATAAGCATTCCATTTGCGCACCTGCACCAAAGACATCCACCAAGACACATCTCACAACCACTCCCTCTCCCTCCACTTCCAAACACTTTTGCCATGACCACCCACGCATCAAAGAAAGTGCATTTACACTTGCAAGTGAAAAGCAACTCTGCTGTGCTGCTGGGCTACAGGGCGGATAACCTCAATGATGTTAAACCGCACTTTCATTGTCTTGAGTCTTCCTAGGCCATGAAACCAGGAGCAGCTCCACCATTAGGGCAGAGGAGCACTACCCACTAACAAATATGCCCCCAGAAAACCCCCAGAGATGGTAATGAAGTAAGGGCCAGATGTAGGTAGGTGGCAAATTGCGAGTTGCAATTTGCGAGTCCTTCCGACTCGCAAATTGCAACTCGCAATTTGCTATGCAGAACGGTGTCTCAGACACCGTCTGCGACTCGCTATGGGGTCGCAAAGACCCACCTCATTAATATTAATGAGGTGGGTCGCAATTTGCGACCCCATAGAGAGTCAGGGCACTCACGGGGATGGTGGCCTGCTGGGAACAGCAGACCACCATGTCCGTGACTGCTTTTAAAGAAAGCAGTTTTTTTTTTTCAAAGTGCAGCCCGTTTTCCTTAAAGGAAAACGAGCTGCACTTTGAAAATAAAACCGAAACCTTTTGTTTCGGTATTTTTCAGGGCAGGTAGTGGTCCATTGAACCACTGCCTGCTCTGAAAAATTAGTTTTTGTGCCAGACACAAAGGGGAAGGGGTCCCATGGGGACCCCTTCCCGTTTGCGCCTGGGTTACCATCCACTTCAAGTGGATGGTAACTGCGCCTTCATTTGCGACCGCAATCGCGGTCGCAAATGAATATACATAGCATTGCGAGTCGCTAATAGGAAGGGAACACCCCTTCCTATTAGCGAGTCAGAAATGCATTTTGCGAGTCGGATCCCACTCGCAAAATGCATTTCTGCATTCCGGTGAGGCTTTTGCGACTTGCAAACACCGTTTTTCGCCGTTTGCAAGTCGCAAACGCTTTGCTACATCTGGCCCTAAATTTCTTACCATTTTATTTTTCATCAACCCATATAGAATAAAGTGTCAAAATGGCCATATCAGCAGCATGTCCATCTGCTTTTTCATCAGCTCTTGCAGCCATTAATGTTTTCTCTAAATTGAGCATCTCATTCAATATGCTTCTTCTGAAAGGTTCTGAAGGACAGCTATTGATGACTCTGAAGCGTATGGCTTCTTCGTCATTAAATTCACTATACTTACAGTGCTTGATAAGCATGTTAAGTCTTTCAACAAAGTCATCCTTCATTTCACCAGCTTGCTGTCTGGCTTGATTAAAAATGTATCATTCATAGTCGACAATCGGCATTAAATTGAACTTAGTGCCCAATGCTTCTTTGATGATGGTACGATATTCCATCAGTCTGCGAGATTTTCTTCAGCACTTCTTTCACTCAATCACCGGCAAGGTTTTTTTAAATACTTAATGATTTTCTCATCATTTACTTCTTGTAGGGCATCTATAAAGTCATCTAAAATCTCAGTCCACCTGCCCCCAATATTTTGCTACTTGGTGGTGTTGAATGGAGGTGGTGGTTTCAAAAACACAGAATCATCATACTTTGTGCTCCTTTCTACAACCGTTGAAAGCATATGCTGTTCAGGTGGCTGCCTCTGTTCACTTGGACCTGTGACTTCGGCAAGCACCGGCCATGTGCTCGCACTTGGGTCATCATTGTCCGATCTAAGGTGGTAAATTGCCATCTTCTTTCTTGACGATGGGTAATGGTTCTGTTTCTTGCACTTGATCATTGTTGCATTTAACTTTTTGCATCATACCTGGTTGTCACTGTCTTTAGTGTTTTGCTTTGTATCGATGATGGCTCAGTGTTATGGCACAATGCATTATTTCTTCTTTCAGCCTTACCAATGTATTCTTGTGCGCTTTTCCTAATGCTCTTCTCTGTGGGGCCTTCAACTTCTTTAAGGGCTGTATATGAGCTGGAGCAGGGCTGCAACTCCACACACTCCAACTTTGAATTGTTTCGCATTGATTTGGGCACATGTGGCATGCACAAAGTGATATATTGTTGCAAACACTCAAGGAAAGCAGTCTTGTTTCATTGGGGCATGAATACCCTACTCATCGGCAGTTGCAGCGTCCTCCACAGCCCGGGAGCATGGAAATGACCACGCAACACATGGAGCTCTGTATCCTTATGTCTTTATTATTCAGCATTCTATCACATACTGAACCCTGATTACGTTATATCCATCTATAACCATATCTTAACACCTCACAGCAAGTTACGTAATTCCTTTTTTGAGTCCTTCAAGAACTGCAAGTGTCCTAGCACACACAGGACTTCATTACAACTTTGGCAGAACTTTTCCAGAATCGCCGAAGCCGCTGCAGCCAACAGACCACCAGTTATGGTGGTCTGTTGGCCATATTATATTAGGAGTCCTTGGAGGACTTTCGCCCATTTCTGGGCGGAAGTCTAACTCCAAAGTGGCGGTTGCACTGGCAGCACCACCATGGCATCAGGACTCCACCTGCCGTATTACAAGCCTTAATATGGCGTGGCGGAGTCCTGCTGGCGTGGTGGTGATGGCAATGCAAGACTGCCAGGACCCATCCCCTCCCGGACATCCTCCTCGACGGAGACAGTAAGTGGGCATCTGAAAGCGGGAGAGGGTGTCTGTGTGTGTGGGTGCGTGTCTGCGGAGGTGGGAGTGGGTGGTGAATGCATGCATGTATGCAAGTGAATGTTAATGTGTGTGTGTGTGTGTGTGTGTATGTGCATGTGTATGGGGGTATCTCAGTGCATGTTTGTGAGTGAGTGGGGGTGTCTGTGTGCATGTTTGCGAGTGTTTGGGGGTGTCGGTGTGCACGTTTGCGAGTGAGTGGGGGTATCTGTGTGGATGTATGTGTATGCTGAGGGGTGTGTATGTGAATGCATGTGTGCGTGAAGGGGTGGTGGGTGTTTGTGGGTGTGTGGACAGGTGGAGGGATGTGTGCGTATGTGGGGACATGTGTGCATGTGTGTGCCGGCGACAGGAATAGAGATTCCTGTCGCCGATGCATGACCGCCAGGCTTTTGGTGGCAGGGTGCCCGCCACGGAAAGCCTGGAAGTTTGCAGCCTTGTAATCTGGCTAGCAGGCTGAGGCCTGCGATTGGGTTGGAGGTGCTCACCGCCGGCCACATCAGTGCGACCACACCAGCAGGCCGGGCGGCGTTGTGGAGACTTGGCGTCTGCCAAGCCACACAACTTGAGATGTGGTCCGCTGCAGAAGGACCGCCACGGCGAGGCTGGCTGTCTCATGACCTCCAGCCTCATAATGCGGCCCATAGTCTTAGGACACTACACCAGTGCTAAATGTTTAATCTAACATGTCTTGATTTTGCAGTTATCTACGTTTGTTACTTTCAAAGCACTTGGGTGTCCTTTAGTTCACATACAACAATTCGTTCAGGAATGTTTTCCTTTGTTGATTTGATTTTCTTTTTTGCATCTTGTTCATGTGCTGTGTAATTATTTATGGAAGGCTTTATTTCATTTCCCAAACTTTTGTATGTAATATTCTGAAAGTCCAAAGCAGTCCCTTTCATAAGTCAATTGATCTTAAGCTAGGCTATAGCATGATACATGGCTACTTTTTACACATACAAAATTATTGTGTGTACCATATATTTTTTCTAGTTGCCCTGTTTCACTCATTGGTAATACATTCTCTATGCACCAAAGGTATATCTCCTTAGCAGATTTTTAGCCTGAATTGTTTGCCAGTTGTGAGAAAACAGGGCTGATTGCAGAGGCCCCCTAACTTTTTGCCCCCATTTTCCACTTTTTGCTGGTGTTTTCCTGACTCTGATGGTGCCCTGGATACTGCTAACCAGTCCCAGGGCCTGTGCTCTGTGTAAAATGGATATGAAAATTAGGCTAATTATAATTGGCTAAGTTAACCTACCTATAAGTCCCTAGTATATGGTAGGGCATGTAGGTTTAGGGACCACAGCATAGGTAGTGCACCCATAGGTGCACTGCTGAGGTGCCCAGTGCCATTTTAAAGGCAGGCCTGCCTTGCTGGCTGCTTTTAAATTCAAGTTATATGCAAATTCGACTTTGGAATTAAAAGTAGTTCCAAAGTCTAAAACTACCTTATTTTTACATATAAGTCACCCCTAAATGTGTGCCCAACGTGCCCCTAGGGCTGGGTGCCATGTAACTATAAGCAGGGACTTTATAAAAACAGTTTTATAAGCCCTGGTGAGGTAAAAACAGCCAAATTTGTTTTTCCCTCATTATAGTAAATGGCCTTCATAGGCTAGAATGGGGAGACTTTATTTTAATTTTTAAAGTCTCCTTAAGTGATGCATACCAAGAATTTGGTATCAAATTAATTGTTATAATAAATCCCACAACTTCCAGTTGTTGGATTTAATATAACTTGTTCAGGTAAAGAGTTTTAAACTTTACCTGAAAAGTTGCCAATTTCAGCCCTGCATTGTTTTTGCTGCTGTGCTCTGATTGGCCAGCCTCTAGCAGCTTGGCCAAGCTGCCTTGATGAGGTGTGAAGTGGCCTGGCTTCACACAAAGGAATGTGCCTGTGGGAGGGAATCTCCCCTCAGCAGATGGTGAGGCAGGAAGGGGTAGGGCTGCCAAACTGGTCTTCAAAGGCAGAGAAGGACATTTGGAGCAACCAGCAACACCCCCACATCCTGCAACCCCAGACAACTAGATGACCCCTTGATTAGATTAGGAGAGGGCAGGAGAGGGGTGTGTTTATGATTTTTAGCCACACCAGTGGGTGGGCTCAGCCAGATGTAACCTCCAAAAATCAGATTCAGCCATGATGGATTTTTGGAGGATTTTGCCTCTGGGGTTGATTTTTGCCACACTTCCCAGGAAGTGGTCATCACAGGGGGAAGGACCCTGCACCTGATTGGAGAACCAGGACCCCCCTGCTTTTCACCCAGGAGCAAGGATAAAACTGGCAGACCTGCACCCACACCTCAGTTCCCTACCACATCCAACAAGGAAGAACAACAGAAGAAGAAGGACTGCCCTGCTGGACCCCTGGCCTGCACCTGGAACCTGCACTCAGAAGGACTGCATCAGCTGCACACTTGGGCTTCACCACAAGAAGGACTTTGCCTGGCTTCAACTGGTTCAAGGAGGGACTCCCTGTTTGCTACAGGTGAAAAATTGCTATCCAGAGTCCCCTGCACCAACTCCTGAAGAAAGCGACCAGCTGACCACTGTCCAGTG
The DNA here is from genome assembly GCF_031143425.1 of Pleurodeles waltl. Taxonomy (NCBI): domain Eukaryota; kingdom Metazoa; phylum Chordata; class Amphibia; order Caudata; family Salamandridae; genus Pleurodeles; species Pleurodeles waltl. The sequence continues at coordinate 370,502,131 of NC_090442.1, read as the reverse complement.
GCCAAAAAGGAGTTTGTGCCAGGTGCATTCTGGGAGTTGTAGTCCGCACTCCCCAAGGACCATCTCAGAACTTCTGGACCCTCGGGGTGAGCTATGGACCCCAAAAGAACCTTAAAAGGACATCTGGGAGAAGCCCCAGAAGTTTGGAGAAGTTTGGACAACTTTTGTAAAAAAGCTCCATAGAGGGACCGACCCACCGCGGCAACTCTAGCCGGCTTGCCTCAACCGCGACCCGGCCTGATTTGCTGGTTCATCCCGTTAAAGAAAACCTCAGAAAAAGAGACTAAGTCCGAAGGTAAAAAGTTGACCGGGACCTCCTAGCCAGCGTATCCAAGGAGGCCTCTATGGACATCGGATCGAGATCCAGGTTTACCCCGGTCGAAGGATTTTCACCTCGAAAAAACGACTACGTCCAAATGTAAAAATCTCCACCGAGGATTCCAGCATCGCGTATCCGGAGAAGGGCTCCAGGAGGTCGGATTGGACTGGCAGGTTCGTCCCGCTGAAGAAAATCTTCGAAAAAGAGACTAAGGCCCTCATTCGGACCTTGGCGGGCGGCGGAGGCCGCCCGCCAAAGTCCCGCCGTCAGGTTACCGTTCCGCGGTCGAAAGACCGCGGCGGTAATTCTGACTTTCCCGCTGGGCTGGCGGGCGGCCGCCTTCAGGCCGCCCGCCAGCCCAGCGGGAAAGAGGCTTCCACGATGAAGCCGGCTCGGAATCGAGCCGGCGGAGTGTAAGCTGTGCGACGGGTGCAGTTGCACCCGTCGCGTATTTCACTGTCTGCGCAGCAGACAGTGAAATACATTTAGGGGCCCCCAGGGGCCCCGCGACCCCCCCTACCGCCATCCGGTTCCCGGCGGGAGAACCGCCGGGAACTGGATGGCGGTAGGGGGGGTCGGAATCCCCTCGGCGGCGCAGCTAGCTGCGCCGCCTTGGAGGATTCCAATGGGCGGCGGTACACTGGCGGGAGCCCGCCAGTGTTGCCGGTCCGACCGCGGCTTTACCGTCGCGGTCGGAATGCCCATTGGAGCACCGCCGGCCTGTCGGCGGTGCTCCCGCGGTCCTCCAACCCGGCGGTCATGGACCGCCAGGGTTGGAATGACCACCTAAGTGTGAAGGTAAACTTTTAACTGAGGCCTCCCGCGGCCTGTAGCCGAGCAGGGCTCCATCGCGGTTGGCCTCAAACTTTGACTTTGCCCCGGTCGAGGTGCAACCAGATGACCCGATTGGCGCTTTTTGTTTCTAGGCGCTAAAAAAAAAAAATTCTTTAAAAATTCATATCTCCGGTTCCCCTTATCTGATTTTATTCGTTTTGGTGTCATTTTAAAGATAAAAATATAATCTATTTTTATAAATTGGTTTTGGATTTTTAAACTGTTTCCTGTGTTTTATTTAATTACTGTTTTGTGATATTTGAATGCTTTACACTCTGGCCCTCATTCTGACCTTGGCGGTCTTTTCGCAAGACCGCTGAGTTACCGCCGCGGTGAAGACCGCCGACCGCGGCGGTGTGCCGCTGTGCGCATTCTGACCGCTGGGAGCCTTCCGCCGGAAAACCGCCAGCAGCCACACTGGCGGTCGGCGGGAAAGTGGAGACTGGTCAACCTCCACCGCCACGCCAGCAGAACACCGCCCACAGAATTACGACCCACATTTCTGTGTGGCGGTCTTCTGTTGGCGGTCTTCTGTTGGCGGTCACGTCCCTATGGCTCCCGTCGCCTCCCGGAGGACCAACGCACAAGGTAAGTTGATCGTCCGTGAGGGGAGGGGGTGGGGGGGTGTTGTGTGATGTGGGCGTGCATGGGGGTGTGCGTGTGAGTGTGTAGAGGGGGTGTGTGAGTGCGTGTATGCGGGCGGGGGGTGCTGCTGTGTCTATGGGTAATGTGTGCTGTTCGGCAGGTGCGCATGTCGGCATGTATGTGTGCGGGTATGTGTCCCCGTTGTGTATGTGTGTGTAGGGGGTGTGTATATGTGCATGTTGGGGGTGTGTGCATGTCGGGGTGCATGTATGTGCATGTCGGGGTGGGGGTGGGGAGGGGGTTCGTACCACCTCTGGGGGGTGGCAGGGGGGTGGAGGGTGTGGGGGGAGGACTCGGGTGGGTAGTGGGGGGTGGGGGAGACCCCTATCAGTGCCAGGGAAGGAATTCCCTGGCCCCGATAGTGCTTACCGCCATGGTTCGCACGGCGGTTCCCGCCCGCAAGAAACCGCGGCGGTAGGCAGGGTCATAATACCCTTGGCGGTCTTGGGACGACCGCCGGGCCGGAGTGCGCAAACTCCAGCCCCGCGGTCATGACCGCCGTGGCGGTCGGAGTGGAGAAGTAGCGGTCGGTCGCGGCGGGGACCGCCGCGGTCAGAATGCCATTTTTAATACCGCCGGTCTGTTCGCGGTCCGACCGCCGTCTCTCCGCCGACCGCCAGGGTCAGAATGAGGGCCTCTGTCTCCTAAGTTAAGCCTTGACGCTCGTTGCCAAGCTACCAAGGGTTGAGCTGGGTCTAATTTACTGAGACCTAACTGGACCTTAGTGGAGGTTAGTGGCCTATTGCTAAGTGTAGGTACCTACCTGCCCTTACCAATAACCCATTTTCCAACACCAGTACAGTGAATAAGCTGATAGTAGGAAAATGTGACTTTTATACTCTACAAGAGGAAAGGAATGAAGGCAATCAATATTTATGATGTTAAATAAGCCCAATACTTTGTGTTTGCAATTTGAAGTCTCCTAGAAAATACTGCATTATCAATTGCATTATTGAAAGTAATAAATATCTTATGACAAATTGAGTGTCCATTTCAATGGAAGAAATAAATTCCTAATATTACCCCCATTACCATAATGTAACTTAATGGAAATCACAACTTTAACTCTGTTCAAACAACTGTAAATACTTTATAAAACACCACATTAGGTTTTTTTAACAAAGAGCTGTCTAACAATATCTTAGGGTTGTATTATTGTCTGCTTCCAAACTTCATTAATTTTGTAACACTAATAAATCAGTGCCCCAGGGTGCACACATTTTCCTGGGCTGATTCATTTTTCAGTGATACCTTATGAAATAAATTAAAAACTTATGACAATGCATTATTTCTAGCAACCTTAAAATATTTGCTTCTCTGAAAAGTCAGTAGCTTCGTATTTCTGTTACCCTGGTCCATGGAACAGAATAATGAAAGCCTTAGCTTGTGATTTTGCACGTATGTTTGTGTTCTTCAAGGTTTCCCTTACTCCATCTACTGCGTGAGTCGATTTCTTTAGTGCACCGATTACTCAGAGAAGCCCCCTTGGCTCCCCGGTATGTCAGGTTGATGCTCTGCTCTTTGTGTGCTGCTTCTCTTTGTAGACACCTGTTCACAATGATAAATAGGCGCAGACGAACGTCAAAGCAGAGGGACTCATTACAAGTATGGCGGAGGGGAACACTCCATCGCAAACGTGACGGATATCCCATCCGCCGTATCACAAATCCCATAGGATATAATCGAACTTGTAATATGGCGGGCGGGATATCAGTTGCATTTGTGATGGAGTAATCACCTCTGCCAAACTCGTAGTGTTTACAAAGCTTAACATAAGAAGCCCACAAAGGCAGAAGAGTTAAAAATGTTCCTGAATGCTTTCCAAGTCTTCATTGAAAAAACATAAAGAGACATCCAAATTTCCCACAGTAATTTCATGCAAAATAATTCTGCATACTTTGTGAAAATTATAGGGGGCTGTGAATCTCACCTTCGGCTTTTGAAGTGGACTGCTGCTGCTCACAGAGACATACAGTAATTTCATGCAAAATAAGTCTGCATACTTTGTGAAAATTATAGGGGGCTGTGAATCTCACCTTCGGCTTTTGAAGTGGACTGCTGCTGCTCACAGAGACATGCCTATTGTGTGATTTGATAGAAAATTGCACGTGCCCTCTTCCTGAAACACTACCCTGCTCTTTTTGGTCTGGCTTTGGCCAATAATATTTGATGTTAATAAAATTATATGCATATTATAGTTACTTAAAGGATCTTTCAGACAGCCTTTTTTATTCAACGGTCTGTTACTTTGTAATTTACATTACTTTATTTTACTTTCTGTTAGTTGTTTCAATTCATGTTTGGTGAGGCTTCCCTCTGTACCTGGGCTACATTTACTTTTATTGATATCACATGCCAACAGGGAGGGAGGGGGCATGGACTTTGCCATGGAGAGCTTCCGTGCTTTGTAATTAAAGTGCGCATGACAAAGTGACCTGTATCTGGACTCAGCCAGCTTGACATGAATACGTCTTATCCAAATTCACTCTTCTTTGTCTGCCACATAATGACACATACATTCAAAACCAACAGAAAACAGCCACAACCACAAATCCTCCAGACCCCCTGAACGTGATAAACTGTTGGTACTACCACCCATACTGTTACGCCACAAACACTAAAGCCCGTATTTATGCTTTTTTAGCACTGCGTTTGCATCATTTTTTGATCCAAAAGTGGTGCAAACTTGCAAAATTCAATTGTATTTTGTAAGTTTCCGACGCTTTTGCGTCAAAAAGCAGCACAAATGTGGCACTAAAAAAGTATAAATACAGGCCTAAGTCCTCCAAATAATGACCCACTAATCACTACAACAGACATTCAATGACGGTAAACTATTGGCGGTGAACACCGCCACAGTGGATAAGGCCACTCAAAGACAAAATAAGACAACATTGGCTGGAACTAAAAACCCACACCTGACACAAATACACACAACACACACACCCACCAACAACACTATAAAACACACACCCACATCACCCACAATCCTTTGCTAACCCGACAAGACTGCAATTGCTCGCCACGCAAATTACAGAGACAACTTCACACACACCACCACCCATTCATCCGTCAAGCACCACACACCCCACCACATTACTATACACCCTCTGCACAACACACACGCCACACAACACCCATGTCCCCACAAAAGCACCCTAATTTCACTGATGAGGAGTTGCGGGTCATGGTTGAGGAAATAGTCAGGGTAGAGCCACAGCTGTTTGGAGCACAGATTCAGCAGATATCCATTGCCAGGAAGATGGAGATATGGCGGAGGATCGTGGACCAGGTGCACACTGTGGGACAGAATCCACGAATAGGGGACATCCAGGAAGAGGTGGAACGACTTACAGGGGAAGGTACATTTCATAGCAGCAAGTCCCTAGCATTCAGAGGACTGGCGGTGGGTCGCCACCTCCTCCCCCCACAGCTGACAGCATGGGACGAGCAAGTCTTGGCAATTTTGCATCCTGAGGGACTCACTGGAGTTGCCGGAGGACTGGACACTTTTGAGTCAATTTTACTACCTATCCCCCCACACCTCCATGCCACCACCATCTCTCACCCTGAAACCAATCACTCCGCTCCATCCCACACAGTGCACCACAACAGTTAACTAACCCAAATGCCAAGCCCTTCATGCCATACCCACTGCATGCACATCCCTTCAAGCCCTGCATGTACACCCGCCACCAACGCATGCACAGCATGATGAACAATCCGACAATACATCACCATACACAAACAAATGTGGCAGGGCTACAGCAATGATTTAGGGGAAGCTAAGAATGCAGAATATGTCACAGACATGTAGAATATTACACCACTTACGTCCCCACAGGTGCCCCAGCCACTCTCAGCGGCGAGGAGGTGCCACAGCTACCCAATCCCCCACCAGAAGATGACCCTAGTGATGACAGCAGCTTTGGAGTTCTGGATCTGGATGAACTCCCCAGCCCATCAGGGACCACTGGTCAGTCGGATACCCCAGCTCACACCCAGTCCACCACAGAGCCTCCCCCTCAGGATCCAACACCACAGCTTCCACCAAACATCCCCAGACCTCTGTCCCCAGTACATCAGCAGTGTGCCCACCTGTACACTGACCCCAATCCACACCTCATAGGCAAGACAATGAGGGTCCTAGGGTCAGTGGCAGTGGGCACACCGTTCAAGGGACACAGGCACAGGGGCCAGGTACACTCGGAGGACAGCTGAGCGCCAGAGGAAGGACATGCCCAAGGAACTGACTGTCCAGGAGGCACTCACCAATGTCCTGGGGGCTTACCAACAATCCCAGGACAAGATGGGTCCGGTGATAGATGGAGATATGGTGGAGGATCGTGGACCAGGTGCACACTGTGGGACAGCATCCATGAATAGGGGACATCCAGGAAGAGGTGGAACGACCTACAGGGGAAGGTACATTTCATAGCAGCAAGTCCCTAGCATTTAGAGGACTGGCGGTGGGTCCCCACCTCCTCCCCCCACAGCTGACAGCATGGGACGAGCAAGTCTTGGCAATTTTGCATCCTGAGGGACTCACTGGAGTTGCCGGAGGACTGGACACTTTTGAGTCAATTTTACTACCTATCCCCCCACACCTCCATGCCACCACCATCCCTCACCCTGAAACCAATCACTCCGCTCCATCCCACACAGTGCACCACAACAGTTAACTAACCCAAATGCCAAGCCCTGCATGCCATACCCACTGCATGCACATCCCTTCAAGCCCTGCATGTATACCAACGCATGCACAGCATGATGAACAATCCCACAATACATCACCATACACAAACAAAGGTGGCAGGGCTACAGCAATGATTTAGGGGAAGCTAAGGATGCAGAATATGTCACAGACATGTAGAATATTACACCACTTACGTCCCCACAGGTGCCCCAGCCACTCTCAGCGGCGAGGAGGTGCCACAGCTACCCAATCCCCCACCAGAAGATGACCCCAGTGATAACAGCAGCTTTGGAGTTCTGGATCTGGATGAACTCCCCGGCCCATCAGGGACCACTGGTCAGTCGGATACCCCAGCTCACACCCAGTCCACCACAGAGCCTCCCCCTCAGGATCCAACACCACAGCTTCCACCAAACATCCCCAGACCTCTGTCCCCAGTACATCAGCAGTGTGCCCACCTGTACACTGACCCCAATCCACACCTCACAGGCAAGACAATGAGGGTCCTAGGGTCAGTGGCAGTGGGCACACCGTTCAAGGGACACAGGCACAGGGGCCAGGTACACTCGGAGGACAGCTGTGCGCTAGAGGGAGGACATGCCCAAGGAACTGACTGTCCAGGAGCCAATCACCAATGTCCTGGGGGCTTACCAACAATCCCAGGACAAGATGGGTCAGGTGATAGATATCATGCAGGAGAACCAGTGGCTGCAGGAGGAACACCACCAGGAGATCAGGAAAGAATTGCAGGCCCTCAACACGACTATGGTTTCCATAGGAGTGGTTCTGGGTGATATGGCCAACATCATGAGGGAGTACACATCACACCAGCGGGCCCCTTCCACTAGCCAGTCAACTGACCAGCCCTCCACATCTACTGCAGCTAGTGGACAGGAAGCCCTGACAAAGAACCCACAGGCCACCAGCACGCCCCCGCAAACATTCCCTGCAACCCAGACAGACACCAGAGACACTTGCCAAGACCACCACCAGGAAATGAGCCCCTCCTGAATGCCCCCTTGTGTTCCACTGTGTCACCTTGTCCACTTTGAACTGACATTGCTCCCCTTCCTATGGCCCCTTGTACACTGGACCTGTGCTACAAACAGACTGGGCCACTACCCTGGACTATTCCCAACCATCACCCCCACTCTATTGCACTTCCCATTGTAGATCAATTTTCAATAAACAGCCTTGGATACGACTTGTGTAATAGTGCTTTATCTACAGGTAATATACAATGCAATGAACTGCATGATCCTGTGTAAATGTCAAGTAACATGTTGGCCCATCCAACAAATGTGTCTCAGCAGTCTGTGCACATCACAGAAGTACACTGTTGGAACAACACCAACATCTGCAATAAGGGAAGATATAGGTGACAGTCAGGTGAGATGCAAAGGGAATGACTGGCATCATGCTGCAGTCACACAGTACAACACTAAAATGTAGTCTTGCTTAGTTCAACATTCTTACCTGAGTGTCACTGGAAGTACTGCTGGATCAAATGTGACCTGTTGTCCACATCCTCCACCTCTTCCTCCTCCTCACTTTCCTCAGTGTCCACTGCTACCACAGCTACATTGTCACCCCTCCTCCTGCAGATAGAGTACATGCCATCTGACAGCCAAATTGTGCAACATGCAGCACGATTCTGCAGACCTCCTCAGTAGCATAGGGATCCACCTATTAGATGGAGGCACCTGAACCTAGCCTTCAGGAGACCGAAGATCATTTGGACAATCCTCCTGGTACGCCCATGGGCATCGTTATACCTATTTTCAGCCCCTGTTCTCAGATTCCTAACAGGGGTCATAAGCCAGGACAGGTTTGGGTAGCCGGATTCACCTGTAATAAGTAAGGGACACACATTAGCCCAGCTCAGTGGCATGGGACATGACTCCTGAAGGCATACACACACAAACATTGGGTGGGGACACAGGCTCACCTATTAGCCACACCCTGTGCCTCTGTAGTTGTGCCATCAGCTGTGGGACACTGCTATTCCTCAAGACAAAGGCATCATGCACCGACCCTGGATTCTTGGCAGTGGCATGGGAGATGTACTGGTCAGCCAGGCACACCATCTGGACACTGACTGAGTGAAAACTCTTCAGATTCCTGTACACTTGTTCATTGGCCCGGGGGGACTAAGGCAATATGGGTCCTGTCGATGGCCCCAATTACATGAGCTATATGTACCATTGAATAGAATCCAGCATTCACAGCGGGTAAGTCATCTACCTGGGGGAATGCAATGTAGCTGCACATGTGTTTGGGCAAGGCAGACAAACCCCTTGCAAGCACAATAGAGAACATAGCTGTGAAATCCCTGCAGCCAAGCCCACTGTCACCTGGAAGGAGCCTGTAGCCAGGAAATGGAGCAGTGAGAGTACCTGCACAAGAAGGGGATTGCTGTGGTGCTACGGATAGCACGTAGCAGATCAGGCTCCAATTGTGCACTCAGCTCTGTGATTTTGGCCCTGTCCAGACAATAGGTGAGTATGATGTGCTGGTCCTCTAGGGTAACCAAGTCCACAAGGGGTCTGTACACAGATGTTTGCCTCGTCCTATTCCTCCCAAGTGGTTGGTACCTAAGGGACCCAAATGTAGAAAAGGAGTGTCAACAGGAACCATGAACACAATACTGCAGTGTACACAGAGCATGTTTGTATGTTGGGCACTGGAACTATGTAGGTGAGTACATTCGAATACAATGACGCAATTATTAATCTGTACATGTGTTCCAGCATTAGAAAATGGCAACCGCCTGTCCTGTATTCAGGGACAGGTGGAAGTGACCTCACAGCGATGGCGTTGGCGTCATGGCGGGAGGCGGTTCGCGCTGTCGTGCAATTGCCTATTGGCTAACATGGCCCTTCATGGAGTATTGGAACCAATGATGATCAACGCCGGTGGTGACGGTGTTCACCGGCGTGGACGTGACCCCCATTTTCTTTCTAACACTTCACTTGATTCCTGACTTTCCACAGAACGACATCTCCACTGTGTGTGCTGCTGTGATCTGTGCAAAGAACCTGCCAGGGCTCATGCTTCAGGGGAAAGGGCCCCAGCCTTAATATCAGAGGATTTGGGGTGCCTTGTGGACGGGGTCCTACCCCAGTATGGCCAGTTTTATGGGTTTCCAGACCAACAGGTGAGTACACCATGGGTACGTTGCATGTGACATGACTGCATGGAGATGTGTGTGTGTGCTGGCAGTGTGTCAGCTGGGGGGGAATGTCTGGTGGCAGTGTCAATGCAGGGGTATGGATCATGTGTGTGCCTCATGAGGGGAAGTACTTTTTGTGGGCCATTTGTGTGATGGGCTGGATTGTCAGGCTCGTGGTGTACCGCCTTCTGTGTTTCTTCTGCAGGTCAGCGCCCATCAGAAGAAGGGATGGCATGCCATCACCAAAACGTACGGACTCTGGGGGTCTATAGCAGGCAGAGCACCCACTGCAGAAAACAGTGGGAGGACCTGAGATGCTGGGCTCTGAAGACAACGGATGGCCTCCCAATGAGGGAGTGGTGCCCGTCTGAACTTGACCCCCCCGATGGCCCGCAAACTGTCAGTGGCCTACCCAGAGCTGGATGGGCGCTTGAGGGTATCACAGCAGCCACAAGTGGGTGAGTACAGTGTGTATGTCAACCATCTCTGTTGGCTGGCATGGGATTGCGGTGCAGGGTACTAGTCAGTGGGTGCCCCAATATGCCAGTTTGGATATTGCTGCGTTGCCCACCTCAGGATAATAGGGTTGAAAGCATGTATTAGATAGCTAGGTAGGTGACGTCCCATGTCAGGTAGGGCTTAGCTGGTCCCATTTGTTGTGTGGCTGGAAGGGTTTGGCTCCTACCTGCTGTGGTACTTAGCCAATGGTATGGCCCATACTGCCCATTCTCAGTCTCAGTGTGTGACAGTGATGTTTCTTCCATCTGTGCTATTGGTGCTGAGATTGACTCTGTGCTCCATTTCTCTCTCCCACTCTCTCCTTTTGTCATCCTGCCCATGTGTGCATTAACATCATCTGGCAAAGGAGCAGGGGCATCGGTGAGTGAGGGAGCTGCAGTCCACAGGACCCAGGAGGCAGAGTCCACCGACGCCAAGGGGACCAGTGGGACGGAGGGCGAGTGGAGCACCATGGCGGGGACACGAGGTGACACCACTGACTCTGAATCGTCCTCAGATGGGAGCTCCCTGGTGGTGGCAGATCCCTCTGGGACCACCCCAGCTACAGGTTCTACCGCCACCCCCATACCAGCACTGCCTTCCAAGTAGCCCCCACCCAGTTGCCTGTGCCTATACACCCAGGAGGGTGGGCATCTCCTTTACTCCAGGCACCTCAGGCCCTTCCCCAGTCAGCCCTGCTGCCCTCAGTGAGGAGGCGATTGACCTCCTGAGATCCATCTCTGTAGGGCAGTCAACCATTGTGAATGCCATCCAGGGGCTGGCTTCCCAGATGCAGCAATGCAATGCCTTCCTGGAGGGCATCCACGGTGGGTGGGTGGCCCTTTAGTGATTGTTTTAGACTCTGGCCTCTTCACTGACAGCAGACGGTGTCCCTGTTTCATCCGTCCCCTCCTCCTACTTACACTACCCAGTCCCAGTCTCCTTACCCTGAGCCCATCCCATGTACACATTCTGACAAGCATGCACCCAAAAGAACACACAAGACTTGTACAGACAAACACAGACAGCACACTTCAGTCCACAAACCCTCACACAGCCAACAGACAGATGCACACACAACATCATCCACTGCCTCTACTGTCTATCCCTCCCCCCTCCCTCACAGTCACATCCTCACTCACACCTGCATGCATTGCATCAACATTCCCTGATTCTGCCACCTGCACAGCCTTGCCCACAGTCACCACAACAGCAGACCCGCAGACATGCACCCCACACACATGCATAGTCACCACCACCTCTACCACATGCAGCACACCCACCTCACCTGCAGACACTACCACAACATCCATCCACACGTCATGTTTGTCCTCCTCTACTCTGTCTGCCCCTCCAGTAACACACACATGCTTGCACTCAGACCCCCAACAGCCATCCAACTCACACACGCACACTGTCCATGCACTTGCACCCAAGTCCAGCACACCTCCTCCTCCTCCTACAACCACTCCCTCTACCTCCACTCCCATCCCTCCTCCCACATCCCACCCCATTGTCCCTAAGAAGCTTTTCCTTTCCCGCCTTGACCTCTTCCCTTCCCCTCCCACCCATCCTGCCTGTAAAAGGAAGGTCCCACCACCTCAGGCCAGTACCTCATGCACCCAGTTTGACACAGCTTTACCCCCAAAGTTTCCAGCTGGCACTATGGGGCATACGTGTGTTAAGCCAGACCAATGCAACATGGACACTCCCCCCCCAAACGGAGGGCTAAGGTGCTGCCCCCTCCCAAACAGACTGGCAAGACCATGGGACCACCTACAAAACCTAGAGCCAAGGAGGCCCCAACGAAGTCCCTGCCCAAGGAGGCCCCCAGATATCAAAGGCCAAGGAGGCTCCCCAGAAATTAAAGGGCAAGGAGGAGCCCCAGACATTCAAGGCCAAGGAGGCTCCCCAGAAAGCAAAGGGCACAGAGGAGCCCTAAAAATCCAAGGCCAAGGAGGCCCCCCAGAAATCAAAGGACAAGGAGGCCCCCAGAAATCAAACACCAAGGAGGGAGCCCCAGAAATCAAAGGCTAAGGAGGCCCCTCAGCCATCCAAGGCCAAGGAGGAGCCCCAGAAATCCCTGGAGAAGGAGGCCCCCCAAGAATCCCTGGAGAAGAAGGCTCCCCAGAAATCCCTGGACAAGGAGGAGCCCCAGAAATCCCTGGACAAGGAGGAGCCCCAGAAATCCCTGGAAAGGGAGGAGCCCCAGAAATCCCTGGACAAGAAGGCCACACAGATATTCCTGGACCAGGAGGCCCATAATATAGTGGCCACGGAGCAGCATCCGGAACCAGAGGCCAAGGAGCAGCATCCGGAGCCAGAGGCCAAGGTGCACCATCAGTAACCAGTGAGCAGTTAGCCCCCTCCTCATCCTGTGGGCAGGAAGCCCCCTCCAGAACCAGTGGGCAGACAACCCCCTCCTCATCCTGTGGGCAGCCAGTCCCCTCCTCATCCTGTGGGCAGGAAGCCCCCTCCAGAACCAGTGGGCAGCCAGCCCCTTCCTCATCTTGTGGGTGGGCAGCCAGCCTCCTCATCCTGTGGGCAGCCAGCCCCCACCTCACCCTGTGGGCAAGAAGCCCTCCCCAGAACCAGATGGCAGTGAGCCCCTCCAGAACCAGTGGGCTAAGAGCCCCCTCACAATGAGTTGCAACCCCCCACCCCACACCCCGCCCCCTGACGTGCCTGCCCATTTCCAACATGATGCCCCTGAACAATGGATTCCCGATGTTGTCAGGAGTCAAGTTTGGGCTTGGACTTTGCACTGTGGGCATTAGTGACTTTGGACTGGCCTTTGGGCCTGCATTTCTTTATTTCAGCAGTTGTGCATATTTATGCATTTTACATATTCATACAAAAGGAATACATTGGTTGGAACTGTGTATGTGTCCTGCTTTTATTTACTTTGGGGTTCTGTTGCTGTTTCTTCCAGTGCATGTGTTTCTGGGTGTGTGGTGTGTGTATGGTGTTGTGCACGTGTGTGTCACTCTCCCCCCTCACCCTTGTGTGCTAGGCGGCTGTACTCTCCTTCATTGTCTTCATCTGCATTGGTGCTCCAGGAAGGCCATGATGTGGTACAGCATCGGGAATACTTGCAGTTCAGGTTCCATGGTGGACGCGAACTCCTGTGTGTCCCTGGAGGTGAGTGGCTCCTTTTCAGTGATGTGTTTCCGCCAGGCTTTTCATGTCATTGCTACTGCCCTGGAAATCCTGGCAATGTGCTATGTCATCATTTGGTGGGTGGATCCTTGTCTTCCAACTGCCTGTAGGTTGCTACCGCCATGTTAGGTGTTTGTACTGTGTTGGCTGTTGGTGTGGTACATTGGCTGTCTATGGGAGGGATCATCGCCATGGTCTTAATTTGGAGGATATTACCGCTAGCCTATAGGTGGCGATACCGCCACATTAACCCTGGTGGTCAAAAGATCACCAGGGTCATAATGACCACCTATGTCTTAACTGAGGCGCTGTGTTGCCTTGTCTATCCAATCCTGGTGCAGCTCTCGTGCTATTTAATATAATAAATATCATAAGAACTATGTCAACATTGGCTCTCGTCAAAAAGCAATCTCCAGGCTCAGTGGGGTCAGATAGCACAAGGACAGGAACAGCCTGAGAGATGGCAAATTATGGTGCAGCTTTATCTTCAAGCACACAATTGCCCATGTTTTTTTTATTAATCCTCTGACAGGTTTCCCTTCTTTCCAGTAGTGAGCGCGAACATATTACAAACTTAAAAAATCTGTACTGCCGACACTCTTCATTCCCGACATGGGATATGTGAGTGCTCTCTCTGTCCTTCAGATTTTGTCTAGAGAAATCTTATGCTCTTTCAATTTTGGGGCAAAAACGGTTCACAGGCTACTTTGATAATTAGCGCTTGATAATGGATGTTTCTAATTGAAATGGTGCAAGCCTGCAGTTATGTCACTTTGTAACCTCAGTGAGGTTAACTTCAACCTCAGTCTCAAGGCGAATACTAATACTGCTTAATGCTGCAGGGCCCCTGGGTGTACCTTTTGCTGTGATCAGTAGCTGCAAACACAGTGTAGGTGACTGTCTGGGCAGCCTCTAAACATTTAGGGGGTCATTATGAGTTTGGCATACGGAAACGGGCATCTGTCAAACTCCCGCGGTCAGGTTGCCACCAGTGCGGCCGCCTTCCTGCGGGCCCCATTAAGAGTTTCCCTCTGGGTCAGGGGGCGGAAACAGAGTTTCTGACCGCTGACACAGTGGGAAACAGCCCACAACATTAACACCGGCTTATAATTGAGCCGGTGGCAATGCTGCAGTGCGTAGGGTGCACCAGCACCTGTTGCGCTGTTTACTGTCTGCAGAGCAGACAGTGAACAGCGCAATGGGGGTGGCCATGGGGCTCCTGCACTGCCCATGCCAAGTGCATGGCAGTGTAGGGGCTCACCTGGAGCCCCCTGCACCCTGTCTCCACCAGCCTTTACATGGCAGTGCTACTACCATGTTAAAGCTTGCGGGGTTGTAATAGGGTTGCAGTGCTGCCCTAGAGGATTAGGACCACCAGCACTGCTAGTCCCTCCTGTGAAGGTAAACTGGTGGTGCTGGCGGTGCTGGCGGTCTGACCGTGGCGCAACTGCTGCAGTCATCACATGGTGGTGAGACTGCCGCCAAAGAGGTCGGACTACTGCTCTGGCAGCATCAGACCGCCACCACAACCCTGGCAGTCTAAATGGCAGTGATTGTGGGAGGTAGCGACACTGCAAACAAGTAAGACACCTGTGGCCCTAGTAAATTTTTTCAAAAATAGATATAACTGAGTGAGGCCTACAGTATGTACATTGTGCACACAAGGCCCATCCCACTCAGGGTCTTTAAGGCCCTGGAGCTTTTCACATCCAAACTAGCCATGTCTTCTTGAGGGGTTAGTTTACCGCACGGCATGCAAGGAAGGAAAAAAGAAGGAAACAATGACAAGGAGAACACATACTTAAAAGGACTCTTAAGCCATTTTGTGCCAATGATCAGAAGAAAATGTGCACAATGGTTATAGAAGAACACAATAGCAGTGGTGAGATCAAATACTCATTTCAATTCAGAGGTAAGAATGGTCTTGTTACATTTCCCTCTGGGGCCATCAAAATATTAAATCACAAACACATGGTGATATTATTCTGATTATAGCTGGAATTAACCCAAATGCTTATGATTTGAAAGGCACTACTTCTTTTCATAATTAAAGCAGTATTTAGTGTATTGCACTATGGGTAAGCTGCTCCACAAGGCCTGTAACATGATTTCTTCATGGTAGCACACACACAATCATTTCATTACATAGTCCCTGCCACTAGCCACCATGATCTGGATACTCAATTAAGGCCCAACATCATGTGCAAAAAGTCATTAATTGTCAGACAAAGAGAGCAAATCTAAAATACTATTGGTAGTACTGTAGCAGTAATGTAAAATGAAAAGAAACAGTAAGTTCCCACCACTTCAGAGTTATGTTGTGGGTTTGCAATAATTTAAAGCCCATTTGCATACATTTGTATGCGGAGTGAATGTGGAGACAATATCCTTCACCCTGAAACTCCCTTCGGTAACTGGGCATCACTCCCTTTACACATTCAGTAAAGCTTTTACGCTCCACCACTTTCAAACATCCTCAGACACCACTACAGTACAGAATGGTTGTGTTCAACCACTTCAGCCATTGACTAACTTCACTGTGAGTGGTACTATTCTGTCATTTCACAAGGAGCACATCTACTTGAAAAGTAGTGCCAGGGACTAGTATAGCAATGTGTGCTTTATGAGATTGTCATTTTACTTTACTGCCCTTTATGTCGACTGGCATGTTTGGCAGGAATGAAAGACCTAGTTCTGTCTGTCTTCAACAAGTTTCTGTACTGTGCTCCAGTTGTGGTTCAGGGGACTTCATTTCTGTTTCACAGTTCGCCTCCAGGTGTTTTTTTGCCTGCCTCTTTTCTGTTTGCCTTCTGGGGTCCAGTGGAGAGCTGTTCTTGTGGGGGAAAAAAGAAAATATTTTAGTCTCTAACCAATACTTTTTCTTAGATTGCTGAGGACCCACCAGCTTCCCCAACAATACAGTTTTGTAAAAACCATGATAAAACAAAGATTGACAATTCTAAAAGGCTGATTATGAGCACCAGACCTACTCGCTTTGCCAATGCTTGTTGTTTTAGTGTTCTGTAAAGCATGTACCAGACTCAGCTGACATCAGAACTCTGTCTATGCCACCACACAAAAACAGATTAAAAAAGAAAAGCACATCACATAGGATGAAAAAATGACACTAGAATCTGGTATACAATAATGTGGTGTAAAACCTAATAAAGTATAAGACTAACATAAAAACAAAGCTTTGCTGAGACTAACGGAAAGAACCAACAATTCAATGTCCAAACAGTGCTGGGGCAGAACCTGGTCAGGGACTTGTGATGGAAAACATTTGACGGGACTATATTCAATCAGAAGTGTTATATGAATTGTAATATATTAAGAGCAGGCTCAAACATTACACTGGATTTTATGGCATTCCATCCATATTCAGTGGTATTGTTTAGTTTAGAATAATAAAGATTGCATGGGTAGTGGAATAAAAAGGTCAGTGAGATCTTGAGAGAATGTTCCAGTAACTATGTTTTGTAGATCTTTTTTCATGGCCTGAAGCTATAATGCTTTGGATAAGGACTTGAAAGCAGGATACCAGTTTATGAGAAGTCAGAAGAATGAACCAAGCTAATAGGACGACAGGCATTCAGAAGAGGGCTAAAAATCAAATTGGTTGGCAGTGACTCAGCATACAATAAAGGTAAGAACTGATAATGAAGAAACTGGCACACATGTTCCCCATAACTGCGAACATATCTAACAGGCATAACTGTGTGAGTAGGTGAAGAGATGATCATTTTTATATTGCTGACTAAGCTAGAGAACAGTTACCCTTTGCAAGTTATCTTAAAGAGGGATGATTTAGGTCTCTTTTGAATGGCACCAACAAAGGCACCAGTTTAAGGCTTTGTGGGAGTCATTTTTGAGTGTCATTTTTTGTTAACACTTGGGCTGTGTTTTTTTGATCAAGGGGAAGGTGTGTGTAGCCCCCTCACTGGACCATGTAAAACCCCAGGACCCTGTTTCCCAGATTCAAAACATATATTTAGAAAGGGAGGGGGTGCACTGCCTCCTTCATGAGCCACTGTGGGTCCTGGAGACCCCAGTTTTAAATTAAGGGAAGGAAAGCATTTGTCCCCCATCCCCTGGACCTTCCTTTTGTTTTATTAAGGGGAGGAGTCTCATGGCCCCTCTCCCCAATCCACTATGGGTCCTGGGGACCCTATCTCCTAGGGATCTTCTCCCCAAGCCAATAGTGGCCCCAGGCATCTGAGGCACCTTAGGAGCTGGGGAAGCCCCAACACATAAATGGGCTCATCGGCTCCACACATGCACCAATCCTGGGTATTTTGGAAGCCAACATTGCTTCTGGCCACCCTGCAGGATAAATCTGAGTTCCCCTGAGCAGAAGAGCATGGGTAGGTAAAAACAAGTCTGCTTCCAGCCATTGGAAGCATTTTCAAAGCTCCCACTGAATGGGAGCACACTTGTTTTCCCTGGCTGTGCTTCTGTGGACAGGGAAACTACTGTGTTAATGGGATAGACTCCCCGGGACATAGTGTATGAACCAGCCCAAGGGGATGGGGTCCCTGGAGCCTTCTAAGGCTCAAGGAGAAGGGCTGCACACATCAGCCCCCTGGGATAGGGTCTTTGGGGCCCATTTGTGACTCACAGAGGAGGCCGCGTCGTCCCCGCCATGCCGGTGGAAACGCAAGTCATGATCAGCACAGCGGTGCCAACATAATCACCGCTGTGCTTGAACAAGGTTTTCACCACTGCCAATGTGTCAGAATCTACAATCCTGGCGGTGGTCTTGTGACGGTCCAACCACCAGCGTTATAATGTTGCGGTGGGACCACCAGGCTTGTGGTAGTCAGACCCCCACCATGGGTACAGCGGTCAAAAGACTGCCGTACTCATAATCAGGCCCTTTATTTTTCTTAAATTGGGTTCAAGGGATTTCTGCGAGAGTCCCTCGAACCAATCGTCCATATATATAAATAGTTTTTGTCTTTAATATCTCAAAAAATACTGAACTGATTTACAACAAATCACAAAAAGCATGATTTTCAGACTAAGATTTAGGGGGTCATTCTGACCCTGGCGGCCGGTGGCCGCCAGGGCCACCGACCACGGGAGCACCGCCAACAGGCTGGCGGTGCTCCCACGAGCATTCTGACCGCGGCGGTTCAGCCGCGGTCAGAAGCGGCAAGTCGGCGGGCTCCCGCCGACTTACAGCTGCTCGGGGGAATCCTTCCATGAGGATTCTGACCCCCCCTACCGCCATCCTGTTCATGGCCGGAAAGCCGCCATGAACAGGATGGCGGTAGGGGGGGTCGCGGGGCCCCTGGGGGCCCCTGCCGTGCCCATGCCAATGGCATGGGCACGGCAGGGGCCCCCGTAAGAGGGCCCCGCAAAGTATTTCAGTGTCTGCCTTGCAGACACTGAAATACGCGACGGGTGCCACTGCACCCGTCGCACCTTCCCACTCCGCCGGCTCGATTACGAGCCGGCATCCTCGTGGGAAGGGAGTTTTTCCCTGGGCTGGCCGGCGGTCTTTTGGAGACCGCCCGCCAGCCCAGGGAAAAACTCATAATACCCTCCGCGGTCTTCTGACCGCGGAGCGGTATAATGGGGGCGGAATTCTGGCGGGCGGCCTCCGCCGCCCGCCAGAATCAGAATCACCCCCTTAGCTTCTTGCCAAATTGTGGTGTAATTCTGTTCAACAGTTTTTCTGGTTGCACAGCCTGAAAAAGTCTACGGAAAATGCATGGGGACTTTGCATTTCAGGACCCTCTCTTTTTGTATCCCCACTTACGGGGTCACCCCAAAATGTTCCATATACAAACTAGGAAAAAAAGATTATTTTTTTTTAAAGTTAAGCGAAGATTTGTCAAACGGTGCCAAGGTTATTAGCAAATCAAGAAAGGCATTTTCCACGGAAATGCTAACATAACTATAACAATCCAGTAGCGAACACCACTGGGTAATGCATATTGTAGGAAATTCGGTATTAGTTGTGTAGGATGTGAAGCTTGCACAAGTAATAGCTCTACATTTTACTTTTACTGAGAACAAAGCACCCCATTATAGTGCTTGACTCTATAAGGGTAGAGAAGCTGAGCAGTCCAAGGCCAACTCAGGGGAGGGCTAGTAATCACTGTTCACTGGCGCCCAATAATAACACTCAATAAATGATTGCCCCTTAAGGTACATTTATAACACACACAACTAAATATTGAACAATTATTTCACAAATATATAAGGGACAGATCAAAAATATCTTGCATTACATTATGAAATCACATTTGACATCCAAGGGTCATTATTTAAGTGCTTCCCACCTATAGCAGATAACACTTCACAATATATGGGGTATCACTTTAGATGAAAAAAAGCCTATTGGCTTTCTCAAAGGTTCACCATATTACGAGAACAACACTCCTGCATATCCCCAGAACATTCCTATGAAAAATTGGTGGTGTCCCTGTCCTCCTGGGGCCACCACAGAAGTAAGAAACATATGTACATGAGCAAGCCCAGCATAGCATTATGGGGTGCTCTGTCCAGGATGTTTCCTTGCTGCTGCAGGACCAGCAGCTCTACTCCCCAGCCCACTCCTGTGGCCTAGTAGTTCTCTTGTTGTGGCCTCCCGCTCCCCAGACATGGGCAAGGAGAGTGGGGAACAAGCCCACTATTGTTGGGGGGAGCACAGCAGTGCTCCACCTTCTTCCTGTATTACTGCAGCCAGGAGATAGGGTCAAAAGCCCTGCTCCTCCTCTCAGGAGAGCGCGAGAACTTGGCACTTTAGGATTAATGGGTGCAACATTAGAATAGAGTACTTTAAAAGATTACCATCCCTAAGTACAGTAGTTGATATTTGAGTACTAATGAGTGCAATACTTCAATGGGGTATCTTATTTCAATTAATAAGGCAATGATTTATACAATTTTAGAATAGAGCTCTTGGCAGTTCGAAAAAGAAGTATAATTAGATATTTTCAAGCAATATCAGGTGCATTGACCTGAATATTGTGTTTACAGATCTGGGATGCATAACATGTGAGATTTATTATTGGGATTAGGAATTGTGGAGTAATTCTCGAACACATTTAATTGTTTGAAAAGATGTGAACATGTATATGAAGGGAAACTTGTTCTCAGTATTCAAGAAGTGGCACATAAACTGTTTGTCGAGATGTCCAAAATAAAATGAAAGGGTTCTCGCTCTAGTTGTCAAAGAGTAAATGAAAGTGAGGGCTTACATTGGAAATACCTGCTATAAATGAGACAGGCCCATTGAAAGGCGTACTGCCAAAACATGTTGGACATTAACTGTTTAATGTGCACTTTTTTGGTTTTGTTGTTGTTTATTTAAATAAATGAATTGGAGCCTTTTGAGCCACAATGAGTTTCTTTGTCTTCCAATTTGGTGCAACCAAAAAGTTACTGAGGGGAGGTGATGACTGACTGTAGAGGGCTATATATATTTTACCTAGTAGCTGCCACCAATGGGTAGTTATAGTGAGGATTGTGTTTCTATATCAAATGCATTTTTTGCATTGTTAATAACCTTGGCGCTATTTAATAAATCTCCATGAAACATTCTAAAAAAGTGCCTCGTTTTGACTCGTTATTGTGTGCAAGTTTCAGGGTGATCCAACACGTTGGGGCTGAAAAAAAGGTGGGGTCCGAAAACACATTTTCCCCATTTATTTTCACATAGGAGTTTTGGACATACCTACATCATAAACCACTTATTTACACCAAATTTAGCAGCGAGCTAGATCTAGGTCCAGGAAGAGAGCTTTCTGTGTTTTTGTGTAAATCTGTTTAGTAGTATTTGAGCACCAATGCTCTAAACCTTGTCTATCTAGGGATGCGGAGCCCTCATGGATCCCAACAGATGTGAAGCTGAGATCTGATTCTATGCCAGGACCGGAGGCTTCTGATTATGCTATCTCTTTCTTTACTGTCAACACACAGCAGCCAATAAAAAACTTAAACTACATTTCCCATGAGACCACAGCCTCGATATCACCCCCAATCAGGGTCTACCCTTCCATATATATATCATAGTCCTTCAAAGTCCGTCCTCTTTCTTTGCTGCTGCAGCACAGAGCTAGGTACTTTCTATAACAATCTTTTGTATTTACACTTATTCCTTATCAGCAGGGTGGCCTCGTGCCTTCATGTGTTTTAATTTAATTTAACTAAGTTTCTGTTTTCCTTGTTTATTACTTATATTGCCCGGTTTTCATTGTGCGACGTCGCGCTCGCAAGCTTGTCTAAACATATGGGCCCCACCGGCGAGGAGGCCTGAGAGTGAATGCAGCCTTTCCTTTAATCCGCTTCACTCGAAGGACTTCGTACATGCGCACAGACGCTTCCCTGTGCGAGCGTGTTTCTCCTGCGAGGTGAAAACGCCAAAGAATTAAATCTGCATACCTTCAGGATATGCCCAGAGGGGCTGCAATAATACTAATAGAGCGATGCTCGAGGGAAATTGTGTTTACTGTGCCTCCCTCCTCTTGTTTTTGCCCGGCTGACAGGAATATTTGTGTGAGGCACTTGGACTTTCCCCCCAATTCAATTTCTGTGTGTCTGGGACCTCTAATATATATGTATTGAGTATAGAGAAACATGGATGATGATCAATATGGGGAATATGATGCTGCTCACTATGACCACCACATGGAGGAGCACCTTGTGAAGGCTCTTGACTCCGCGTGCAGGACACAGTTAATAAAGCTTTAGTCAAAGCATTACGTCCTTTTGCACAACCTATTTTCAATTTTGGATTTAGGCGCTTTGGCGCAGGCTCAGGGAACCCCACCCTGGGAGAGGTCAATATTAATGAGACTGGCCGGTCGTCTGATGACCTCATGGATCAGACCGTTACCTCGGTCTTAAGTGATCATGAATATGGGACTTTCCCAAACTGCTCAACCCTCTCCGTTCAGACTAGCCAACATTCTGATTCTAATTCTTCTAGCTCAGACAAGTCCTCTGTTCAAGACAAATTACAGGGTAAACGCAAATGTAAGGCGCACCACGCCGAAGATTCCGTGACACAACCTCCCGAAAAAAATGTGCATTTTGACCCTGACGCTGTTGTACATCCTCGATCCACGGAATGGGTTCCATGTCAGGAGGTGGCAGATTATATGCAGTCTAGACTGTAAAAGAGTTTTGAGATGGATGTCCGGAACACCCTCTGCTCGGAATGCCCTCGACCAGCACTACCTGGCAAGGTTGCGGAGACTCCGGAAATTCATCCGCATATGTTAACTTTCTTTAAAAAGTACGCCAAGGACCTCAAGAAGGGTATTGACAGAGCCTGGAGAAGTTGCCAGGATAAGTTATTAGATATTTTTGGACCGCTTACTAAAATACTAGAATTGGGTGTGCAGGCTAAAGAATCGCAGGAAGTAATTGGTCCTGAGATCTTGTTGGAATGGGCCCAACGAGCCATTTGTCTTTTGGGAAATGCCAATTGTTCCATTTCTACGGAACGTAGAATATCACTCCTTCTTTATATAGACCTCAAATTAACTGTATTGGCACCTTCTGATGCAGGTCCTTCAGCTAATGGACTCCTGTTTGGAGATAGATTTCTCAAGGACTTAGCCAAATATGTGGCCACCTTCTCAGCCCTGGACAAGGCTCAAATGTCTATTAAAAAGGTTTTCAATAGTGCCCTTTTTCGCAGGACCGGGCGTTTTGGAGGTCGAACGTCAGGCCAGTTCAGCCCACAGACTTCCAGGCCGTACTACAGAGGTTCATCAGGATATCAATCCAACGCCAACTTCTATCCGGCGAGAGGTCGTGGCTACAGAGGTTGTAATCCCAGAGGACCTCACAGAGGAGCACAATATAATCAAACCCCAGCTCAATCAGGTAATACTTCTTCCTGCTTGGGAAGAGGTTCTGGGGGGCAGAGTGAGTCTGTTTGTACCCAAGGGGTCCTGTATCACTCAAGATGTTTGGGTACTAGAAACTATTCAGAGTTATCATCTAGAGTTCTATTCAAATCCCACACAGTGCTCCATTTCCCCTTCTCTCCTTTTTTTCCAAAAAGAGAGTTCTCTTATAGATCAGGAGGTTGAAGCTTTACTTCATAAAGGGGCGATTATACCTTCCCTTCCCCATCATAGCTGTTTCATCAGCACCATCTTTTTTGTCCAAAAGAAGGGAGGGAGTTCTTGGTTAGTACTCAATCGTCAATACTTAAATTCATGGATTGTCTACCGACATTTCAAAATGGAAAGCATTCATCTCCTTCAAGACCTTTTGCTGGAAGGAGATTGGATGGTCCGGTTAGATCTCAAGGACGCTTATCTGACCATTCCCATTTTTGCTCCTCATCGACATTTTCTTCAGCTCTTCTGGAGAACAAGGTGTTACAAGTTCTCACCTCTCCCTTTCAGTCTGTCATAAAGCCCCTTGGTGTTTCGCCAAGGTAATGTGCCCAGTCGTTCAATGGCTCAGAGAGAAAGGTGTTTGTCTTATTATTTATCAAGACGACATTCTAATCATAGCGCAAGAAGAAAATTTAGTCCTTCTCCATCTTTCATGGACAGTTCAGTTACTCCAGGATCTGGGGTTTATCATAAACAAGGAGAAATCTCAGTTGGTTCCAACCCAACAGATAGATTTCTTGGGGCTCAGTTGACACTCCCATTAACCAAGAGATTAGCCATCAAGAAGGAGTTGAGGAGAGAGTTGTCTGTTCCTTCGATTTCCTTGAGGGTTCTTGCCCTATTGGTGAGCCTCCTTGCTTCATCTATTCAGGCCATATTTCCGGATCCTCTCCACTATCGAGCCCTTCAAAGAATGAAGATCTTACATCTTCGAAAGGGCCTTTCATATTCGGAGCAAGTGATTTTGTCCCAAGAAGCCCGGACAGAAATACAATGGTGGTTGACTCATATTGATGCCTGGAACAGCAGAGCAATATTTGCGTCGGTTCCGGAAATTGTCATAGAGTCAGATGCCAGGAGATGGGGCTGTGGAGCCAGATGTGGAGAGATGGAGACAGGAGGACGGTGGTCCCTGGAGGAACTTCAAATGCACATCAACTGTCTGGAGCTTCTAGCAGGATCTTTTGCAGTGAAGCCATTGTCCCCAGTCAAGGCTCAATGTTGTATACTTTTGAAAATGGACAACATTTTTGCTGTCAGGTAACTGGGGGAACCCGTTCCAAGATGTTAGCAGAAATTGTGAAGGACTTTTGCCATTTTTGTCTAACCCATCAGATATCTGTCACAGCAGAATATATTCCGGGCAAAGTGAATGTGATAGCAGATTGGAACTCCCGATATCTTCAGGATGTCAGCGACTGGAGGTTACATCCCAGAGTTTTTCAATTTTTCAATCATCTGTGGGGTCCTTTTTTCAAAAGACCTGTTTGCGTCACGTCTGAATGTGCATCTTCCATGGTTTTATAGTTGGAGGGCAGATCCGCAAGTGCTCAGTTCGGACGCCTTCCTCCAACCATGGTCGGAGGAACTGGCTTATGCGTTTCCCCCTTCTCGATGATTCACTGCGTTCTCTCAAAGATCCTTCGACAGAAGGCAGAGATGATCTTGGTGACTCCTTTTTGTAAAGCACATTCTTGGTTCCCAGTGGTGTTGGCCCTTTGTTGCGCAGCTCAAGTATGGATTCAGAAATCGGAGGATCTCTTGTTGGATCCGATGGGCCTTCCACATCCTCTCATTCTAGAAGGGCAGTTATCCCTCATGGCATGGAGGATTTTGGGGGATCGGAACAAGTCTCTCAGATTTCTGAGAACACAGGGGGCCCATATTTATACTTTTTAGTGCCGCATTTGCATTGTCTTGTGACGCAAACTCGGCGTAAACTTTCAAAGTACAATTGTATTTTGTAAGTTTGTGATGTTTTGAGTCAACAAATGAGGCTAATGCAGCGCTAAAAAAGTATAAATATGGGGCTAAATTATTTCTCACCCAATCCTTGGCCCCTAGCACGCATAAAAGGTATGCTTCACCTTGGAAGCGATGGTTGGATTGGTCAAAGGAACGTGGATCCTGTGGGGGCCTCTGTGCATATGATTGCCAATTATTTGTGCCATTTGTCGTCTCAAGGTTTAGCTTATAGAATAGTTAATAATTTCAGATCTGCTATTTCAGCAAAACATCCCAGAATTGATGGTAAACCGATTGGTGAGCACCCACTGATTTGTAAACTTCTACGTGGCATTAGATTGGTGCGTACCCCCCAACTTAAATATTCGGTTTTGTGGGATGTTAATATAATATTGAAATTTCTAGTGGCTTGGCCAGCCAATGAAGGTTTATCTAGGAAACAATTGTCAGCAAAATTCACTATGTTGCTTTGTCTTAGTTCATGCAGGAGAGTATCAGATGTTAAAGCACTGGATATTGCAGGTAGAATATTTACTCCTATGGCAGTTTCTTTTAGAATCACTAAGCACACTAAATCGAATTCTACATCTATTTCTTATCCTAGTTTTACAGATAATGCTAAATTATACGTAGTTAAATGTCTAAAAGTATATGGAGATGTCACTTGTGAATTTTGCATCGATTGTAGGGGACAGTTATTGATTTCTCTACAGAAACATTTTGGGCCTGTATCTTCCGCGACTTTGGACAGATGGGTTAAGTGGTTACTTCAGGAAGCGGGATTTGACATTTCAATCTTTGGAGTCCCCTCTGTTAGAGGGGCTATGGCTTAGAAGGCCTTTAATTCAGGTTCTAGATTGGAAGATATTATGTTGGCCGCTGATTGGTCTTCCGATTCCACCTTTAAGCTTTTCTATCATAAACCTATTGTGGATGTTGCTTCTGTGATTGTAGATCAACTTTAAACTAGCATAATCAGAAGCCTCCGGTCCTGACATAGAATCAAAAAATTTCTAGCTTACGTGACAAAAAATTTCAATTCTATTAAGGACATGGAGGCGAGGATTATCCCACCCCGTGATATGAATAATTCAGAAATCATTTATGACATGATGTATTAATTGTAAAATATCCCTCCCGATATGTTATGATATATTATACTGTTTTCCTCAATCGGGGATTATGGCACTATTTTTTCTGTTTACAGATGAGAAGGCTTCCTGAGCGGTTTCCAGGGAATGGACCCTGAAGTTTGGACGTTTCTGCACCGGTTGTGCTGTTCCATCAGTCTGAAGAAGATATGGTTGGAGTTGTTTTTGTTGGAGTTTAGTCTCTAGATGAGAAAAGAAAGAGGACGGACTTTGAAGGACTATGATATATATATATATGGGAGGGTAGACCCTGATTGGGGGTGATCTCATGGGAAATGTAGTTTAAGTTTTTTATTGGCTGCTGTGTGTTGACAGTAAAGAGATAGCATAATCCTCGCCTCCGTGTCCTTAATAGAATTGAAAATTCTTGTTGCGTAAGCTAGAAAATGTTTGATTGGCTGCCACCATCTCAACCAGGAAAGTGGTTGCAGCCTTCTTAGGACTCTGGACTCAGCCACAAGTCCTAGAAAAAAAAAAGACACAAGGGAACAGGGTAGAAATGCCCTGACCCCAGCCATGGTGGTGGTGGGTCCTTAAAATGTTTTTTGTACATTTTACTCTACATTCATGGATAATTCACAATTCCAATGCAATAAAAAACAAACAAATGAGGTCTCCTGCCTTTGTTTTTTTAAAGCTCCCCGGAGTGGCCAGTGCCCAAGAGAAGAGGGGTATATGTTATGGGAAGGGGGCATGAGTACCCCGCTGCCCAGGCCAATTCCAGCCTTAAGAACCCCATCCCCAGGGGCCTGGTGTATTTTTCAAGGGGAGTGGGCTACACAGCCCCCCTTCCTGGGGCAATTTTGACCTGATTTTGTCCCGATGGCCTTTTCCACAGTCCTGGGCACCACCAACTTCCTGAGGCTGCATTGAATTATGAGCGGGAGCTGCATGGCCCCCCACACACTAGGGACCACCACCTCCTAGGGCAAAAATGCTTTTTGTATGTGGGGAATGCTCAATGGCCTCCCCAACAGTCCCAGGGGACACCACATCCCCATGGCTACAATGAATTATAAGTGGGGGGGCACGTGCGCCCCGTTCCACGGGGTTCACCACAACCCCAGGGCTATGTGCACACTGGAGGCTATGTCCTCCTGGAGCCACTGATGACCCTGGGGACCGCCACCCCCTAGGGCTGGCTCCTGCTATGTCCAGGGGTGCCCAACCCCGGGACATAGCTGTTTGCTGTGGCTTGGCTGCAGCTTTGAAGCAGGTCTGCTGTCAAAAAGTGGAGCTTTAATCTCTGTTCCCTGCACACTTGCTCAAAGAACATTGAAATGTTGACACTCTGGGCTTTTATCAGCCAGTAAAAGCCTTGAGCCCTCTGTTGTCTAATTAAGTTTAGTTATTAATTCTTTATCACCACTTCATGCTGTCATCATTTTGAATAAGGTGGAATAGTACTTTTCAAGCAAGGACTTGATATTGATTGGTGTATATTGTTCTCCTTCTCTATTTCTCTTTTTTTGTGAAATTTGACTTTTTTTGGTCTATGAAAGCCTACTTGGGCCAGATTGTTGACTTCTACTAGAGGCCTTTTGTGATGGTATTAGACATAATTGTTAGGCTAACATGTGAACATTTACCAGAGGATACACAGCATTTAACTTGAGTCATTTGTTACTGATATTTATGCACATGTATTTTCTTATTCTTTTTGTTTTTACGTGACTATGGTTTATACACTTGTACTGAAATATTTTGGTAACACCGTTACTACGCTCAAGCAGACCTTGTAAGATAGCTGCCACGTTTTCACTAGTATGTAGACTTACATTGAATACAGTCCTCTTTTTGTCACTATCATCACAAATGTAAATGGTGGCTTAAATTTTGAACATTCTAGCATGATGAGCAAGGCCAACAGGCTGAAACATGTTGCATGAAATAATGCTGTTCCTTCCAATAGGATTTTATGCATTGCCTTGAGTTTGCAGATTTGCTTCTGTACGTGAAGTGGATGTTTTGCATCTATCTATCTATCTATCTATCTATCTATCTATCTATCTATCTATCTATCTATCTATCTATCTATCTATCTATCTTTCTATACATAGATATATATATATATATATATATATATATATATATATACATGTATATATTACCTAGTGGGTAGTTATAGGTAGGATCATGTTTCTGTACAAAAAGCGTTTTTTTTACTTGCCTATATCTTTGGCACCGCTTGACGAATCTTCACGAAACTTTCCCCAAACATTTGCCAGTTCCGTCAGCTGCTGTCTGGAAAGTATCGGGTTGATCCATCTGGGGGGCGGCGAGAAAAAAATGGGGGGCCCAAAACACGTTTTCCCCATTAATTTTTCAATAGAGATTTTGAACAGCGATAACGCAAAAACTACTGGATGGAATTACACCAAATTTGGCAAGAAGGTAGGTCCTTGTCCAGAAAGAGTACCTTATTGTTTTGGTGTAATTCTATTCAGTAGCTTTTGAGAAATTAAGGGGAAAACAAATTTGAATATCTAAGGACGTGAAGGATACACGATCCCTAACGATATCATGCTGAGATCTGATTGGCTGATAACACTTCAACAACAGAAGCTGTTGAAGTGTTGTTAGCCATCTTGCAAAAAAAAGTAAAAAACAAAACAAAAAAGAGGCCACCACCTCCTGGGGCACATTTGTTTTGACGTGGGGGGGCCTGTGGCCCCATCGCTACCCTGGGGACTGCCAACTTCCCAGGGCTTTACTGTAATATGTAAGAGGGGACCTCCTGACCACATTCTGCTGCCCTGGGGACCACCACCTCCCAAGGACGATCTTGGGCGCTGCCTTAGGTCTAGAGCTCGCCCCCCACGTCCGCAGCACCAACCTGGTGTCTCCTGCCCCTGACTCCTGCCCACGCTGCTGCTAGCGTGTTCGAGGCCCTCCTCCACCCGCAGGCATCCTCCTGCGCCTCATCCCTGGTGTCTAGTGGGCTCTAATAAGCTTCACTTGACCCGTGTGTCGCTTTTTGCCATCCTGTAAGTGTTTTTCAAATTTTCTGTGCCTTGCCTCCTTGCGCTTCTGCCCCCGTTGTGCCCCTTCTGATTGTGCCGCTTTTCGCCGTCCTGTAAGTGCATTTCTATTTTTTTCAAGCGCCTTGCCTCCTTGCGCTTCTGCCCCCGTTGTGCCCCTCTGATTGCTGTACCCCGATTGTAACTTGTGCCATAATTGTATTTTGTGCCTGTTTTTACTGTTTTGTGCCTTGCTTTTTTCCCTGGTTTTCGCCCCTTGGGCGCTCCCCCTTGCCGATCTCCCCTTGCCGCTGCCTCCCTGCGGCCCCGCCCCCCTCGCGCCCCCATTCGCCGCTCCCTCCCGCCTCCCGCCTCCCGCCTCCCAGCTGCTCCTCCCTCCCCCCTCCCTTCTTAATGGCTGGCGCTGCGTGTCGCGAGTGAGCGACCTCTGACCTGCCTTAGGTCTAGAGCTCGCCCCCCACGTCCGCAGCACCAACCTGCTGTCTCCTGCCCCTGCCCCCTGCCCACGCTGCTGCTAGCGTGTTCGAGGCCCTCCTCCACCCGCAGGCATCCTCCTGCGCCTCATCCCTGGTGTCTAGTGGGCTCTAGTAAGCTTCACTTGACCCGTGTGTCGCTTTTTGCCATCCTGTAAGTGTTTTTCAAATTTTCTGTGCCTTGCCTCCTTGCGCTTCTGCCCCCGTTGTGCCCCTTCTGATTGTGCCGCTTTTCGCCGTCCTGTAAGTGCATCTCTATTTTTTTCAAGCAACTTGCCTCCTTGCGCTTCTGCCCCCGTTGTGCCCCTCTGATTGCTGTACCCCGATTGTAACTTGTGCCATAATTGTATTTTGGGCCTGTTTTTACTGTTTTGTGCCTTGCTTTTTTCCCTGGTTTTCGCCCCTTGGGCGCTCCCCCTTGCCGATCTCCCCTTGCCGCTGCCTCCCTGCGGTCCCACCCCCCTCGCGCCTTGCTTTTTTCCCTGGTTTTCACCCCTTGGGCGCTCCCCCTTGCCGATCTCCCCTTGCCGCTGCCTCCCTTCGGCCCCGCCCCCCTCGCGCCCCCATTCACCGCTCCCTCCCGCCTCCCGCCTCCCAGCTGCTCCTCCCTCCCCCCTCCCTTCTTAATGGCTGGCGCTGCGCGTCGCGAGTGAGCGACCTCTGACCTGCCTTAGGTCTAGAGCTCGCCCCCCACGTCCGCAGCACCAACCTGCTATCTCCTGCCCCTGACCCCCACCCACGCTGCTGCTAGCGTGTTCGAGGCCCTCCTCCACCCGCAGGCATCCTCCTGTGCCTCATCCCTGGTGTCTAGTGGGCTCTAGTAAGCTTCACTTGACCTGTGTGCCGCTTTTCGTCGTCCTGTAAGTGTTTTTCAAATTTTCAGCACCTTGCCTCCTTGCGCTTCTGCCCCCGTTGTGCCCCTTCTGATTGTGCCGCTTTTCGCCGTCCTGTAAGTGCATTTCTATTTTTTTCAAGCGCCTTGCCTCCTTGCGCTTCTGCCCCCGTTGTGCCCCTCTGATTGCTGTACCCGATTGTAACTTGTGCCATAATTGTATTTTGTGCCTGTTTTTACTGTTTTGTGCCTTGCTTTTTTCCCTGGTTTTCGCCCCTTGGGCGCTCCCCCTTGCCGATCTCCCCTTGCCGCTGCCTCCCTGCGGCCCCGCCCCCCTCGCGCCCCCATTCGCCGTTCCCTCCCGCCTCCCAGCTGCTCCTCCCTCCCCCCTCCCTTCTTAATGGCTGGCGCTGCGCGTCACGAGTGAGCGACCTCTGACCTGCCTTAGGTCTAGAGCTCCAGCGCCACCCCCCCTGGTCCGCACACCCCGCACCCCCAGCCTTCGATACTCGGCCAGCGAACTCTTCGCCCTCAACCCTGGCTCCTCCACAGAATGATTCCAGGCCACCCCGAAGCACACCAAAGGGGCTTTTTCCTGCCGCACCTGCAACTTCACCTGCAACAGAACAACAAAGCCAGCAACAACCAACACTGTATCCTCCTCAACACACGCTCCGCATGAAAGCACGCCATTGAGCTCTTGGACCTGCTCGACACCGCCGCCCCAGACGTAGCCTTCCTAACCGAAACCTGGTGGAACGACTACTCGGCCCCAGACATCGCCATCGCCATCCCTGACGGCTACAAGATCACCAGAAGAGATCGCAGCAACGGAATCGGAGGAGGAATAGCCATCGCCCACAAATCTACCCTCAAGATCCACACCCACACGGACGACACCCTCAAGACAGCCGAACACCTCCACTTCCAGATTCACACGGATCCCAACACTACCCTCAGAGGAACCCTCATATACCGTCCTCCAGGACCAAGAGCCCCCTTCAGCGACACCATCTCCGACCTCGCAAACACCCATGCCCTCGCCTCTTCAGACTACATCCTCCTGGGAGACCTTAACTTCCACCTGGAGAACAACAATGACGCCAACACCGCATCACTGACCACCAACCTCTCCAACCTCGGACTCCGTCAACTGGTCAACACACCCACCCACATCGCCAGCCACACCCTTGACCCACTCTTCACTGCAAGCAACCACATCTCATTCAGCCACACCTCCGAACTCCACTGGACTGACCACCACTGCGTCCACTTCACGTTAAAAAAAAACACCGAACACCACCGCACCCCTCTACCGCCTCACCGCCGCTGGGGAAAAGTCACCGAAGATCAACTAGCCAGTACCCTCGCCAAAAACCCACCACCCGACCCCACCGACCTGGACTCCGCCGCTATCAACCTCCAACAATGGATCCTCAACTGCGCCAACATCCTAGCACCACTCAAGAGAACCACCGTCAACCAAGAAAAGAAAAAAACAGCCTGGTTCACAGATGAACTGACCACCTCCAAACGCCCCTGCCAGAAACTCAAGAAGAAATGGATCCTCGAGCGCACACCTGACAACCTTGCTACCCTCAAGGAAGCCAACCGCGAACACCACAACTGATCCGACTCGTCAAACGCTCCCACTTCACAGAACGCCTTAACAACAACGCTCACGACTGCAAGGAACTCTTCTGCATCGTGAAGGAACTCTCCAACCCCAACGCCAACGTCAACGACGTCCCTCCATCCCAGAAACTCTGCGACGACCTCTCCACCTTCTTCTACCAGAAAATCGCAGCCATCCACGACAGCTTCAACACCACACCTCCGCCAGACCCCACCCCCAACAACTCCTCCCACGCCGACCGCATCACCACCTGGACCCAAGTAGACGACGCCGAAACCCTAAAGACCATGAACTCCATCCACTCAGGATCTCCCTCTGACCCCTGCCCACATCACGTTTTCAACAAAGCCGACGTCACCATCGCCCCCAAACTCCGCAAGATCATCAACCTTTCCTTCAACACCGCTACCTTCCCGGACAGCTGGAAGCACGCAGAAATCCAACCCCTCCTCAAGAAACCTAAGGCTGACCTCAACGACCTCAAAAACTTCCGACCGATCTCCCTCCTCCCTTCCCCAGCAAAAGTCATCGAGAAGATCGTCAACGCACAGCTCTCCCACTACCTCGAAGACAACTCCATCCTAGACCCTTCCCAATCCGGTTTCAGACGCAACCACAGCACAGAGACTGCACTCCTCGCCGCCACAGATGACATCAGACAACAAATGGACAACGGCAAAACCTCAGCCCTCATCCTCCTAGACCTCTCCGCTGCCTTCGACACGGTCTGCCACCGCACCCTACTAAATCGCCTCCACGAAGCCGGTATCCAAGACAAAGCCCTCAACTGGATCTCCTCTTTTCTCTCCGGCAGAACCCAGAGATTCCGACTCTCACCCTTCCGCTCCGAAGCCACCAACCTCATCCGCGGCGTCCCCCAAGGCTCCTCACTAAGCCCAACGCTGTTCAACGTTTACATGGCCCCCCTCGCACAACTGGCCCGCCAGCACAACCTCAGCATCCTCTCCTACGCCGACGACACCCAGCTCATCCTCTCCCTGACCAAAGATCCTCTCACCGCCAAAGCCAACCTCCACGAGGGACTGAAATCCATCGCCGAATGGATGAGCAACAGCCGTCTGAAACTTAACTCCGACAAGACGGAAGTCCTCATCCTTGGTCGCACCCCCTCGGCCTGGAACGACTCTTGGTGGCCCACCGCCCTGGGCCCCCCAGCCAGCCACGCACGAAACATCGGCTTCATCCTTGACTCTGCTCTCACCATGTCCAAACAGGTCAACGCTGTCTCCTCTTCCTGTTTTAACACCCTCTGCATGCTCCGCAGGATCTTCAAGTAGATTCCAACAGGAACCAGAAAGATGGTGACCCAAGCCCTCGTCAGTAGCAGACTCGACTACTGCAACGCACTCTACACAGGCATCCTAACAAAAGACATCAAACGACTCCAACGCATCCAGAACGCATCCGCCCGCCTGATCCTCGACATACCCCGCCGATGTCACATCTCCCACCACCTGAAGGACCTCCACTGGCTCCCCGTGGACAAAAGGATCACCTTTAAACTCCTCACCCACGCACACAAGGCACTACACGACACCGGACCCACCTACCTGAACACCAGACTCAACTTCTACGTTCCCTCACGCCAACTACGCTCTGCCAACCTTGCCCTCGCCATCGTCCCCCGAATCCAGCGAAAGACCTCTGGCGGCAAATCCTTCTCCCACCTCGCCGCCAAGACCTGCAACTCACTCCCGACCTCACTACGCCAGACCCAGGACCTCCTCACCTTCAGGAGACTCCTCAAGACATGGCTCTTCGAACGATAGCAGCGACCCCCCCCCCCAAGCGCCTCGAAACCCTAACGGGTACATAGCGCGCTTTATAAATTTAATGATTTATTGATTGATTGTCATTAATGTCATGAGTGATGTCATCAGTGATGTCACTGGCCATGTCATGAGTGATGTAATATGTGAGGTCATAAGCAGTGCATTATGGGAGCGCCAGTTGTAGTTAGCTCAGGTAACTATAACTGCTGAATTTCTGTGGTTTTGTACAAGTAAATTCAGAACCTAACTATAACGTCCATGTAACCTTTGTTTTTTTTGTGAATAAGTAAACATATATATATTAATATGTAAGGGTCTTCAATAATAATGAAATTGTCAGCATCCCCAGGGATTAGGGTTAAATCATATCTCTGTTCTTGGTTAAACCTTCATGTTTGTAAGTAAACATAATGTGCTGTATTACACAATTGGTTTTATCAATGCTTGTTTTACCAATGCTTGTTTGCTAATGTGAGCAGGTGTAGGCATGTGCTTCTAATTGGGTGTGGTGACTCATCCACATGTGGAAACTCAACTGCTTTCCAGACTGGCTATAGCAGAGTGAAGCATACCTCCCTGCTTGGCTTTGTTTTGCTTCCTGATCTCAGCATCTGATTTGGCAGTCCAGCCCCTGCTGTCATGCTCGTATTTAGGACTTTTGAGGCAATTCTTTTCTTTGTTCCTGTACCAGCTGACACCAGGCATTCCTCCAGCACTCCGGAAAAGACTGCAGCTAAGTGACTTTTATTCTCCAGGGAGTTTGTTCTTTGAGCGCCGCTCTTTCCTAGAACAGCTGGTGTATTTCAGACCTCGTATTGTGGCAGAGTGCTTCTCTTGAAGAGACAAATGCATTTCTGAAAATTCTACATTATTATTGAAGTTACTTGCCTAACTGTGCTCCAGGAAATCTGTTTGAGCTCAAGTACTACAAAAAGTGACTGTGCATTTTTAAAAGAGCATTTACATGACTTTTCTTTCTTTAATAGCATAACTCGTGGATTTAAATTGTGTCATTCATGCCTGTGTTTCAGGTTTGATGAATTTGCTTTTTGAAGGGTTTTTCACACACAGAGTGCAACCAAACCAAACTGTGCCACCCTAACTGTTTGAACCCATAGTGGGCATTTGTAGTTCTTGGATTGTTTTTGTTCCTTTTAATTTAACCCTATGCATGCAGGAAAGTTTTATGTGATATAATTAATGCCCTTGTTTGTCTTTCTTGTGCATGATAAGTGCAACCACAGTTCTAATTGTAGTGTGCAACAGTGAATCTCTGTGAAGCCAGCCTAGTGACACACCCACATGCAGCACATCCACCATACCTGCAGTCACCACCCCAACAGACAATTACCCATCCAGCATGGCATCTCCCAGCTCCTCTACCCCCCTCCTCCCAAGACACATAGATGCCCACACTCCCCCACTCAACAGACACACAGCACACAGAAGCATTTCCAGCAGACACCTGCACCCAACACATCTACCAAAACACCTCCTACAAGTACTCCCTCTCCCTCCACTCCCAAACCCTTTTTCCATGACTGCCCCCGGGTGTCTAAGAGGGTTTTCCTTTTGGAGTTGAACCTTTTCCCTACTCTTCTCCCACCCTGTGTGACCCCCAAAAGATCTGTTTCCCTCTCCAGGTTCAGCCCTACTATCTTCAAGTCCTCCCCTGCCCCTTTTGCAAGCACCCATGCCCCTCCCCGCCAAGAGGTCTAGCCCTCCTAAGTGTTTTCACCCCTCCCCTATGCCATGTCTGAAGCCCCCACTTCCCAAACCCAAGCCCAAAACCCTTCTCCCAAATCTGCGCCCAAACGCCATCAGCACCTCCCCAATCCCTGAGGTGCCTGCCTGCCCCCTTGATACTCTTACCCGTGAAGGTATTTAGCAGTCAGGAGTCAAGTTGGGGCAGTATGCAATGCCAGCTGTGCATGTTGCACTTTAGACTATGGGACTGGCCTAAGGTCTTTAACATTTGTATATCATTGTATCTTAAAGATTTTTAGCTCTATTCATTTTTATACATCTGGACCAGCCAGTTGCTGGCCCCAACATTATCATCTTTGTCCTGCCTTTCATTCATCATGGTATGTTATGGTCTTGCCTGCTTCATATTGTGTGTGAGTGTGTAATGAGTGTGAGATGGTTCTGCTACCTGTTGTGTATGAGCTTCTTGTGTGGCTCTGTGCCTTGCATTTCTCCTGCAGTGATAGCTGGATATG
This sequence comes from Pleurodeles waltl, assembly GCF_031143425.1. NCBI lineage: Eukaryota > Metazoa > Chordata > Amphibia > Caudata > Salamandridae > Pleurodeles > Pleurodeles waltl. Next base: position 370,465,886 of record NC_090442.1, on the reverse strand, counting down.
GTGTGTTGGGCATGTGTGTGTGGAACATACTATTATGTTGCTCTGTGTGGAATGATTGTGTTGGATGTAGTGGTTTGGGTTGTGGTATTCCCTTGTGTGGTTGTACTGTGTGTGTGCGTGTGTCTGTTGATTGATATGTCCGAATCGCTGTGTGGTGTGTTTGCGTGGTATGACATTTGCCTTGTTTTATGGCTGTGTGATTGTATGCCTTGGTACTATGGTGTTGTAACATTGTGTTGTATATATGTATTGTCAGGAAGGGGTGTGAGTTGTGGCATTTTGATGGTGAGTTTGAGGTGTTGCAGTTGTAAAGTAGTTGTGTAGTTTGGTAATGTTGTGTGTTGTTATGTTTGATATTGCCTGTGTCTGGGGCTCGGTATGTGTTTTGGTAGTGTGTGTTGGCTATGGTGTGTGTCCTAAGTCTGTGCGTGTGTGTATTGTGCTGTGTGTGAATGTATGTGTCAGTGTAGGAGTACGTGTATGTGTCACCCTTGCCACCCATTCCGGATATTTATGTTGTGTGTGCGTAGCGACCTTGCCATTTTGCCACAATGACAGGTAAGTGTGTGTACTCACGCTTGCTGCTGTTGTCGTTGGTTCTGGAGTCGCAGGGTTTAATCTCTGTTCCCTGCACGCATGCAGGGGACAGAGATGACATGCTTTAGCAAGCACAGAGCTGCTGTCAAAGCAGCTCCGTGCTTGCTGAAGCAATGGAACTGTCTTAAGGCTTCCCCTGCAGTGTCAGGTAGCCCGTAAGGGCATTTTTATTACAATTTTACACTTTTTTAAAAAATAAAGAAAGAAGGAAAGAAGGAGAGACCACAGGGGAGCCATTAAGGGCTCCTCCCTGGTCCCAGGTAGCCCATAAAGGGCTTACAATATTTTAAAAAACACAGCTCCATAGCTCAGTGTGAAGTTCGCTAGACCTTCACAATGAGCTTTGTGGGTTCAAGTCCAGCTGGATTCCTCACCATTTTTTTTAAATAAAAAATTATTTTATTTAAAATAATAAAAACATTTTTTTATTTTAAATTGAACTCAAATATATCATTCTAATTATATGAGATATTAAAGCCTAAAAAAACTCTCTTTCCCTCTCATTTTCTTTCTCTCTTTCTCTCCTTCAATCAATTTCTCCAACTCTTATGCACCCACTTACACTCACTCAGACACTCACGCACTCACTCACAGACCCACTCACACCCTCATGCAACCACTCACAGACCCGCACACACTGATGCAACCACTAAAACACTGATGTATGCACTCTCACACCCAGACAGACAAACTGACAGTCACTCTCACTCTAGATATATCCTCTCACATCTATTCTCACACGCAGATAGGCCTCAGGCCAACTTGCACCACAAACGGCCAAAGGCCCGTGTACAGCATGGGTTTGATTGGTTAGGGGGAGTTGGCTGCTGCGCACGGCTAAAGACAGTGCATGGTACAAGTTTGAGTGCTTTTTGGGGGTGTTGGTCTCAAGGTCTGGCTGTGCAAGGCAGTGGTTGGATTAACTTATAGTTATGAAAATTAGTTTACATTTTAAAAAAACACATAATTTACTAAAAAAAAGGTTATAGGGACGTTATAGTTAGGGAAAAGATTAAAAAAAAAACAGATATTCACTGAAAAAAACAAACGCTATAGGGACGTTATAGTTAGGAAACAGATTTTTTTTTTAAAACATTGAAATTCACTGAAAAAAACAAAGGTTAGAGAGACATTATAGTTGGGGCATAGATTTTTTTTAAAACATAGTAGTTCACTGAAAAAAACAAAGGTTATTGGGACGTTATAGTAAGGTTAACTCTTCAAACCTCCAAAACCAGTGAAATTCAACTGTTATAGTTAACTGAGTTAACTACAACTTACACCCCCATAATACACTGCTTATGACCTCACAGAGTACATCACTCATGACATGGTCAGTGACCCCCACCGGTTTTTATATTGGGGCCACTCCTTGGGCCCGTGCCCAAACTGGGTGCCGGTAAGGTCTGCTGGCTGCCCTCGGGGCCACAACTGGCCCTCCCGGGAGAAGGGAAGCCAAGGAACAATGAGGAAAGGGGGACAGCTGTGCAGGGGGCCTCCAATGAGGCTTCTGCCCCACCCACTAGTCCTCGTTCAGCAGTGGGGGCCCCTTGGCACAACAGAGGGAGGGCCCGGTAGTACCAAGCCCACAAGCTCTGAAGGTAAGGTCCGGCCTGGCCGCACTACTTCAATTGCGGTCGGGTGGAAGTAGTCAAAGTGGTCAAAGAAGGGAAGGCCTAATCTCCTCCAGTGGCCGGAGAAGTAGGGGGCGAACCACAAGCTCTTCTGAGCCCAGCGCCTCACTCCACAGCTCACCTGCACCTGATCCTTGTGCGCAAGTGTGCCTCTTGCTCTGGTCTGCGGAGGTTAGACCCAGCAGCAATCTGGTCCAGTTGGTGCCTGGAACGACTCTTGGTGGCCCACCGCCCTGGGCCCCCCAGCTAGCCACGCACGAAACCTCGGCTTCATCCTCGACTCTGCTCTCACCATGTCCAAACAGGTCAACGCTGTCTCCTCTTCCTGTTTTAACACACTCCGCATGCTCCGCAGGATCTTCAAGTGGATTCCAACAGGAACTAGAAAGATGGTGACCTAAGCCCTCGTCAGTAGCAGACTCGACTACGGCAACGCACTCTACACAGGCATCCCAACAAAAGACATCAAACAACTCCAACGCATCCAGAACGCATCCGCCCGCCTGATCCTCGACATACCCCGCCGATGTCACATCTCCCACCACCTGAAGGACCTCCACTGGCTCCCCGTGGACAAAAGGATCACCTTTAAACTCCTCACCCACGCACACAAGGCACTACACGACACCGGACCCACCTACCTGAACACCAGACTCAACTTCTACGTTCCCTCACGCCAACTACGCTCTGCCAACCTTGCCCTCGCCATCGCCCCCCGAATCCAGCGAAAGACCTCTTGCGGCAGATCCTTCTCCCACCTCGCCGCCAAGACCTGCAACTCACTCCCGACCTCACTACGCCAGACCCAGGACCTCCTCACCTTCAGGAGACTCCTCAAGACATGGCTCTTCGAACGATAGCAGCGACCCCCCCCCAAGCGCCTCGAAACCCTAACGGGTACATAGCGCGCTTTATAAATTTAATGATTTATTGATTGATTGTCATTAATGTCATCAGTGATGTCATCAGTGATGTCACTGGCCATGTCATGAGTGATGTAATATGTGAGGTCATAAGCAGTGCATTATGGGAGCGCCAGTTGTAGTTAGCTCAGGTAACTCTAACTGCTGAATGTCTGTGGTTTTGTACAAGTAAATTCAGAACCTAACTATAACGTCCATGTAACCTTTGTTTTTTTTGTGAATAAGTAAACATATATATATTAATATGTAAGGGTCTTCAATAATAATGTAATTGTCAGCATCCCCAGGGATTAGGGTTAAATCATATCTCTGTTCTTGGTTAAACCTTCATGTTTCTAAGTAAACATAATGTGCTGTATTACACAATTGGTTTTATCAATGCTTGTTTTACCAATGCTTGTTTGCTAATGTGAGCAGGTGTAGGCATGTGGTTCTAATTGGGTGTGGTGACTCATCCACATGTGGAAACTCAACTGCTTTCCAGACTGGCAATAGCAGAGTGAAGCATACCTCCCTGCTTGGCTTTGTTTTGCTTCCTGATCTCAGCATCTGATTTGGCAGTCCAGCCTCTGCTGTCATGCTCGTATTTAGGACTTTTGAGGCAATTCTTTTCTTCGTTCCTGTACCAGCTGACACCAGGCATTCCTCCAGCACTCCGGAAAAGACTGCAGCTAAGTGACTTTTATTCTCCAGGGAGTTTGTTCTTTGAGCGCCGCGCTTTCCTAGAACAGCTGGTGTATTTCAGACCTCGTATTGTGGCAGAGTGCTTCTCTTGAAGAGACAAATGCATTTCTGAACATTCTACATTATTATTGAAGTTACTTGCCTAAATGTGCTCCAGGAAATCTGTTTGAGCTCAAGTACTACAAAAAGTGACTGTGCATTTTTAAATGAGCATTTACATGACTTTTCTTTCTTTAATAGCATAACTCGTGGATTTAAATTGTGTCATTCATGCCTGTGTTTCAGGTTTGATGAATTTGCTTTTTGAAGGGTTTTTCACACACAGAGTGCAACCAAACCAAACTGTGCCACCCTAACTGTTTGAACCCATAGTGGGCATTTGTAGTTCTTGGATTGTTTTTGTTCCTTTTAGTTTAACCCTATGCATGCAGGAAAGTTTTATGTGATATAATTAATGCCCTTGTTTGTCTTTCTTGTGCATGATAAGTGCAACCACAGTTCTAATTGTAGTGTGCAACAGTGAATCTCTGTGAAGCCAGCCTAGTGACACACCCACATGCAGCACATCCACCATACCTGCAGTCACCACCCCAACAGACAATTACCCATCCAGCATGGCATCTCCCAGCTCCTCCACCCCCCTCCTCCCAAGACACATAGATGCCCACACTCCCCCACTCAACAGACACACAGCACACAGAAGCATTTCCAGCAGACACCTGCACCCAACACATCTACCAAAACACCTCCTACAAGTACTCCCTCTCCCTCCACTCCCAAACCCTTTTTCCATGACTGCCCCCGGGTGTCTAAGAGGGTTTTACTTTTGGAGTTGAACCTTTTCCCTACTCTTCTCCCACCCTGTGTGACCCCCAAAAGATCTCTTTCCCTCTCCAGGTTCAGCCCTACTATCTTCAAGTCCTCCCCTGCCCCTTTTGCAAGCACCCATGCCCCTCCCCCGCCAAGAAGTCTACCCCTCCTAAGTGTTTTCACCCCTCCCCTATGCCATGTCTGAAGCCCCCACTTCCCAAACCCAAGCCCAAAACCCTTCTCTCAAATCTGCGCCCAAACGCCGTCAGCACCTCCCCAATCCCTGAGGTGCCAGCCTCCCCCTTGATACTCTTACCCGTGGAGGTATTTAGCAGTCAGGAGTCAAGTTGGGGCAGTATGAAATGCCAGCTGTGCATGTTGCACTTTAGACTATGGGACTGGCCTAAGGTCTTTTACATTTGTATATCATTGTATCTTAAAGATTTTTAGCTCTATTCATTTTTATACATCTGGGCCAGCCAGCTGCTGGCCCCAACATTATCATCTTTGTCCTGCCTTTCATTCATCATGGTATGTTATGGTCTTGCCTGCTTCATATTGTGTGTGAGTGTGTAATGAGTGTGAGATGGTTCTGCTACCTGTTGTGTCTGAGCTTCTTGTGTGGCTGTGTGCCTTGCATTTCTCCTGCAGTGATAGCTGGATATGGTGTGTTGGGCATGTGTGTGTGGAACATACTATTATGTTGCTCTGTGTGGAATGATTGTGTTGGATGTAGTGGTTTGGGTTGTGGTATTCCCTTGTGTGGTTGTACTGTGTGTGTGCGTGTGTCTGTTGATTGATATGTCCGAATCGCTGTGTGGTGTGTTTGCGTGGTATGACATTTGCCTTGTTTTATGGCTGTGTGATTGTATGCCTTGGTACTATGGTGTTGTAACATTGTGTTGTATATATGTATTGTCAGGAAGGGGTGTGAGTTGTGGCATTTTGATGGTGAGTTTGAGGTGTTGCAGTTGTAAAGTAGTTGTGTAGTTTGGTAGTGTTGTGTGTTGTTATGTTTGATATTGCCTGTGTCTGGGGCTCGGTATGTGTTTTGGTAGTGTGTGTTGGCTATGGTGTGTGTCCTAAGTCTGTGCGTGTGTGTATTGTGCTGTGTGTGAATGTATGTGTCAGTGTAGGAGTACGTGTATGTGTCACCCTTGCCACCCATTCCGGATATTTATGTTGTGTGTGCGTAGCGACCTTGCCATTTTGCCACAATGACAGGTAAGTGTGTGTACTCACGCTTGCTGCTGTTGTCGTTGGTTCTGGAGTCGCAGGGTTTAATCTCTGTTCCCTGCACGCATGCAGGGGACAGAGATGACATGCTTTAGCAAGCACAGAGCTGCTATCAAAGCAGCTCCGTGCTTGCTGAAGCAATGGAACTGTCTTAAGGCTTCCCCTGCAGTGTCAGGTAGCCCGTAAAGGCTTTCTTATTACAATTTTACACTTTTTTAAAAAATAAAGAAAGAAGGAAAGAAGGAGAGACCACAGGGGAGCCATTAAGGGCTCCTCCCTGGTCCCAGGTAGCCCATAAAGGGCTTACAATTTTTAAAAAAACACAGCTCCATAGCTCAGTGTGAAGTTCGCTAGACCTTCACAATGAGCTTTGTGGGTTCAAGTCCAGCTGGATTCCTCACCATTTTTTTTAAATAAAAAATTATTTTATTTAAAATAATAAAAACATTTTTTTATTTTAAATTGAACTCAAATATATCATTCTAATTATATGAGATATTAAAGCCTAAAACAACTCTCTTTCCCTCTCATTTTCTTTCTCTCTTTCTCTCCTTCAATCAATTTCTCCAACTCTTATGCACCCACTTACACTCACTCAGACACTCACGCACTCACTCACAGACCCACTCACACCCTCATGCAACCACTCACAGACCCGCACACACTGATGCAACCACTAAAACACTGATGTATGCACTTCCACACCCAGACAGACAAACTGACAGTCACGCTCACTCTAGATATATCCTCTCACATGTATTCTCACACGCAGATAGGCCTCAGGCCAACTTGCACCACAAACGGCCAAAGGCCCGTGTACAGCATGGGTTTGATTGGTTAGGGGGAGTTGGCTGCTGCGTACGGCTAAAGACAGTGCATGGTACAAGTTTGAGTGCTTTTTGGGGATGTTGGTCTCAAGGTCTGGCTGTGCACGGCAGTGGTTGGATTAACTTATAGTTATGAAAATGAGTTTACATTTTAAAAAAGCACAGAATTTACTAAAAAAAAAGGTTATAGGGACGTTATAGTTAGGGAAAAGATTTTTAAAAAAACAGAAATTCACTGAAAAAAACAAACGCTATAGGGACGTTATAGTTAGGAAACAGATTTCTTTTTTAAAACATTGAAATTCACTGAAAAAACCAAAGGTTAGAGAGACATTATAGTTGGGGCATAGATTTTTTTTTAAACATAGTAGTTCACTGAAAAAAACAAAGGTTATTGGGACGTTATAGTAAGGTTAACTCTTCAAACCTCCAAAACCAGTGAAATTCAACTGTTATAGTTAACTGAGTTAACTACAACTTACACCCCCATAATACACTGCTTATGACCTCACAGAGTACATCACTCATGACATGGTCAGTGACCCCCACCGGTTTTTATATTGGGGCCACTCCTTGGGCCCGTGCCCAAACTGGGTGCCGGTAAGGTCTGCTGGCTGCCCTCGGGGCCACAACTGGCCCTCCCGGGAGAAGGGAAGCCAAGGAACAATGAGGAAAGGGGGACAGCTGTGCAGGGGGCCTCCAATGAGGCTTCTGCCCCACCCACGAGTCCTCGTTCAGCAGTGGGGGCCCCTTGGCACAACAGAGGGAGGGCCCGGTGGTACCAAGCCCACAAGCTCTAAAGGTAAGCTCCGGCCTGGCCACACTACTTCAATTGCGGTCGGGTGGAAGTAGTCAAAGTGGTCAAAGAAGGGAAGGCCTAATCTCCTCCAGTGGCCGGAGAAGTAGGGGGCGAACCACAAGCTCTTCTGAGCCCAGCGCCTCACTCCACAGCTCACCTGCACCTGATCCTTGTGCGCAAGTGTGCCGCTTGCTCTGGTCTGCGGAGGTTAGACCCAGCAGCAATCTGGTCCAGTTGGTGCCTGGGGACCCTCCTCGGAGTGTGCGTCGCCCCGGGGGCACCACTAGGAGTGCACTTGTTTCAGTCCTTCACTCAGTGGTGCCCCGGGGGCATTTTAAAGAGGGCGTTTCTGACGCACTCATCATTTTCCAAAATACCCGGGTCACGACAGTGATTTTAGCACAGCAATGCGCTCGCAAGGCACAAAGGATAAAAATACCATAAAGCGCTCTCAAGGCGCTATCAGTAAGGGATCTAAATCGCTCCACAGGTGCTATGAGCAATAGAAAGGGGAGTGCTCCTCCCACGCTGCAGCAGGTGATAGCAGGGGTCAGGGGCCAGAGCACCCAGCCCTGGGGGACACATAAGATGGAGCACGGGCGGCAGGGCCGAGCAGCAGGCCAGCACAAAGGGGATGCAGACAGTGGCATTTCCTTCAAGTGACCCAGCAGGTCACAGGTCAGCACAGCAGCAACAGTCCAAGGCAGTTCCTGATGAGTCCCTCCAGCATTCTGTGTCCAGTTGCAAGTATGGTAAGTGTCCAGAGTGTCTCTAAAGTGTTCCAAATTATGGGGAAAAATCCCCTGTACTTATACTCAGTTTTTTGCAAAGTTTTCACAAAGAAGGGGAGAGGAGGTTCAACCAGTTACAACTGGTTCTGGGAGTGCCCCCTCTCTCCTCCAGCACAAGCTCCAAACATCATTTGAGGGTAAATGAGTCCTGTGTGAGAGGCCAGGGCACAGCCTTTACAGATGCTTCTCCCTTCTCTCAGCCCAGGAAGACCATTCAAAATGCAGATGCACCTCTGTGACACCTCCACCCTCCCTGTGTACAGGCTGTCTGAAAACCATGCACAAAGCCCAACAGTCACTCTGCCCAGACGTGGATTGGAGTCATACTGCAAAACACCAGAGTCATAAGCACAGAGAAATTCCCACTTTCTAGAAGTGGTATTTCTGTAATGATAATTAAAGATCCACCTACATCAGTGAGCAGCATTTCTCACTACCATTACAACCATACCAAACATGCCTACGCTACCCCTCATATATCAGACAAAACCCTATAGACATAATGCAGGGCATATCCAATGCAATCTTATGAGGAACCAGCACTCACAGCAGTGAGAAACCAAATAGGCTGTTTGTCACCACCAGGACAGGCCACACAACCAGGCACATGTCCTGCCTTCTACATACATAGCACCCTGCCCGTAGGGCTAGCTAGGGCCTACCTTAGGGGTTAGTTACATGTAGTAAAAGGGAGATCTGGGCCTGGCAAGTAAATTTAGATTCCAGGTCCCTGTGGCAGAAACTGGGCTGGCAGCCCTGAGGTAGCAGGCCTGAGACAAATTTGAAAGGCTACTTCAGTGGGTGGCGCAAACAGCACTGCAGGCCCACTAGTAGCATTCAATTTACAGGCCCTTTGTATATGGATACCACTGTACAAGGGACTTACAGGTAAATTAAATATGCCAATTAGGTATAGGCCAATCATATCAACTTTAGAAGGGAGTGAACTTGCACTTTACCACTGATCGGCAGTGATAAAGTGCTCAGAGTCCTAGAGCCAACAGCAAGAGGTCAGGAACAAATAGGTGGAGGGTCGAAAAACGTCTGGGGATGAACCTGAAGAAAGGGCCAGGTCCAACACTTTCTAATAATAAATCTGCACATAAATGATTAAACCAAATCTCATATTGTGATCAATAATTGTGACCAATATTGTGATTAAACCATAATCTAATATTTAATATTGCATGAAACTCATGATTCTTCAAGGTCCTCCTCCAGGTCACACCCATGTGAGTTGGTAACATCAAGAATATGCAATGTTCAGCAATCCCTCATTGACACCAAATGTTAGTGACAACACACATCATAACCATAATGGAATCAATACAGCTCCAATAAGATGTAGCTTTGGTGATATTAGGATCCATTAAATAGCATAATCCCAATATGTTGATCTGTATTAAGATTAAAAACGATGAAATTAAATACCTATATGCCACCCCATTATTCAAAAATTCACTGAAATGCTTTGAGAAAGGTTTAGTGCAGCTGCTATCATTTCAGGTATAAGTATGTTTTCATTTTCTCTTCGGAGTTTAACTCCTCAGGTTATTTCATTTCTAAATCCAGAGTACATCTTGACTTCACTCTCCTACAGGTGAGTTCCCTGCTCCCTCCTCTGAGATTTCCCAATAGTCTGTCCACCGCAAAGTTACAAGCTATGAACTCATTTTTTAGCAGAAAATGGTGACTTTTGCTGGTACAAATTTCAAGCAACTAGATACACGATAGCTGCAGAATGTGTCTAGAAAAGGAGGAAGGAGGCACACAGAGGAGCTGGTCCTCGTGCCAGCTCCCCCGCTGCTGTGTGTCAGTAGCACCATACTTAACTGCAATGCCTTGTTCTGCTACTATTGTAACTTTTGTTGTAACATGGTTTCCTTTTACACTTTTTCATTATTGTGTAATTGTGTTTCCCTTAACCTGTGATTCTTTTTTTGTGGCACTGTTGTAATATTTGCCTAACAATTGCTTTTTTTGCCACTTTTTCATCATTTTGTTTCTGTCTTTAGTCTTAGCTTGTTTTTGGCTTGTGACTGATATTTTCACACTGCCGGCTTCCCTCCTACTTCAAGTAAGCCCTGCCCACCTCTTAGCACCTAATTAATGGAAACTGCGTGCGGTCACATGGTAGATGTGTGCAGCGGGTGTGCCAAAGGCAAGCCTGTCTGCACCCATGCACGCCTGGCCAGTGCCGAGTCTCAGGAACCCTGGTTCCACTCCTACTCGAACATACACCACCCCTGAACCCTGCTTCCTGGACTTTGGAACAACTGCTGCCACACCTTTCCCTGATCCATGGTTGGACCCTTCACCTGCAGGCACTGCCTATTCTCCTACAACTCCGAAGCCCCTTCAAGCATGACAAGTACCACCACACCTACCCTGACACCCTTAGGTTTTCTCTACTGCCTGTTGCTCAATGCACTTTCTCTCTGCAAGCAGGATAGCGAGATCGGGGACACCATCACCTCCCTCACCCCATGTAATTTTCTTCACCGAATCCTGGCTCAACTCTACATCCGAGCCCAACATCGCATCAGCTACGCCAGACGGCTACAAGATTACACACCGAGACCGCATCAACAAGCACGGAGGTGGAATCACCATCATCCACAAGGAAAATATTAACTATACTACCAGCGCAGATGACATCACCCCTATAACGAATACCTTGTAAGAAAACTGGACTCTTTGCCGATGCCCCCACCCCCACTTTTTGTCCCTGATTTGAACTACTAAATGCTGGTTTTCGACTGTGACACTGCACTGGAACCTGCTAACCAGGTCCCAGTGCCAGTGGGCTTTCCCTAAATTGGCGAACATGATTGGGTATCCCCAATTGACATGTACTTTAATTCCCTTATAAGTCCATAGTATATGGTACCAGGAATACCCAGGGCATAAGTGGTAATGGGGTCCCCGGGGCTGCAGTACAAGTTTGTGCCACCCTAGGTGACACAATCAAACTACTTATAGCAGGCCTGCCATTGCAGACTGCAGGAGCAGTGCAAACTGCTCAAGTTTGACTGTGCCCTCACTATAGGTGACACAGTCCAATGCACTGTCTTACATACAAGTCAGACATCCCTAAAGAAGGCCATCTGGAGCCCAGAAGGCAGGGTGCATTATATTTAAGGTGCAGGCATTTAAGCATCAGCTTACATGTCTCTATAGTTTATTTGTAATTGAAGTACACTATAATTTATAGCCGGTTCATAGAATAACATGGGGTTTATTCCCAGGCAGAACCAAGTTGCTAGATCCATTATGGTACCGCCTAAATATGTCTAGTTTGGTATTAAACAACATACCTTCTCTCTCCTGACACAAATCTCGCATCGAAGGACGGCTGGCATGTACCCAGGTGGCACCTTAGAGGTTACCTACATGTTTTTTGTACTCAGCCCACACTTTCCCATGCCTGCTGCCACCAAGACAGGGTTCTGACCTCCTGCCAGGTAGTGTGGGAACTCTCAGGAGTCAGAGACAAAAGCTGAGGCAGGAAGGAGGTCATACCTCCTGCCCCCCCAGGTGACCTAGTGGATAGGCAAATCAGGGTGTTGAGCTTCAAAGGCTTCACCACCCCTGATAGTCATCTGTGCTGTCCTCCAGAGGAGTAAACAGTCTTCCCTAGCCCCAAGCACATTTGTTCGTAGTCAGGAAGGAAATTCAGGACAGTGCACACCCCCAGCAAGCAGACCACACTATTAGATTGAGCAGCCCGATCTGTGCATTCAATTATGATTTCTTCCATCTTAGGAGTGGCAGAATAGAGGGTTCTGTGTATTGAAAGGTGACCCACCCCACCGGATGTGGTCACCTCAGGGGCGGATTAGCTGAAGTAGCTATCTATCCATTGGCCACTAGCTTTCACACACCTAACTCCCTTAAATCCAGGATCTAAGGGACACCCCTGACACCAGAACATCAGACCTGAATAACTAACTTTGAAGAAGGACTAAGAGGAGCCCTGTGTCACTACCAACCCAACTTTACCCACTGCAACAAAGCAAAAGAGGGATATTCAGTCCCTGAAGCAACAGACTGGGAACTGCATGAATATCCCTCGTCCTTGGCTCAAATTTGGCACTCCCAACCAGAGGGACCCCTGTGAAAGCCAGACGTACCATCAGTCTCCCTTGGACTAATGGCCCTATTCCCCTGCAAAGTGCCGCTAAAAACACTTGCAGCATCCAAAGATCCACCAGCCATCGGGCCCTCCATGGGATAGCCCAAATCCAGGTGGTCCAGTGTCTTCTGGAAGTTGTAGTCTTGCCTACCCCAAAGTTTCAGGGCACTCAATCACCACCCCGGACCCTGTGAAGTTCCCAAAGCTTTTCGTCACTTTATTTGTTGGTTGCAGCCCAGTAACTGACCCCCACACTCGATGCTGCATCTACAGGGCACACTGTCCGAAATTGTCAACTAGCCCCTGTTTATTTTTTGCATCTTGTTTGTTGCAACGTCATGCAAGCAGAATGCTCAGCACCAATGCAGGTCCCTTTCAGCACCAGAGACAACCAGGACAACACTGCATTTGGACGCCACAGGCCAGGTAAAACTGAACTGACTGTTGTGGCTTGGTCCTGGGGCCCACACCACCAAACTCCTGTAAGGGTCCGACGTAACTTGACCTGTAAGTCATCTTTTGTCACTTGTGTTTTTTCTCTATTGACTTCAACGTTTAAATGCCATTTTTTCTTTGATTTGATTTTGCTTTTAAAATATATAACTCCGGTTGTACTGATTCAATTCTGTTTATTTTTGTGTCTAAATTAAGATACAAATAAGCTCTATTGGTGTAAATTGGTATTTAGTCATGTCAATTACTCATCATCCATGTTGATGTTCTGAAATGCTTAACACATGTTCTTCCAGTAAAGCCTTACTGCTCTTTGCCACAGTACTAGGACTCAACTAAAGATTTATTAGTGTGAATCCAAGGACCATCTTTGTGGTATTGTGAGAGTATTACATGGTGAGGACTAACCCCCACACCACATAATGATCTGAATCAATAGCAAATCTACCATCAAAGGCACCCTCGCCTACAGACCTCTAGGACCTTACCCCAGTTTCTGCAATGCCATTCCAGAATTCATCGCTCTGCTCACCATCGACTCAAGGAATTACATCATCCTCAGAAACCTCAATTTCCATCTCGATGACCCCAACATCAACACTGCCAACCTACTCAAAATCATGAGGAACATTGCCCCCCCCCCCTCCCCCAGGACACATACTAGATCCTATCTCCACGGCCAGCAACAGAGTCAAATGCAGCCTTGTCACCGAGCTCACCTGGACACACCCCATCATCGTTCACTTTATCAGCCCAGGCTCCCTCAGGACCACCCACAAGCTGCCAAGCACTCCATACTTCAGCTGGAACAAGGTCTCAGGGAGCCAATAGAGTGGCACCTTAAGAACCCCCACCCTCACACTGCAACCAACCTCGACCTGGTGGTCAAGAACTTCTCTGCCTGGATCACAGATTACACTGTCAGAGACATCCCCAGCAAACCCACCAGGACCAAAAGGTCCTCCTAGCAAGCAGAATTAAGAACCATGAAATGCACCTGTAAACAACTAGAGAGGAGATGGCGGACAAGCGTGGAGCCCATGGACCAACCACATCCAAAACAGCCCTCAACCAAGACCACCAACTGCTGAAAAAGAAGAAAAGAAGTTCCTTGGCTGACCGCATCAAAGCAAGCTCCAACCATAGCAAAGTACTGTTCAACATCCTCAGAGAATTCACCAGCCCTTCTACCACCAAAAACGTTATCTCTCCTTCCCAGGAAATGTGCGACACCCTTGCGGACTTCTTCCATGACAAGATCTCAACCATCTACAGAAACTTTGAACCCCAATCCCGCAACATCCTCAGCCATCTCACCCCTGTGGATGAGGATAACAGCCACCTGCTCACCATGTGGGACCAGCTCACCACCCAAAACGTGATAACCATCATGAACTCAGTCCACTCAGGAGCACCCACGGATCCCCTGCCCCGACCACATCTTCAGCTGCAAAAGTAAGATGATCAGCAGCGAAATCACTACTATTTTCAACGCATTCATCACCACAGCCACCTCCATCGAAGAATGGAAACACATAGAAATTAAGCACTACTCAAGAAACCTTCTGCCAACCCCAACAAACTCAAGAACTACCACCCTATCTCTGTGCTGCCCTTTTCTGCCAAAGTCCTACCCTATTCAACACTTACATGGCTCCCTTGGCCAACATTATCAGATCTCATGGACTGAACATCATATCTTATGCCGACAACACCAAGCTCATCCTCTTGCTATCAGAAGAATCCTCCACCACACTGACCAATTTTCACAGGTGCATGATGAGCATCGCCGACTGGATGAGAGACAACTGCCTAAAACTCAACACAAACAAGACCGAAGTGCTGATATTCGGGATATTCGAGAACATTTCTCCCTGGAATAACACCTGGTGGCCTCCCAAGCTAGCATTCTCACCCACCCCGATCAACCACGCCTGCAACCTTGGTATAATCCTGGACAGTAAGCTCACAATGAAAAGACAGATCAACTCGGTTTCCTCCAACTGTTTCCTCACCCTCCTTTTCACCGGCCGATTGGACTACGATAACTAATTCTATGTAGGAATCACCTCACTCCTCCTCACGAGACTGCAAACTATACAGAAATCAGCTGCCAGATGCTGCTCTTGCTCTTTATATGGTATACCAAAATGAGGTATACAGTATAAAGAGTCCAAGGGATCCCTTACTAGTGGACAGGAGATTGCTGCAACAATCCCAAGGTACTGTTTTGGGGAGTAGTATGGTTGCGCAGCCTTAGGCTGATCATGGAGGAGTGTTAGACATTTACCATAGGCAGACAGTCAATGAATGAGTCTCAATAATGAGATCCACACATTTAGCTTGGGCTAGGTGGCACAGGTGCATTGCTGCTTTCCAATGTTGGGTTTTGGCGGCCCAGCGTCCTCTCAGGTTTCTTGGAGTGCCTGCAGGATACAGCAAAGCAACTCCACTGCTCCATGCAAGTTCCAGGTTCCAGGTTCTTTGTGGGAAACATGCAGTCCTCCCAGGCATTTGCAGGCATGACAGTTTGCATGAGGAGACAATGTTGGTGCAATTCAGTGGGAGCAGGAGACAGGCCAGCAGGGATGGTGACAAGTTAGATGCATCTACCTCACTCTTTGCTTTCACAGCTCTTGAATGTCCTTCTTCTTTGTAGGTCAGCTGGAATCTGATTCCCTGGTGCCAGGGGCTCCCCTAAATACTGAACTTAGGGGTGTTTATGGGAGTGTAGGGAAGTAGCCAATAAGCTGCTTAACCTTGTGGTTACTGTGTAATATATATGACCACTTCCTTTGGGAACTGGGCAAAACCCTATCCCAGAGTTCCTATTTCTGTCATCACCAAGATGGCAGACTTTCAAAAGTTGTGTCCACATCAAGCAGCTCAGCTTAGGGGTGCGACTGGCCTGCTAGGTTGGGACACCTCGCTGACTACTAATTTTCCTGCCTGTCCATGTGCGAAATGGCCCTCGGGTAGGGGAGGTTGGCATCCTCTCCTTTGAGGGAAGCCAGATCTGCATACTAAGGGCGTGGGCTTCTTTGAAGCCCCCTGACTTGGAATGCAGATTTGCAGGTTATCTTGTTGGGAGGAGTGTACTAACACCCCTGCCAGAGTAGGCTTTGTTCCTGCCCAAGAGCAAAGATTCTCACCATTGGAGGTCAGAAACCTTTCAGGTGGTAGCAGGCTAGTTAGAACTAGTCATCCAGCACATGGGTAACTCATAGGTTTTTTAGGAGGCACCTGTAAGTTGCGCTCTGGGTGTATGCCTTAATAAGTCCATCACTGGAATCAGTAAGGGTTTATTAAAATGAGATGTTTGATACCAAACATCCCTATTTTAAGTGAAGCCATCATTTAGCTGGGGAACTTGTATTGACCAGTGTCCTGAACATGTATGAAAAATGGCTTCCCTGGTCACTCACTATGTCTATGAATCAACAAAGAATTAGCAGGGCTTTGCAAGGCAGGGGTCCTGCAGATATGTCCTCACATGTAATGTATTGCTCCCTGCCTTAGGGCTGTAAGGCCTGTTGTAAGGGTGACTTACATATATAACATGCAGTGTCAGGGGACATGGTACATAGGCTTTGGGTCATGTTGTGTTTTCACTTTTAGCTGCACCCATATATGCAGACTGCAATCACATTCTGCATGTGCTAGGTGAGGGGTCTGTGAGGGTGGGACAATACATGCTGCAGCCATTGGGGATCCTCTTTGGGACCCATGCCCTCGGTACCAGGGGTTACAAAGGTATTGCCAAGTGTGGAACAATTTCACAGTTATAGGAAAAAAGATCCAGCACTGGGAACCTTGACAGCAGGAACCCAGTGTACTTTCAGTCAAAATTGCATTAATTACCATACAAAAAGTGGGGGTAACCATGTCAAAAAGGGGGCCTTCCCTACAGCAGGCTTATTCTAAATCTCCCTAAATGGGCCCACATCACCCTCTACCTCAAGAAGCTCCACTGGCTTCTGGTTCAGAAGAGATGTCAGTTCAATATGTTGATCCATACCTTCAAGGCCCTCCACAACCATGGACCAGCCTACATCAACCACCGACTGAACTTCCACCTCCCCTCCAGAGGCCTGTGCTCCACCTCCCTCTGCCTCGCTTACACTTTCTGTATCTGCTGCAGCAACAGTGGAGGACTCTCTTTCCTCGCTGAGAAATCCTGGAAATACCTCCCTCTTCCCCTCCAGACCTCATCCTCCCTGCTGGAATTCAGAAAAGGACTAAAGACCTGGCTATTCAACAGAGCCCTACAGCAGCATTTACAGTGCCTGGATTCCCTCACTGGGGATTAGCTGTGCTATATAAATCCTGATTGATTGACTGACAAACATTTTTTATGAAACACATTTGCAGACCAAAGAAGGAAATTGAAATGAGAGGCCAATTAGGAAAGATATTCTTAAAAAACAACTAGATAGAATGGAAACGCTGTCAAGCAAACGAATGTTAACAGTTCACTCAGATTAAAATCTGGATCTTAATGTTGACAGAATGAGTGAAAATGCAGCATTATGAGCAAACAAGTTTTTTTTTTGTATATTTTTATTAGGTATTTTATATTCTGTTACATTATTATTACCAATTATAAATATCACAATTAAACTGATGAGTGCAAAATGAGAAACCTAAGGCTATTAGATTGATTTCAGGGTATAGAATGGGGTCGGGTTATATGATGGTTATAACTTTCTAAACCATAGTGTCTATTATACAAACAGAATTCACAGTTTGTAAATTTGTGTTGTTATGAAACCTATATGAATATCAAACATTTGAAGCTGAGTGATAGTTTGTATCATGATCTAGTAGAAGTCTCAGCATAGTATAATATATTCTGATCGAGGCTTCCAGCCACAGAGTCTCACCTTTTGAATATTCCCCAGGCGACAGACTAGATCCAGAAACGTTTCAGCTGTACCTCTGTGAGCTGTAAGGTGGCACCATGAGGCTCCAGAAATAATGTGGGAGGTATATAGATGCCACTCCTGTGTGCCTCCATCAGTTCCTTTCTTTCCCTGCCTTCAGATGAAGATCCGAAACTCTTTTGTGCTTCTCTGAGCTGCACCTTGATTAATAAGATGCAAAACTCTACATTGTCAAGCATAAAAAGACTCCTCCCTGGGACCGTTCCAAGCCACGCTCTGTGCCCTGAGTTTGACTTCGGTCAAGTTTCTGGAGTCCACAGCTGGTCCTCGTTGCTCTTCAATTCTTCAGGGAAGCAAAAGAAACACAAGAAATCAAAGCGTGGTTCCCCTCCTTTGCATTTTCCTGAATAGGTTTAGGACAGTGACACCCTTCTCGATCTCCCTCCTGAAGTTGGCCAACTTCAGAGCCAATCCTACAGATGGATTTGGCACATCCATGTTTCTGGAGCCTTAAGTCACACTGCATCAGAATGAAGAGTTCCGCACAGTCAAGCTCTAGTTCTTTGGATCCTTACTGACTCCGTCTGGCCCCAAAAAGCCAAGAAAGCCAAGACTGGGATACTGTGTGCAGGTTCACCCTTGGCACTTGCTGGACCCACCGAGTCTATGTTGCCTCTCACTCTTGTTCTGACCCACATGTCAGGCTCCAAGATGGAATTCGGCATCAGGCATATCAACACTGAAAACAACTTTATCAATCTGTGAGGAGATGGCCCGATAGATCTCACTGACGCCAATCTGACCTTGATCAAAGTCACGCCTGAGTCTGCCCTAGGTGCCTTTTTCTCCACTTGATTTGCGACAAGGACAACAACACTCTCTTCATTCCGTTTTTAGGGCTGATTCAAATAATCACTGTGACCTGGGTGATGAATTTGCTCAACCCCACCAGGAGGACAGTTGGTAAGAGGACTTAAAGGAGGCTAGTGGCCACAATACCTCCACAGAGATAGGTCTTTTTTCTCCCCCTGAATTAGCCACAGCGGAATCCACTTCTAATACCATGGTGATGCACATGACTTCCAAAATTCTTGAGCTCGAACTCCCCACCTTGGAGGTTAAGATGTTTTGATTGAAGCTCTTCAATCAGGGCAGACATTTTGGAGCACTTTCTTCCTTTCAATAAAGCACTAACAGATGTATTTTTGGGGGCCTGGGGCAAACCATGCTCTGGTCTACAGGTCAGTTGATAGATTGCTTTGGGTAATCATTCTGCTCCTGCTGACTCAGGTTTTCTTTTTCATCGCCCCTCACCAGGAAGCTTAGCAGAGAGAGCTTCCACCAGCTGCTCTAATCCCATCACATTTCCTATTACTTCCCATGATAGGAAATCTAAGTGGCTCAAAATGTTCAGTAAACATGTCTTTTCTTCTACCAGCTTGGCCCTCCACTCTGTTAATGTTAGAAGTTCTTTGGGATGCTACTCTCACGCCCTTTGAAATTTGGTGCCACAATTCCTCTCTGGTGTGCCTGAAGACTTTCACCCTGGGCTCTCTTGGGTAATTCAAGATGTTTGTGATGCAACCAAGTTCATTATTCATTGTAGCTTGGACACCAATGATTCCATTGGGCGGGACATTGGCACCAGCATTGTCATTGTTGCCATGCAAGGCTGCGATCGACTGGGTTTTCTGGAGATATCCAGTCCTCCCTGATGGACAAGCCTCTTGATGGAACTCGACTGTTCAAGCTGATTCCACTGTCGAGCATTTTAAGGAGAGCAGGGCTACCGCTTGGTCTCTGGGCATTTCCACCCTGTTTCATCCAGCAAAACAGTTCCATTGTTCCTTTATCTGCTTTTGTTGAGGCATCCCTTACCACCAGCCTGTCCATCTCTGTAGGGAAAACAGAGGAAGAGGCCCATGGTTAAGGCCATTGTGCTGCCCAGTCTACCACCCCTCTGCCAAATGTCTTTAGCTTGCCCCTCTGAGGACACAGCCACCTGGCAGGAGGCAGAATCCACCAAATCTTCCCAGGTTGGCAGGCAATGACATAGGACATAGGAGTGATGTGAGGAGACACTTCAAGAGTATAATGTAATGTTGAATTGCTACAATATGAGATTTACTTTAATGATATATTTACAGATATATAATTGGAAATGTGAAGTAGCTCCAGCACACTTAAATTGTCGATAATGCTATCCATGTTATGTTTATTATATCTCTGCAATGTAGAGAATTGATGCAAGGGTTCGCATCCTACTTGGACTGGACTGTGTGTAATTAGACTTTGATAATGTGGAATGAACATCCCTTTTATTATTAGATGATTGTGAATAGATTGTTGAATTACTGTAATCCACCTTTTCAAATGATACAATATGAATGTACCACACTTATGTGAGTGAGATCTATATAGACAAACATTGTTACAGTTCTAGGACCAACAATATTGCCATAAGCTTTAATGAATTTTACAATGTAGTCATGTTCAATGCCTCAAGCTAGAATAATATAGGACAATTATGTTTTATATACTAAGAACTTCTGTTCCAAGTTGGTGGCGATGTAAGAGAAAGGATCTAGTGTCTGTTGTATGTGTTTATTATTATACTCCCTACACCAAAATACTTTGTTGAGGTGGCCCTGTGGACACCTTGGCACAGCTTGATGATGGTTCATAGGTGAAATGGATTGTTATTTTTTTACATATTGTAAAGCTCAACACATTGTATTGCATGCTTGATAACAACCGATATTCCATATATACCAATTCTCAAAAAGATACTAAGGAAACCAGTCACCATTCAGCTGTTAGATTATTAGCAGTGGCCTTATACATACATTGCAGTGCAGAGAATGCAATCATTCATGATATAGATGTTTCCATTTTCACCCCTCCTCTGAGAACATGGCAGAGTTTTTGTGTGGTACTCCCCAATGTTGCCGTATTTTATTGTTGGTTTTAGACTCTTCACACTGGGCACTGCTCTCCAGTGTCTAGTGTATGTGCTCTGACTCCCAAAACATATTGAAATTGTCTAATCCCAGACTGGCATTTTTAATGTTCCGACAAGCCTATAGTATATGGTATACAGATTACACTCATGGTAAGGAAAGTTAAATGTCACCAGTAGACTGCAGCACATATTGTGCCATCTACTAGTTTGGCCAAGAAAACGTGGCTTCAGATCTACCGGTGCAGCCTAACTGCTGCAGTTCAAACCTGCAGTTCGATGTCTCAAAACAATACTTTGAGGGGATAAACATCCCTTTCAAATAATAAGGGCATGATTTAGATACTGGAAGATGAGTTACTCCGTCACAACAGTGATTGAAATTACATTCACCGAATTCTAAATCCCATAGGATCGGATGGGATTTAGATTTCAGAGGAGGGGACATCCGTCACCATTGTGATGGACTAACTTATCTGCCAATATCTAAATCAGGCCCTCAGACACCATGTGTAGGCATTGTAGCCCACGACTTAATGTACATGGTATTTAAAAGTCAGGTATGTAGAAATGTAATGTTACCATGTGTCTACAGTGACAAGGCCCGAAAAGCTATTTTCACTATGGAAGGCTCTGGCTGTTTTATAACGAAAACTAGAATACATATTACATTATTAATTCTGCTATCTCAGGTTTAGGATTAGCTAGAAAAAACAATTCAATGGCAAAGCTGGATTAATAATAAATATTTAGAAAATGTAATTTTTAGAAAGCTACCTTTTACCTGTCTGCTTGAGGCTAGTGTGCATTAGTTCTCATGGAGCAACCCGGTCAGTAATTGGTCTTAATGAGGTGTGAAAAGATGTGGTGGCGGTGCTGGCAGTAGTGGGGGGAGGCTCCAGCCCATCCCCTGCAGCCTCGGACAGCTGCCCACTGGGGCTGCTGGTGCTGGCAGTGGTGCTGGTGGCGGTGCTGGTGGCAGTGGTGGGGGGAGGCTCCAGCCCATCCCCTGCAGCCTCAGATGGCTGAACCACCATGGTTGGTGGTGGGGGCTCCGAATGAGTCCCAGCACCAGGCTTCCTGTCCTTCCTGCCTGCTGGTGCAGGCCCCTTTGCCCTTCTTGTCAGCAGCCAGGGATTGCCCTTTGCCCTTCAAACCTGCAGCTGGAGGTGCCTCCTTGCCCTCCCTAGTCTCAGCTGGTGGTGCCTCCTTGCCCTTCCTTGATGCACCTGGTGCAGGCACCCTGTCAGTGTTGCTGCCTGGTGCCCGGGATCCTCTCCCATCTGCAGTAGCTGTCGACATTACTGTGCCCCTCGACTGGGTGGCTGAGGTGCTTGCCTGGGTTTTCTTCACCCTGGCCTGACGTGAAAGACGGGGGCAGAGGGGTAGGGAAGAGGTCAATGGTGGAGAGGAAAAGCTTCTTAGGGACATTGGGGCGGGAAGAGGGTGAAGGTTTGGGAGTGGAGGAAGAGGAAGAGGAAGTGGTTGTAGGAGGTGTCTGTCTGCTGTGTTTGGATGCAGGTGCATGGGCTGGATGCTGTTGTGAGGTGGATGGCTGTTTGGTGTCTGAGTGCTTGCGTTTCGGTACCTTGGGAGGAGGGGGCACAGACACAGTGGGAGAGGACACAAGGGACGTGTGCATGGAAGTGGGGGTGGTGACTGCCAGTGAGGGGCATGTAGTGATAGGTGTGATGGTGGTAGTGGATGAGGATGTAGTGCATGCAGGTGTGAGTGTAGATGCTACTGGGAGGAAGGTGGACGAGGAGGAGGAGGGGGACACAGTGAAGGCAGTGGATGTTGCTTATGTTTGCATCTGGATGGTGTTTGTGTGAGTGCCTGTGCGATGATGTGTGGTGCTTATGTCTGCCTGAACCACTCCTGTGTGTTGTCCTGGGTGCATGCTGGTCTGCCTGTGTGCTTCGGATAGGTTGGGGTTGAGGGGAATGGGATTGGGAAGAAGAGGTTGGAGGGGAAGGCTAGAAAGAGGGACAATGGCTGCCATCAGGGAGAATGTTAGAGCCTGGATTGATCTCTGTTGTGCGGCCATGCCAGAGTGAATGCCCTCCAGGAATGCATTTGTTTGTTGCAAATGGGCTGCCAGCCCCTGGATGGCATTCACAATGGTTGACTGCCCAACAGAGATGGATCACAGGAGGTCAATAGCCTCCTCACTCAGGGCAGCAGGGCTAACTGGGGCAGGGCCTGAGGTACCTGGTGCAGAGGAGATGCCTACCCTCGTGGGTGAGCGGGCACGGGAAACACGCTGAGGGGCTGCTGAGAGGGCAGTGCTGGTATGGGGGTGGCGGCTGTACCTTTAGTTGGGGTGGGCACAGAGGTGTCCGCTGCCACCACCAGGGAGCTTCCATCAGAGGAGGTATCACTGTCAGAACTGTCCCCTCCAGTCTCTGCCGTGATGCTCCCCTCACCCTCCGTCCCACTGGTGCCCTCACCGTCTGTGGATTCGGCCTCCAAGGCCCTGTGGGATGCTGCTCTCCCCATTGCCGGTGCCTCTGCTCCTCCGCCAGATGATGCTAATGCACATAAGGACAGGGTGACAAAACAAAAAGGGGGGGGCAAGACAAAGGATACCCTTGATCAATGGCGGCAACAACACCACTGTTGGCGTACACAACACACTCACACACAGGGAACAGCACTACGCACTAGGCAATGCACTACCAGTCGCAATGCTAGTCACCAGCCCATGGACAGGGATACCTAACGCCAATCGCAGCATACCTGAGACCCACAGACCCCTGCCCAGTAGTGGAGGACTACTAGCTTGTTTGGAGGAGGTTCACATCAGACCCTGCCCAACCTGGGCTCTACCCTGCACTGGCCGGCCTAGCCTAGGGGCACCCACAGGCCCACATCCCCCACTCGGATGCCACCCCACCACACATAAGTAGTATATTGGGGCACTGTTCTCACCCCCTTGTGGCTGTTGTGATGCTCCCAAGCACCCATCCAGCTCCAGATAGGCTACCACCAGTATGCGGGCCATCAGGGGCGTCAGGGTTCGACAGACACCCCTTCCTCGTTGGGAGGCCATCCCCAGCTGGGCCTCTGCCATCTTCCGTGCCCAGCGTTTCAGGTCCTCCCACTGTTTGCGACAATGGGTGCTCTGCCTGCCGTAGACCCCCAGGGTCCGCACGTCCTTGGCGATGGCACGCCATATACCCTTTTTTTTATGGGCGCTGACCTGCAGAGAAATACACATAGGAAAAGGTATCAGTCAGACCGTCCTGCCTGTTACACTCATGTCCCACCATAGCCCTCACATCCCCTTACGCAGAGACATTGCTCACCATACATGCAGCATGCTGCCCAGGGCCCTTACCCCAACCCCCCTAAACAAGACCCTCACACACAGCACTCCATGCATTCATGCCTCATTCATCGTGCTCACAGTGTACTCACCTTTTGGTCTGGAGGCCCATACAGCATTCGGTACTGGGATAGGACCCCAACCACCAGTCTTTCCAAATCCGCAGCAGTGAAGGCAGAGGCCCTTTCCACAGTGACACGAGCCATGGTCGGTTCCAGACACAGGTCACAGCAGCACTTGCAGTGTAGGTCCTCTCCTGTTGAAGGTCAGGTAGCAAGTGGGTGAACGGATAGAAAATGGCAGTTACGTCCGCGGCAGTGCGTACAATCACCACCGGCGTACATCACCATTGGCCACTGTAGCTCATAGGGCCCAATGTGATCCAATGAGGATTTGCACTGCGGTTTTCGACCGCCTCCCGCAAAGGCACACAACGTCAGTGGAATTACCTCATTTCCACCTGTCCCTCCATACAGGATAGGCAGACGCCATTTGAGGGGGGGCAGGCCATGGCACCTAACTGCGTCACAGTACACATAGGCACCACTAGGGCCTATACAACAATATTGTGTTACAGTCATAACATGCAATGCAGTGTAGTGTTTGGAAATATGGAATACTGACCAGCTACTCACCGTTTGCCCCCTAGATTGCAACCGCTGCGGATGAATAGGAGATGGAGACTTGGCAACAATGGAAGACAGGTACATTATCCTCACCTATGGACTGGACAAGGCCACAATCACAGAGCTGTGTGCCCAATTGAAACCTGGCCTGATATCTGCCATCCGTCAGCCCACCGGGATCCCCCCTCTTGTGCAAGTCCTCTCTGTGCTCCATTTCCTAGCAAGTGGCTCCTTCCAAGTGACAGTGAGCTTGGCAGAAGGAATGTCTCAGCCAATGTTCTCAATTGTGCTGACCAGAGTATTGTCTTCCCTGATTAAACACATGCACAACTACATCGTTTTCCCCCAGGTGGAGGATTTGGCCACAGTGAAAGCTAATTTCTATGCAATGGGACATATCCCCATCATTATTAGGGCTAATGATGGTACACATATAGAATTTGTCCCCCCTGGGAGAAATGAACAGGTGTTCAGAAATTGAAAGAGTTTTCACTCCATGAATGTGCAGATAGTGTCCCAGGCAGACCAGTACATCTCCCATGTCAAAGCAAAGTATCCTGGGTCTGTGCATGATGCCTTTATCCTGAGGAATAGCAGCATCCCATGTGTGATGGCTCAACTTTAGAGGCACCGGGTTTGAACAATAGGTGTGCCCTGGTTCCCAGCCAGAGGTTGTTGTTGTATGAGTATGGTGTGGGCCCTAAGGGTTAGTGTGTGTCTAACAGTTGTCCCTCAATATTTTCAGGTGACTCTGGTTACCCCAACCTCTCATGGCTACTGACCTCTGTGAGGAATCCCAGGACAAGGGCAGAGGAACGTTACAATGAGGCACATGGGCGAACAAGAATAATATAGAAAGGACAGTCGGCCTCCTGAAGGCCAGGTTTTGTTGCCTCCACCTAACAGGTGGATCCCTGTACTACTCACCAAGAATGTGTGCCAGATCATCTTAGCATGCTGTATGTTGCACAACCTTGCCCTACGTCGCCAGGTGCCTTTTCTGCAGGAGGATGAGGCTGGAGATGGACATGTGGCAGCAGTGGACCCGGTGGAGAGTGAAGATGAGGAGGCAGAGGATGAGGATGAGAGCAACAGAAATGCAAAAATACGACAGTACTTCCAATGACACACAGGTAAGACACTGTAATTACACTTTACATTGGCAGTTTTGTATTTGATATTGTCACTGGCAGGCTGATTTTCCACTTCTATGGCCACTTACTGTACCCTTTGGCATCTCTATTTTCAGATAATTGTGCCCCACTATCACTCCTGGTGTGTTGACTGCAGCCAACTACAGGTCATTCCTATGTATCCATTACTTTACAGGTATATTGCAGTGTTTAAAGCTTGTTAAACGAATACATGGTTAAATGATTTGACATACTCCATACTTGTATTTATTCAAATGGTGTTTAGTAAAGTGCTAATGATTAGAGGGGGATGTGGAATGGGCTGGGTGATGATGGAGGAATGTCCAGGATAGAGTCCAGTCTATTTGTATGACAAGTGCATTGTCCAAGGGGGCATAGGAAGGGGAGCAATGGCAATTCAAGGTGGACAGGGTGACAGAGTAGAGAGTCTTATTTTCTGGCGGGGGTCTTGGCAATAGTCTCTTGCTTCTGCCTCGATTGCAGGGACCATTTGCGGTGTGGTTTTCCTTCTGCAGGGGGTGGGGTGCTGGTGGCCTGTTCTTGTGGCGGGGCCTCCACTAGCGGCAGCGGAGGTGGAAGGCTGTTCATCGGTTTGGCTAGTGTCAGTGGCCCGGTGGTGTGCCACTGCTTCCCTCATGGTGTTGGCCGTGTCTGCCAGCACCCCTGCAATGGAGACCACTGTGGTGTTGATGTCCTTCAAGTCCTCCCTGATCCCTAGGTACTGTCCCTCCTGCAGCCACTGGGTCTCCTGCAACTTGTCCAGTATCTGGCCAATCGTCTCCTAGGAATGGTGGTATGCTCCCAAGATGTTGGTGAGTCATTTCCTGGGTCTGTCCTCCCCCTGTTGCACAGCAGTCCTCCCAGCTTCCCTGTTGTCCTGTGTCGCTGCCCCCTGAACCGTGTGCCCACTGCCACTGACCCCAGGTCGCTGATCGTCCTGTGTTAGTGGGGTTTCCTGGGGTCCCTGTAGTGGTGGACACACTGCTGATTGACGTGTCCTGGGGACAGAGGTATGGGTGGGTGCTGTGCTGGTGTTTCCTGAGGGGGGAGGCTCTCTGGTGGTATGGGACTGTGCCTGGGTTACCGACTGTCCGGAGGTCCCTGATGGACCATGTTGGTCATCCAGATCCAGGAGTCTAGAGCTGCTGTCATCACTGTGGGCCTCTTCTGGGGGTGGGCTGGAAGTTGCTGGCACCTCCTTTCCGGTGACGTTGGGTGGGGGACCTGTGGGGATGTAAATGCAGTGTTATTGTTTCTGTGTGTGTCATCTTGTGCATGGATGTGTTGCCCTGTACGGTTGTTATTGCCCTGTCAGCTTTTCCTTGTGTGAGTAGTGATTTTGTGTGCTGGGTGATTCTCTGTAATGTGCATGCTTTAGTGATGGGTGTCCATGCAAGTCTGTGAGGGGTGTCCATGCATTGGTGTTGCATGCAGGGCTTGGTAGTGGGTTATCATGGTGGGGTATGTGGGAGGTGGTGACGTGATGGGAGTGAGGGTAAGGGTGGGGGTTTGTGATGCCATGCAGGTGGGGGGGGGTGATAGTAATAGAGATTTGACTTACTAGAGTCCAGTCCTCCTTTTGCTCCTACCAGGCCCTCAGGATGCATGACTGCCAAGACTTGCTCCTCCCATGTTGTTAGTTGTGGGGGAGGAGGTGGGGGTCCACCGCCAGTCCTCTGTACAGCTATTTGGTGTCTTGCTGCTGTTGAACGTACCTTCCCCGTAGGTCGTTCCACCTCTTCCTGATGTCATCCCTTGTTCTGGGGTGCTGTCCCACGGCGTTGACCCTGTCCACGATTCTCTGCCATAGCTCCATCTTCCTGGCAATGGAAATCTGCTGCACCTGTGATCCGAATAGCTGTGGCTCTACCCAGATGATTTCCTCCGCCATGACCCTTAGCTCCTCCTCAGGGAACCTGGGGTGTTGTTGCGGTGCCATGGGTGTATTGTGAGTGGTGTGGGTGAGGGTGTGTGGGTTGCTGTGTTGGGGTGTGTGATTTAGGGTGCGTGGATGGAGTATAGGTGATGGTGGTTTACTGCCAATGGTTTCGCGCCATTAAATGTCCGCTGTGGTGATTCGTGGGTCATAATGCTGTAGGCATAGTTCTGTTGGCGTAACGATGTGGGTTTTGCTACCACCAGTTTATCACTGACCTTTGGTCTGGCGGACTTGTGTGTGTGGCTGTATAGTGACAGATTGCTATGTGTGGGTCATAATATGGGTGGTGTTAATCCGCTGCAGCGGCGGTATGGTGGCGGCAGTCAGCATGGCGGTAAGCGGTACTTACCGCCAATGCCATAATGAGGGCCATAGTGAGCAACTTTTCCAACCCTATAGGCAAAAGCATAAACATTTCTAAAAACAAAGAACCTAGCAGCACAGAATGCACTGTGGGCAGAGTTCAGAGAAACTACTTCTGGCAATGACACCAAAATGGTCTGGGAAGTTGTCACCCATGTAGAGAGGAGAGCAGTGAACAAGAAAGAGTTTCTATCGGTCCTAAGGTATGGGTGAAATACTTCAGCGACCTGTATAAAGATGAAAGTTATTGTGCATGCAATCTGCTGCCGTTGAGTGAGGAACAGTTTGAAAGCTATGCTACTCTGAATGTGAATAACAGAAGTAAAAAGGGCACTGACTAGTATGAAACAAATCAAAGCTCTAGGTCTAGATTTAGGGCATCATTACGGCCCTGGCGGCAGGTGGTACATCGGCGGTAACACCGCCAGCAAGCTGGCAGTGTACCAGCAGTGTATTATGACCGTGGCGCATTAGCCACGGCCATACCGACGCCCCCTCCAACTGAGCACCGCTGCCCTGGGGATTATGAGTCCCCAACCGCTGGCCTGTCCATGGCGGTAAATACCGCCATGGAAAGGCTGACGGTAAGGGGGACTCGGGGTGCCCCTGGGGGCCCCTGCACTGTCCATGCACTTGGCATGGGCAGTGCAGGGGCCCCCAGGCACAGCCCCACCGCGCATTTCGCGTGACGGGTGCTGCTTTTCCGCCGGCTCTATTATGAGCCGGCTGCAGTGTTGATGTGACTTTTCCGCTGGGCCAGAGGACGGAAACACTGTTTCCGTCTGCTGGCCCAGCAGAAAAGTCATAACAGGGAGACACATATACCACCAGCACTGGCAGTATAGTGGCCCCCTTCGGCTTCGGGGGTCTTTTAGTAAGACCGCCAAAGTCATAAAGAGGGTCTTAGTCCCTAGTGATCTCTCCCAGAAACGTTCTCAGTTGGAGGCTACAGTGCTCACAATATTATTTAATGTATCTCCAGCTAATAGCACTTTCCCCTCGTTCTTGGTGTTCTGCTATTTTAGTATGCCTATTTAAGAAGGGCGCTCATGGTTGCTCCTCTATCTACCAGCTAATTTCTCTCCTGGATGGGGCTGGAAAAAGTTTTGGTAAAGTTGTATGAAATCAATTACAAGGCTGAGTGGCAAGAAAAATATTTTAATTGAGGTGAAGACTGGCTTCAGTTGATTAGTTTGCATATGATTTGTCATAAACATGCAGTAACAAAGGTTATCAATCGATCTAACCTTTTTTGACCTTAAGTCAGTGATTAACTCATTGATCAAGCAAGGCTATGGAGATCCTTAGTAAAACAACAGGCAGAGATCCCCCATCTTGCGAGCTATGGCCCTTTATACCGATAACACAGCTAGAGTTAGGTATGATGCAGCAGGAGGACTCAATTAAACTCCCCTGTCAAAAGGGGTGTACAACAACAGCAGTATGAGTTAGCCCCTTGTGGTATTGTTCCCCTTTCTGGATTCAGACTGTAATGACATTTTTTTCATACAGTTTGCTTCCATTGTTTATCTTAGATTTTCTTTCATGGAATGTTCTATTTGAAATGTTTAATGTTCAAGTGAGGAAACAGTGAAGGCAGTTGATTAGGACCCTGAGCTGGGAAGCTGTGGCTGATATTCATGATGGGATTGGGATTATCAATTGAGAGTATCAAGGAATTTCTTGATGAGGATGGGATTATCAAAGTACTGTTTTCTATGCATATGTTTGGATCGGCTCCCAACCTCAATCTTGTAGTTATTTTGGATGGATTTTGGGTATTTTTCAGGTTTATTCTACTTTTGTGCTTTGCTTGGTAAGTATTTCTTTGATGTGCCCTTTTCTCTGTTTGGCACTGCCCTTCGTGTACTGTTAATTACTTTCTGCCCAGCTGCATCTGTTTTGTTAAATTGTGCTCCCCGCATTAACTACTGGCAATTTTTGCTTTGAATCAGCTATCCAACCTCACCCGCTCAAGTTCCTGAGCTGCTTCTTGAGGTTTCGAGCCAATTCAGATGTTTCTGACTGCTTCAGAATTTCACAAAAGTGCTGTGTCGTGAGTCCCTGTGCTGCTTTGCAAGGCCAAGCGCTTTCATAATTGCATAAGGAGACAGGCACTCCCAGCTTTCTTGTGCACCAGAGTGTGAGCTGGTTCCTGTCTCCTGCTAGCTCCACACCTGCATGCTTCCACTGCTACTTTATCTAAGTGCCATGTGTGAGCAATTACCTTCGGCGAGCCCTGGGAATTGATTTGTTCTCCTTTCTCACTCCCACTCTTGTGCTGACCTCCACTCTTCTCAGATGAGCTCCTTCAGAGGCATTGTCACAGTGTCCCTTACCATCATGCCCACAAGAAGTCACATCAGGATGTTGTACAGCAAGGACGTTGTACAGGAAGGAGTTGATTTTTTTGTACCTGGATCCTCCCAAGTTCAGCACACATTCATAGACATGAACCAGTACTTTGCCTTCTATTCATACAAAGCTTTTCTGCACTCCATTGACACGAAAATAGGACTGTGCCCTTTTTACATCTACATTTGTTTTTCTTAATATTGATTTGTCTCCCATACTGGTGGATTTCGATACATTTTCATCTATTGGTGTTTTGTATTTGTTAGCTGTTACTCCTCATTTTTTATTACATTCTCATTTTCCTGCTTTTAATTATGTTTCTATTTCTTCATTTTCTGTTGTGAAGTTGTATATCTTACTGTCATCAGGCAGACTATCACTTCCTTCCTTTTTTCTAACATTCCCTGGTAATCCATATTTCTCTTGTTTTTTGAAAGTGTTAATCAATTATTTAAAAGTTGGTGGTTCTAATTTGTCACCAGATCACAAAAACTCAATGCTGATACATTGTTTGGGTGCAGAGGGTCAGGAAATATTTGAGAACTTACCTGAAGCATCTAATGATGATGAGGGTGATGCTATGAATAAGTTAAAAGCAGCTATTAAGAAACCTGACATTGATTTTCTATCTAAAGTATCTATAATTGTTAAATAACACTTTTATTTTGGGAAAAGGAAGCAAAATGAGTCCACACAGGATTTTGTTACTACACTTCGTAAACTTGCTTCAACATGTAATTATGGGGACAATACTGAAGAAAGGATAAGAGGCCTGAGTGTAAAAGTACTAAAATTAGAGAAGAGTTGTGGGCTTAAAATACCCACGGTCTCATAGAGGTTTAGACTATTGCTAAGCAAGTTCAACATTCTAAGCAATATATGCGTGACCTATAGAAATCAAAAAAGGGTACTTAAACAACAAATGCCTTCACAAAAAACAGCAAAAACAGCAATATGTTGCATCTAAAGTAAAACAAAAATTTTAGTGGCAATCACAATCATTTGGACAATTTTAAGGATTGCCCATCTGCAAAGGTTGGGCTTGATTCACAAACGTAAACTTACACTTTTGGTCTAAGTTTAGACCAAAAGTGTAAGTTTATGACGGCTTGGTATTCACAAAGGTAAGTTACGTGTAGTATCTTTGTGTCCGTACTCAGGGTAGGTAATACGCACTTGGGATGGATCATCCGCACTCGAGCTAGATCATCTTCAATCAAGCTGGATCAGGCAGAAATGCATGATGACACACTTGTGTGAGTGCCTACAATCCCCCACCCAGCTCCAGCTGAAGCTTCTCAGACCACACTCAATCCCAGCCTTGCTGCATACATAAAAGAAAAGCTGACACAAACGAACCCTTTCGGACCTTGCAATATGTCACCAAATGGTGTTTGTCTGTTTGACCTTTGTTATTTGACAAGATTAATTGATGAGAAGGAGGAGAGCAGAGAGGATCTTTGATAAAGGATAAACCTCTTTGTGATGTCCACCCAAGATGTCCTGGCCAAATATTGTTTTCCCTCTGACATCATCTTGGAGATGGTTTGTGAGTGGGAGCAGGATCTTGACTCAGTGACCTGCTGCTCCCATGCCATCCCAGCCTATGTCAAGATCCTGGCAGCTCTACATTCCTTTGCTACAGGGTAATTCCAGAGGGTCACAGGTGACCTTGTGGCCATTCCCTGGCAACTCACTCCAGATGCTTACATTAGGTACTGAGCTGCGTCAATAGGAAAGACCATCGCCACATACGAATGTCCCATACACTGGCCAGAAGGCAAAGGGTAGCTAGGGATTTCTTCCTCATTTCCTGTTTCCCATGTGCACTGGGTGCAATTGATTGCATTTATGTTGCTCCACAGCCACCCCTCTACAATGCACACATCTTCTGGAACAGACACAGCTGGCACTCCATCAAGATGCAGGGTGTCTGTGATGCACATGGTAGCTTCATTGAAGTGCATGCAGTATTCCCAGGCAGTATCCATGACCATTATGTATTCCGCAGGTCACCTCTTCCTCTGCGGATGGCAGTGGGAGAATTTGGCAACATGTGGCTACTGTGCAAGTACCAAGCACCACACAAGTGTTAGATGTATAATTCTGTATGTACATGTGCACAAACATTAGACAGAGCTGATCCTCATCCCACATTCAAGCTCCAAACAGACACAGCATGTACCAATTCATACAGCACGTACTATATAGATGCATCATAGACCATTTTCAAATGTCATTCCTTTTCGTTCCTCAGGTGATGCTGTGTTAGAAATGGGGTCTCTAGTTGGCAGTCGGTTCGCACCCTGTCCAAGTAGGGACTCTCACTCTAGTCAGGATAAGGGAGATACCCACTCAGATAACCCCTGCTCATCCCCTTGGAAACTTGGCACGAGCAGTCAGGC
This sequence comes from Pleurodeles waltl, assembly GCF_031143425.1. NCBI lineage: Eukaryota > Metazoa > Chordata > Amphibia > Caudata > Salamandridae > Pleurodeles > Pleurodeles waltl. The sequence continues at coordinate 370,432,985 of NC_090442.1, read as the reverse complement.
TTAGGCTTACCTCAGAAGCAATGTGTAAAGCATTTGCACAAAACACACAGCAATAAGTGAAAACACTACAAAAGGACACCACACAAGTTTTAGAAAAATAGTTAATATTTATCTATATAAAACAAGAACAATTACAATAGTAATTCACCATACAGTAATAAATATATTATTTCTGAAAGATTTACTCAAAAATACAGTTCCTTGAAGTCAATAGCTCTACCTGTGGCTATCACAGTGTCGTGATCAACAAAACTAACAGTTCAAACCGGCTGCAGCGTCACGGGCAGCTACAGTGTTGGGAAGTCTAGCAAATGGTAACTTTGGAATTGTAGGGTGTCGTAATCTTTGCAGTGAGTTCCGGAGAGTGGCATCGCCGGGGTCGTGGTGACGGTTCCAAAGTCGGTAAGGGAGTCGTCGGGCCCTTGAAATCACACGCGCTGCAGATCAAACTCTGGGCTGATGAAGTCAGGACTGCTGGCGTGGATGACGTCTGGGCTGCGGTGCAAAGTGGGACGATGCGACGTGTGGTGCCCACGGGTCACGATGCAGGCAGCAGCTCGATGGCAGCATCCAGCAGCGTTGGTGAGACCAGGGTTGCGGTGTGAAGCGGGCAGTGTGACATGCGGTGTCACCAGGTCACGGTGCAGGCAGCAGCAGCGTTGTTGCTGAAGCGCTGTCATTGGTAGGCCCAAGCCAGCGGTGCGGGACAGGGCAGTGCTTCATGACCCTCACGAGCAGTGTCCACAGGCCACAGTGCAGGCAGGAATGCCTGATGATGACACTGGAGTTGATGGTGCTCAAGTTGGTGGATCGGGGCTGCGTTGCGGGACAGGACTGTGCTTTGTGTACCTCATGAGCGGTGTCCACAGGGCACAGTGCAGGGAGCGGCACCGGTGTCAGCAGAAGCGGTGGTATCGGGGATGCCCAGGCTGTGAAGAGAGCAAGATGATGCCGGAGTGCGGGGCCCACAGGTCGCAGTGCGAGCAGCGGCTCGGTGGAGTCGTCCGATGATGGCGTCAGTGAGACCAGGGTCGAGGTGCGAAGCGGGGCAGTGCAGCTCAGTTCGGCATCAGCAAGTCACGGTGCAGGCCAGCAGCATCGTTGGCAGTGTCGCAGTGGTTTCTCCTCTTGAACAGCACAAAGCACACAGTTCCCAGTGCTGCAGTTTGAGGAAACTGAAGTCTTTGGTGTCCCAGAGACTTCCAACAGTAGGGAAGCTCTACTTCAAGAACTTGTAGATCTTTCTCAAGCAGGATACACAGCAAAGTTCACTCTTTGCTCTTTTTTAAGGTAGAAGCAGCAACTACAGGCCAATCCAGCAAAGCAACACAACAAAGGGACAGTACTCCTCCTCCAGCTCTTCAGCTCTTCTCCTTGGCAGAAGTCCCTCTTGATTCCAGAAAGATTCTAAAAGTCTGGGGTTTTGAGTCCAATACTTATACCCCTTTCTGCCTTTGAAGTTGGAAAACTTCAAAGCAAAGTTTAAAGTGTTTGTAGGGACCTTCCTTGTCCAGGCCAGGCCCCAGACACACACCAGGGGGTTGAAGACTGCATTGTGTGAGGGCAGGCATAGTCCTTTCAGGGGTAAGCAACAACTTCTCCCTCCACTCTAGCTCAGATAGCTCATCAGGACATGCAGGCTCCCCCCAGTTCTCTTTGTGTCACTGTCTAGAGGAGAGGTGTAAACAACCCAACTGTCAAACAGACCCACACGGGGAATCCACAAACAGGCAGAGTCACACAATGATCTACGCAAAAAAAATGCCTACTGTCTAAAAGTGGCATTTTCAAACTCACAATCCAAAAATCAACTTCACTAAAAGATGTATTTTAAATTGTGAATTCAGAAACCCTAAACTCCATATTAGAAGACTGTGGTACATCTTATGCTCTGCGTAGAACTCCTCCCTGGTGGAATCCCCTTCTTGCTGCCAATGGGTCAGCTCAGGTAGTTCTGCCAGTTCGGCCACTTGTTCCCCTGTAGGTGCTGGTGCGTCCCCCTTGAGGTCAGCCTCCTCTCAGACCACAGGAACCTATGGGGCGGGTTTCCCACGCCCCTTACCCTTTCTCATGGCAGTCACCTGGGCCACTGTTTCAGGCTCCAGGTCTGTCTGATCACCCTGTTTGGCTGCCATGGACCGAGTGGTCACGCATTCCCACTCTGGCAACCTCAACATCCCCAAGTGTGACCTGAGCTCCACCTCCTTTCAGGCAGAAGTCTCCAGGTCAGTGCCCAGCAGACAGTCAACTGGCATGGTGGGACTCACAGCTAACTTCAAGGAACCTAACATCCTTTCCACTCAAAGGGAACCTGCACCACCTTACACTGGTGCTCAGAGTTGTCCACTGCAACTATTTGGTGGAATACACATGGGACTATTTGCTCTTCAGACACCACGTGCCACCGGACCATGGTCACACTGGCTACAGTATCTCTGAGAGCCTCTACCCTTTGCCCATTGATGGTCACCAACTGCCTGTATCTATCAGGCATTAGGTTTCTCTGGACCATCTCACCATCCCCTAGTGAGACAAGGGTCATCTCTGTGAGATCCCCACATCCACCTGGGACCACCTCCTCCCAAAGCACTACACTGGCCAACCCCTTGGGCTGCCCACTGCTGGGTGGCGGTGTTCACTTGGGACACCTGGGATTTCCCTTCATGTGACCCTCCTGGTCACATGCAAAGCACTTACAGTGCCCTGCCTCTGCAGGCTTTCCTGAAGAGGCCATGGTTCCTTATCTCCTGTGGGAGTGGTTTCATACCCGGGTTACTAGATTGGGGCCCTTTGGAAGACTCCTTTTGCTTACCCTTGTCGCCCCCACTCTGCTGTTGGGAACCCTGCCCACCTTTGGCAGAATCACCCCATATACCTTTTTGTGGACTCTGGTACTCACCCAGCGGTCCGCCTCCATAGGAAAGCTTCCTGGAGTCAGTCAGCTTACTATCAGTCAAGTGCTGGTGCAGAACTGCAAAACACAGACTAGGCAAGTGCTCCCATGCAATTAAGTTGTACAGCCCCTGAAAATCTGTCACATTACTGCCCTTCACCCAACCATCCATTGCTATGCAAAACAAATCTACACATTCTAGCCAGGTCTGGAAATCAGTTTTCTTACTTTGCCTAAACTGATCCCTGTTCTTGTCAGGAGTGAGACTGCATTGTGTGAGGGCAGGCAGAGTCCTTTCACGTGTAAGCAACCACTCCTCCCTCCACTCTAGCTCAGATGGCTCATCATGATATGCGGGCTACACCCCAGCTCCCTTTGTTTGACTGTCTAGACGAGAGGTGTAAGCAGCTCAACTGTCAAACTGATCCGGAAAGGGAATCCACAAACAGGCAAAGTCATAGAATGGTTTAAGCTGGAAAATGCCTACTTTCTTAAAGTGGTATTTTCAAACTCACAATCTAAAAACCAACTTAACTAAAAGATTTATTTTAAATTATGAGATCAGAAACCCTAAACTCCAAATTTCTATCTGCACTCAAAGGGAATCTGCACTTTAAAGTTATTTAAAGGCAGCCCCCATGTTGACCTATGAGGGAGATAGACCTTGCAACAGTGAAAACCGAACCTGATAGTATTTCACTGTTAGAACATGTAAAACACACCAGTACGTGTTCTACCTTTTAGACACATTGCACCTTGCCCATGGGGCTACCTATGGCCTACCTTAGGGGTGCTTTACATGTACCAAAAGGGATGGTTTGCAGGTCGAATTTGCACTTTAAAACTGCACACACAGAGACTGCAGTGGCAGGTCTGAGCCATGTTTCTAGGGCTACTAAGGTGGGTGGCACAACCAGTGCTGCAGGTCCACTAGTAGCATTTGATTTACAGGCCCTGAGCACCACCCATGTACCTTACCAGGGACGTACCAGTAAATCAAATATGCCAATCATGGATAAAACAATCATCAATACAATTTACCTAAGGAGCACTTGCAGTTTAGCACTTATCAGTAGTGGTAAAGTGCGCAGAGACAATAAACCAGCAAAAACAGAGTCCAGTATACCATAAAAACAGGAGGTCAGAAGGCACAAAGACAGGGGAGACGTGCCAAAAAGCTGCCATGTCTAACATGCTGCATATGCACTCTCCCTTCATCTCCTCACACATACAGACGTGTAACCACTTTGCCTCAGCAGAGGTACACTAGGGCACATAGATGTACACGAGCCATCACTTGAACGCAGTTTTGGGCTCCTGAAGTCAAGAGTCAGATGTCTTGACCATACAGGGGGGTGCTGCTGTACTCCCCTCAGGCTGTGTGCAAGTTTATAGTAGCCTGTTGTATATTGCACAAAATAGTATTAAGTCATGGCTTACACATACCTCTGGAGCCTTAGCTAGGCCTGAACCTGGGCAACTGGGCCATTGTACAAAACAGAAGGCAGGGTATGCAGGTGCATAACAAGCTAGTTGACACTTTTTTCACCTCAGCAACATGTTGTGTCATGGCCTCATGGGGTTTGCAGCCTGCTGTCAATGATGATTGTTGGACATTGAATACTCTGTCCACACATACCATCCTGAGACTACTTTGAGACTTATACGAGATGTCTGCATACCACAGTTGTCCCTAGAAGTCAAACGATTGTCTGTGCATATTATCAATGTGCACTTGTCATGGACTAGCATGGCAGACCTCACTCAAGGCCTCATTGACTCAGGGGATCAAAGCTCAGCATGTGTGATACCTTCCTGGATTGTGTCACAAGATGCCTCTGCTTCACAAAGGGTATTGCCAATTGGGGTGAAGGTGCCACATCAGAGACTTTGTCCTTGTAACCAAGGTGGATTTTCCTGTCGAGACATTGCAGTTTAGTGATTGTAACCCATGTGCAATGATTGAGGGGAAACTGCTAGTAGTCTGTAGGTCGTGGGCATGTCCTGACTGGCTAGGGGGTATTGGGCTTTCGTCACGGGCACTGGAGGGGGGAGGTCTCATTATGGTGTATTGTTTCAAAACTGGCATGCCAATATGTGTAACCAGTTAAAAAATGGCAATCTTGCATGAGCCACACACTTGAACTTACAGTTTCTGTTTTGGGGCTTGTGTGAGCAAATAGTCAGTGCTGCAATGGCTTCTCAGTACCTCTGGCCCTTGGTGTCCTTGATACTATGGCCCATATTTATACTCCCTTTGCGCCGGATTAGCGTCATTTATTTTGACGCAAATTCAGCGCAAAGCTAACACCATATTTATACTTTGATGCTAGACCCGTCTAACGTCAAAATATCCCAGTGTGCGTCATTTTCTGGATGTGTGAAACCGCCTTGCATCAATGAGATGCAAGGTAGGCGTTCCCGTCTAAAAAATTACTTAACCACCCGTGCGCCATATGTATCCAACCGAACAAAAATGGCGCACAGCTGGGAGGTGGAGCCGGGATATGACGCAAATCCCCATTTGTGCCAAAATTTTACGACTGGGTCAGTGCAGGCGTTAAAATGGGGCAAACACACCAGTACTTCAGGAAAACTCACACAAGCAACATCATAGCTCAAAAAGGAAAACATGGAGGTGCTATTCATCCAGCATGCATGAACACTCAGAGCACAGGAGCAACAGTAGCAGCTTCCCCCACACCAACAGGGACCCCAAAGGCACTGCAGAAGGTAGGAGAGGATATTCAGGACCAGGACAACCCTTCAGGGCCTCAGGGAACATGACATCATCTAGAGGTACAGACTAAACTGGCAAGCCATAGAGCAGTTGCTGCGCCACATTGAGCCACAGTTGGCACCCAGCTTGCAGACACCCCACATCATTCCACCAGAGACCAAGCTGCTAGCTGTCCTGCACATGTTGGCAAGTAGCTCTTTTCAAACCACTGGTGGACTGGTTGCCGGGATCTCACAGCCCTCATTCCCTGCGTTTCTTCCCAAGGTACTTGATGCCATCATCTCCCCCCCACCCCGCCACATCAGCTTCCCCAACACACAGCAGAAGCAGTAGGAGACCAAACAGGGATTCTATCAAATCAATGGCTTCCCACACGTGCTTGGTGCCATTGACTGCAGACATGTACGGATTGTGCCACCTGCTGCAACGGAGCATCTATACCGCAACAGGAAGCACACACACTTCATCAATGTGCAGGCCATTGTGGATCACTGTGGATTGATCACCAACATCGTGGCAAAGTATCCTGGGAGTGTACATGATTCATTCATCTTCCGCCACTGAACCATCAATCAGCACTTCCAGGATGGACGATATGGCAATGGCCTACTTGTTGGTAAGTACAGAAACCTAGTTATATACACACAGCACAGCAACCCTGTAGGACACACAACACATACACCAATACATTGACACGTGGCTAGGAAGACACTGAGGTTGTGACACTGGTAGTCATGTTTGATATCCTGACCCAATGGGATACACACCTATGGACAAATGTCAGATGCAAATAACAAGAGATGACACTCCAGAGCCACAAGGGACCAATTTAAAACCACACAGTGACAATGACATGGCCTTAACTGGCAGTACAACTTGGAAGATTAATCTTCCAAAATCACATCAAAAACACTCAATCACACACCATTACAAGCAATACGTACTGTGTAAGGGGTGTGTAATGTGTTTTGCTGCAGGTCAAACACCATGAGACACATAGCATGATGATGCTGGCTCTAATGAAGGTGACATGGAATCATTGAGGCAGTACCAACATCTCACATCACTCCTGGGGTGACATTGCCCGCTAGCAATAAGGAAGCGGACTGTGCTATGAAAACATGTGGATGTGACAATAATGCAAAGTGCACACTGCTACACATACGGATTGAGACAATTCCCCATATACATAACAGATGTACAGGCACATGGACCTTCTGACACTAAAACCTTCACCCCCACAACCAAGTTAGCCAGCATACCTGGAGCAAGTTCAGTAGTGTAGGTACATGTTTGCACATGAGCCAACTCGGTGAGGGCACAAAAATAGGTTTGCATAGAACGTGTCACACATGGGATAATTGTGCATTGTCAATTGTGAACACTTCAGTCCTGCCAACTTATGGAGATGTGTTGTACATTGTCACCTAGCCAAATCATAGGGCCTCCGTGTTGCATTTCACATGCAATTACATATGTCAAATTTGATGGGATGTTCAGCCCATATAGTGCAACCCTGTTACCAACACAGTGGAATTGATTGTGTGTGTGGAAGTATTATGTCACCTCCAGTGAAGGCACATGGACACTTCTTTCACATTACATAATGCATGGGAGATACTCACTGAACAACAACTTTCGACATATACCACTGATATCAGGTCAATCAGCCAAACACCAGTTTTGATAGTTAAACAACCCAATGCAGAAAGAACATCTTAGAAGCCTAGGATCCCACACAATACCACAAACACAGATGAGTCACAGACGACACAAGATAACAACTGCCATGCAAAGTGATAGTCAAGGTGCAACCAACAACCAAATATTTACTTTCATTTTCTCTTTCAGCTGATCAGGGTTACGGGATCCAGTCATGGATCATGACTCCATTTGCCAACCCAAGCACAGCAGCAGAGCGTGCCTATAATGAGGCACATCGTAGGACATGCACCATAGTTGAGAGGACTTTTGGCATCCTGAAGTCCAGATATAGGTGCCTGGACATCACTGGAGGCAGCCTCCTATATTCACCTGAAATGGTCTGCAAGATAATTTTGACCTGTGCCATCCTGCACAAAATTTGTGTAAGGAGGAACATTCCCCTCTATGAACCAGACCCACAAATGCCTGAAGAGGAGGGTACTGGCCTTGAAAATGAGGGGGAACATCCAAACACTGCTGCAGGATTGCATCGCAGACAACAAATCGTACTAAACTTCTTCTAACTATAGTCACCATCACCACTTTGTTATCATATGTCATTAAACACATAACTTCATCACTCAATCATGCTCTGGGTAATTTTTTATGCATCACATGATCCCTAGGAACCATAATCAGAGTTTAGCCTCATGGAGCATTCCAGAAATACAGATTAGGATACTCAAAAAGCCACATCACATTTGATGGGTATGAATATACAGCCAGCATCACACACAGTTTAAATGTTATATATCCTGTCTATTTCACATGTGAAGGGCAATATCAGAGGACCGCAGCTATGAGACACATCCATGTTGCCAACATGGTCCATTGCTGCAAATGACACACAACTAAGACACCATCAATCATAAGGAACAAAAGTACCTCATACATGAGGCAGTGGATATGCTATTGCATTGGCAACAGGAATGTATGACCAGACCCTTGACAGCAGTAAGTGTGACATCAGTCATCTCTGCAAGGAGCATGTGTGACAAGAAGTCCATCTAAGCTGAAAATGGATAGCACGAGTGCCCCAGGTATGACAAGCATTGCTCACAAGACATGCCCTGCGCAGTCCATCCCAAGTAATAAGTCCCTCCACTGCCATGTTTTAAGTCTCTCCCCACCCTTCTCCTGGGGGCCCTGTAAATGGACTATCTGTACCCTGAGAACCTTCAGATACACACACCCAGTCTCCCATTCTGACTCCTGTGTGTTTCCCACTTCAGTATGGCATGCCATAGTCATAGTTGGTAGTCGGTAAGACCTGTAATCAGCTGTCCATTGCTTCCCATGTGAAAGGTCCACTTGGCCCTTTGAACTTGATTCTCTACTCCAGGACTTGTGAGAAACTGAAGCTGCACACACCTGTGAGCACTACCATGCAGATCAGCAATCTAAACCTGTCCTGCCCTTGCTGCTGCCTGGAACTGCTAAGAAGCTGCCATTTTCAGAATTTCCTTGTTGTGCATTGGTGTACAAATCACTTGTATACCAGAGCCCTTGGGGGATTGTGTAACATTGCAGATCACAGCACAAACTGTTTTTAGTTCCCACAGTGTTGTTCCAGCTTTTTCCAGTTGGAGTCTGCTCACTGTGTATTTGCCTTGTTCATGTTTGTTCCTGACAGAGCCTGCATCCTGTTAGCCAGACTGGTTCCTGTCTTTGCGTTATCCATAGAGGTTTCCTGTGGCTACATTTGTCTCATACTTGCTTTCCATGCCCTCTCTTTACTCATGTGGTATTGTGTGTGGTAGGTGTATGATGAATCCTCAAATAGATAGTATATTTAATCAGTTCTGGGACATGCATTCAAATGGCCTAATACAGCCCCCATCCCTTGTCTGGTTTTGCATGTATTCAGTTTTGCAAAACAGCGATAGTGTGCTATGGCTGTATGCATGGATTCGGTACGGTGCCTCCAGCACAACAAACAAGGCTTGCGAATGTGTATGTGAGGACAAAACATGTTTGTGCCCTGACGGTCCAGACACAGATTCACTTCTGCCGCCACCTTTTGATGGTGCTTGCATGGTGACTAGCTGTGAGATTAATTAGCACAGAGGCACTGATGTTCCCTGTTGCAGTAGGAATTTTCAAGACCACCCTGTGTACACATGTTGTGATGAAAGCTGCCTGTTACCTATTACTCATCCATAAAGTTTTTGAGCACACCAAGGTTGCCTTGTCGTCAGCCTTATTAAAGTTCTGCAGTACCATAGCTGGACTATCATCATGTGTGTCGTTAGTTGATCTTTGGCTTTAGGTCAAATCTGCTTTGAAGGATACTCTGTTAATTGAGGTAATGGCTCCACAGACTCATGACTAGACCTGCAAGTACCTATGACAACATGGAGGCCAATACTGACACAGGGTACACATGGCTACACACTTGAACTGGACGATAAGAAAGCAATTCAGTAAACGCTCTAGTGACGTGATTGTGCATGACGTTTCTCCCGTCCCGAACCGGAAGAGGAAGCGGAGGAGAAGGAAGGAGGAGGAGGAGTCGCGTCCCAGCGCGTCTGTCCTCCCGAAAGCGCCGAAGCCCCGCATGTCCCCCTGAAGCCCCGAGGCACCGCGGCCCAAGTGCCAGGGCCGGCGCAGCGGGAGCACCAGCAGAGGGAGGCCAGGGCAGCAGGAGGAGGTGGCAGAGAGAGCGGGAGAGAGCGATTTTTCCTGAGGGTTCAGGAGCGGAGGGGGAAGGGAGCCGTCGAGGCCGGTGCTCCCTCCGCCTGCCCGCAGCAACGCGAGGCACATGAGGCTCACGTCACGCCGGTAGTGGCAAACCAGTTTATCCAGGAGGGGGGAACCCCGAAGCCATCTGGGCCACTCAGGAGCCAGGCAGTGGACCAGCAGGACCGGAATCCCGTGGGACTCTTGGTGGGCCCAGGCCCAGGCATACAACAGTGAGTGAGGTAGGAGGGTTGAGGTGTTGTGGGGGCAGGGGGCCTTGGTAGTTCGTGTGAGGGGGTGGGGCTTGGTGAGGAGTGGTGAGGCGTGCAGGGTGGTGGTCAGAGGTTGGTGGCCGGTTGTTGAGGGGTGATGCCGGGTTCTGGAGCGCGCCCTAAGCTTGGTGGGGTTTGGCAGTGCGGCTGCGCGTTCCCGCTGCCTCTGCACGCCCCTACTCCCAGCGCCGGTCTCCCCTCACCACCTGCCTGGGGCCCCATCACCATCGCTCCGCGGTCTTCTCCCTCTAGCCTTGTCTCCCTCTCCTCGGGGGCCCTACTCAAGGGTCCTCCTCTCCTCTCCCCTCCCCCACCCTCCCCTCACTCACACTCCTCTCGCCTGGCTCGCGCCCATCCAGCTAACTCTATGCTATCCTAAACCATTTTTCAGCAATCAAACAATCAAAAAAAATAAAAAAAGGAAACCTGCGTCAAGAATCCTTCAAAATGCACTGCTAAAGGATACCTGCGTCAAGAATCCTTCAAACTGCACTGCTGGCCAGGAGAGTGCTGGATGAGAGTGGCCGTGTTAGTTAGCGGCCGCGGAGTGTGTGCACCAGGGCAGCACGGAAGCGGCCCAGCTAGGTCTGGGTGCAGCCTGTGGGTGTCCTGTGTGCCCGCTCACCAATAGCACCTAATATCGACAACCCCTTTACAGCCCCTCTTTCCTGAGGAGTCCAACTATTCAGGTGTCGCTAGCTGCTGCTTCACCTTACCTACCAACATTCGGCAGGAGGCTTTGGGCCAAGGATCCATCCATCTCCCTCCAGCCAGGGTGAGCGCAGCAGTCTTAGTAAACTGCAGCAGAGAGAGCGCACCGGGGCCACACGGAAGCAGCTCTGCCAGGTCCAGGTGCGGCTTGTGAGAGTCCCGGGTGCCCCGCTCACCGAGCATCTCAGGTCATCAACGCTAGTCCATCCGTCTCAAGTAAATTGAGTTCCTACCACAGAAATCTGGGCTAAGAGAACTCAGCCATGAGATCAGGACGCCTCAGGCTGCCAACAAAGGGTAAAGTCAAAACTTCAAGACCTCAATGGGGGGCGCAAAGGAAGGAAAACTGCTCCGCACAGAGCCCGCAAAATAGTAGGTCGGATCAGCAGGCACCGCCCCTTACTCCCTTGCAGGTCTACCTAAAAAAAACAGGTTTTTCCAACAAGTCTACCTTTCTAAAAGATCCAGCCCCAGCCTTCTTCTCAAATCTTGACACCGACGTGGGCCTGCCAACCCCTTTGGTTCCACAACCAATGGCCACTGGGCAGTTGAGACTCGAGGTACCAGCAAATCCCACTCAACAATTAGGGGCCGATTTACCAGTCCAGGAAGCTTCAAAGCGTCTGACCCCCGAAGTACATAATGACCGCACAGCTCATGAACGACCAAACATCTCCAGGGTCACTAGCAGCCCAACAGTGCGTAAAAATCTGCAGGCGGGCAGTATTGTGACCACGGCTCAGGTTCATGTTCAAGAGAGGGAATCTTCTCAAAGTGACCAACAGCAGGGCGCATCTATTAATCCTAGTAACACAGAGCTTTTACTCTCCACAGGTATCTCAATGGAGGTACACAACGACATCGTGCATAAGGGAATGCGCCAACAATCGACCCCCATCTTGCAGTCAAATCCTAATACCCAGGGGAGCAATGAGAGATTGGATATGGGCTTTGAAGTAGCTACAGGAATAATGAAAGACTCTTGGTTGCAGTCACTCTCAATAACAAACAACAAAGACTTAGGTGAAGCATTGGACCTAAAAACCCTTGACCTAATGAATCCTAAAGATCAGTATTTAAACAAACCGCTACTGGTGGGTAGCACCGAAAACAGTTCCTCTATATCGCAACAAGAAAGGCCGCCTAATATAAGAAAACCACAACATGACGTCATAGCAATGGCAAGAAGCATCCTGACTATTTCTCCCCTGGAGACAATCAATAGAGAAGGTAAAATATTTTTTTCCAAAAGTTCCTCTCATGCAGGTTACCCGAGCAGTGAAATGGAAGATCTCACTCGATTACATGCCTCACTGTTAAATGCTCTACACACTTCAACGACGGCTCTCAACATGCAATCGGATAAGCTTGACTTACAAATGGACCTAATGAAGGTTATGGCAATACACATTGCCGACATCAATCGTAAGCTGGATCTGCTGGCCATTCGGCCATTGGGGCAAATATCTAGTCAACAGCAAGCCTTTTGCAACTGTGGCCCAGTAATAGATAAACTAAGCACGTTACCAACTATTTTAACAGAGATACTGCAGAACGTTACAACAAGCAATATCGATGAAGCTACATTCAATACTACAAGCCACGATTCAGGTGATATAGTCAGACTTCAAAGGACACCAGGTTTGGCAGCAAGCGGTCCTACAAAAAAAGAGGCAAATACCCAGGGCACATACTCAATTAGTACGTATGAATCGTCACAGCTGAAAGAAATAGTGCCCACTAATTCTGAGTGTACAAACGAGCGCTCAGCTCGAAAACCGAAACCCCTAACTAAGAGACAAAAAAAGCGAGCCAGGAAGGCAAGGAAACAAACATGTGCCAAAGCAGCTAATGATAATCTTTACCCAATATTTTCGGTGTTCCAGAAACCACAAACCCAAGACTCTGGATCTTCAGGGAATCAGAAGGCCCCAAATTATGAGAAAGCCACAAGGGATGGGGCAGTCAATGGTTTAGGTCCGTCACCAACTGCTGCTTCACCAAAGTCAGCTGTACACAAAATGTTGCAGTTGACAGTACAATTTCAGTCTAACCCGCACGCCTTGGAGCGTGTACAGAGGTGTCCAAAGGAAAAAACGCACATGAGTAGAGAAAAATCTCCAAACCAACCAGACGCTCCAATACTGAGCAATACTAAGACCAAAGGACGTCCCACACGCAGTGGCATCAGCCGCCACTCTATTCGGTAGGAACAAGAAGCAACTTGTGCCCCTAGTATCATTTTGCCAAGCCACCACTTCGCACGTAGTCGTCACACAATTCGCAGCAACCTCCGCGGGTACCACAGCAGGCATCATGTCGAGTCTCAAGTTAGACCCATGGAAAGGATTTTGCACCCAAGCTGGTGCCACGCAAGCCATAGAAATTTCCCCAGATACAATGTCGGGCAATCGACCAAACTACAAACTACTTTCAAGAAATAATACTGATGAGGCAAAAGCACAGTCCATAAGTCAGACTCATAAACTCTCACTCTCAGCAGACGGCTTGCAATCCGGCATTAGTAACATCAGCAGCGAAGAGCTCCAGACAACAAGCCCAAGTCACAGCCACCCCTCTAGGGTGGTCACAATTACAAACAATCAAGGGCTAATAAAAACTAAAGTTAAGTTTCATAATAGCCAAACCTCGGCTACCAATTTCTCAAACGAAGTTTCCTCAATCAAACAAACACCCTTGTTAGACAGGGTACCATATAGTAGTCAGTTGGAGAGGGGCCAGTTGAGAAGGCCATCGACACAGAGAAACACCGATCACCCCCACCAATTACAATCCACTCAGGCCACCGAGAATGATCGTGAATTAAGGCAGATCCTTTTTACCCCGCAATATAAATGACAAGGCCATCAAGACAGCTTAAATAGGGGTAACATTCTGAGGCTTCTTGCCGAGTTCCCATCAACTAAGAAAATCGTATCCGCAGACTTGATATCGGTGAAATTCCTCTCTGGCAGCGCTCACAATGGGATGGAGCAAACTCTAACAATGTGGAGAACAAGTGATATTGCTACATTAATTATGGCAGTCAAACAGCAATTCGAAGTTTGGGGCATACGGTTATCAGAACCATCCAGTCAACGCTATCCCTTTCCCCTATTGTTAAATTCTAGAGAAAAATTGCCAACGGCCATCAAATTCGTAGGGGGCCCGGAATCTGGGGAACTGGAACAAAGGCAGTTTAAACGGAAGGGACCTAACTTAAAAACCAACAGTGTCCCCCCAACTGAAATGAAGGGAGAGCGAGATGAATGGAGATGGATGGCTCACACTTTAAATTAGAGGAAAAACAATTGACCTAGCGCATTAAATACAGTAAACATTGATCAAAGTTTGTCTGTCACCATAATGTCCTGGAACATCGCCGGAGCAAAAACTATCATAGCAGACGGGTTCACAGCAATGACTAGTTGCAATTATTCCATAATCCTACTACGAGAAACGTGGCTGGAGGACCCAATCGAATTAGGAGGCTACTTGCTACACCATATTAGTGCCAAAAAATCAAAGAAATCAGGTAGGCCAAGCGGTGGTCTAGCCACATACATTTCAACGGCACTTCTTGTTTCAACAGAGCAGTTGGCTTTCTCAAAGACCTACATGCAGGCCATTAAAATTACCTTTAGTAATAATCAGCACGCCCCGCTAGTCATTTTTAACGTCTATGCCCATCAGCGGAAAAATCTGAAACTACTGCTCTTTGATGAATCACTGAATAGGGTGGAAGAGATAAGATGCGCTAATCCAGCATGGGACATATTAGTGACAGGCGACTTCAATGCTAACCTAATGCACACTCCAGAACCAGACGAGCAACTGGCAGCTGAAAATGCCATATGGTCAGTGCCGCTCCAAACACTGCCAGCACAGAAAAAACTGGACACAAGGGGTAAACAACTGGTAGAGGCACTAGAGAACATGAGTATGAGGGTACTAAATGGCAGGATCAACGATGACATCCCGCCAAGCTTCACTCATCATAGCGCAAAGTCCGCAACAATAATAGACTATACAGCCGTGTCACTTCCTTTGCTAGCCCATGTTAGCAAATTTAAAATTAAACCTACTCTCCATAGTGACCACTCATTTCAGCACATAGAACTCGTTTGGAATGCTCCGTGCCTTCTTCCAGCTATAAAGGAACTAGGGACAATAACATCTATCAACCTAAACAGCCTGATCTGGTCGGAGTCTTCATTACCAAGGCTGTGTAAAAACATAAAACATTTGCTTCATTTGGCAATATGCCAGGACCTACCAACAGTAGAAGCGTGGGCCACTTTTCCTCAGTCAGTACCCTCTCTTGGCCTCGCCAGGCGTCAATTGCCACGTAATAATCAGGCAAGGTCTTCAAACCTACCAGTAAAAATTTTAGAACTAAGGAAGGAATTGAGGCGCAACCTTAGACTAATAAAAGATAGCTCTCCCACAGCAATCCAATGCACCCAAATAAAAACCCTATGGAAAAATTACAAGAATCAGGTATGGCAAATGCGAACCAAAAAGGAGGACGACTTCTGGCTCAAATTACTTCATAATTCAAGGAAGGCTAATTCAAAGGCCTTTTGGAGAACAGTGAATAGAATCGGCCGGCAGGTAAGAATAATAAACTTTACATCAGTCCCAGAAGGAAAATGGGTGGAATACCTTGCCAACATTTTCTTTAAACCACCCTCATCTGAAGTAAATCAGCCTCTGAAGGAGTCAATAAAACTCACAGACGTCAGTCAGAGCGGGACAGGGTTTAGCGCCAAGAACGTCGCCCTAGCCATCAGGAAGGGTCGCGGGGACGGGCCCCTGGTCCTAATGGTCTTCCGCAAGCTGTCTTCAAGGCTGACCCTGAATATTGGTCAACAACACTGTCAATCCTGTATACTGAAGTTGAGTGTAACACAATCATTCCAGAAAGTTGGAGAGGATCCATCATTAACCCAATACACAAGGGGGGTTGTAGACCAAACCCAGCCAGTTACAGATTGATAGCGTTAATTGACAGCGAGGCCAAATACTTCGCCACCTTAGTCCTGGCCGACCTGCTCAATTGGTCAAATTCAAATAACCTGATTCCTTTGAATCAAACTGGTTTTAGGAAGGGATATGGTACAGTGATTAACATTCTTACACTAGGGGACATTGCCAACCGAGCAAAATGCTTAAAGAAAAAAATATATTTATGTTTTGTAGACTTCAAAAGTGCTTTTGACCAAGTCGATAGGGCACTTCTCTGGAGCAAATTGCGAAGGTGGGGCCTGCAAGAGCGTACTCTCAGATGCATAGAAATGCTATACGATAAAACTTGTGTACAGGTCAAGGTAGCAGATGGCTCAAAAATTTCTAGGACGATACCAACAAATATAGGACTAAAACAGGGCTGTGTTTTGGCCCCGCACCTCTTCAACCTTTTCACAGCAGATCTCTCCTTGAAGCTGGATGCAACCAACTCGCACTCTCCAAGGATGGGAAGTTTGACCCTATCACACCTTTCATACGCTGAAGATATTGTTCTGCTAAGCCACATGAAAATAGGGCTGCTGCGGTTGGTCACTACTTTAGGTGAATACGCAAAGACAAACAAATGGGAAGTTAACACCTCAAAGACCAAAACCATGTCCATGGGATGTCCTCTGAATCTAGCTAACAATATAAAGTTGAATGGCATCACCCTTGAAACAACTCGCTGCTATAAATACCTTGGCATCATTATCGATAACAAGGCCAATCTCGCACCACAGAAGCGCTACATTGCACAGAAGTGCAAAGCTTTAACGTTAGCTTTCTGTACCCTAGCAAAAAGATTAAAAGGCCCATCGTATAAAATGCTACTGTCTGTTATGTCGGCCAAATTCCTCCCAGCCACTACATATGGAAGCAAAGCTTTATATGGGAAAGACGCCCTGCTACTGGACCAACAACAAATAAAAATTTATAAGCAGGTCTTTAAACTTCCTGACTCCGCTTCTCCCGCACAGGTCAGGCTAGAATTTGGCCTAATACAACAGCAGTTGGGCAGGAAAGCGCATACAATAAAGTCCTGGTACAAAATAAGAAAAAATAAGACCAGCCCCCTACTCATGGCTTTATGGCATTCAGTGAGCAACAATCCAAAATCAGTATATAAAAGGTATCTGTATAATTCTCTGCAAGAGACAGAAATGATGCACCTGAGGGACTCCAACATCTCATATCCACTGTTGTGTCGAGCACTAAAAAAGGAAATGGGATTGCAGTCCCTTTCTAGCTGATAAATCTAAATTTGCAAAACGCTCGCACGCCTGGCTTCTTATGCACACTTATACCACCTTGGCGCCATCACAATATCTGATTTCAACTTTCTCACTACATATCAAGCGTCATTTGCTGGCTCTTCGTCTAGGCGCTCTACCATCCAGAGCAGACCAACAGTCTTGGAAGAATGGAGGAGAATCTTCCTGTAGGTTAAGTAAAGGTTCCAAGGAAGACATGGTCCATCTGATTTGCATTTGCCCGGCCTTAACGGAAGCACGACGACAACTGTTAAAACCAGTCTTCGAGAGGAATGGGACTCGTTCCTGTCAGCCAGCAGTGATGTCAATGTTTGACCCTCACGATCCACAGTCAATCTGCAGATTCATCAAATTTCTGACTGTCCACACCACAAGCGTAAACTTACTATTTAGGACACACCTTAGCTGACAGCTGGCTCACTTTTAAGTGTTCATTTATTTTATTAGTCGCGTATTAAAGTTTTGTCAATGTTATAGCACGTGGAAGGATACAATTTAAGACGACTCAGTTAAAAAAGGAAAAGAGAAGCCCGTAGGCGCAACAGCAGGTTCTTAGGCTGTACACACTGAGTTAGCATGTAACATCAACTGCGCCACGGGCATCAAGTGTCTGCAAAGTTAGTTTAATGGTCACTCCGCCCCTCAACTGTTTTAGAATTGTAAGCTATCAAAAATCATTAAAAAAAATATATATATATATATCTTGGCACATCGCACTTTAGTTGTATATTATTTCAAAGATTTTATAGGATTTTCTCCTTTTGTTTGTCCTTCTTTTATAGCATTTTATATATTGTATACAATGCATTGATTGTTATGGTTTTCATTAACTAAACAATAAAGATTACTACTTGAACTGGACACCTTTGTGCAATGAACCACTGGAAATATGTGAACACATGCAGCATGGTCTGCTGGTCCTCCACAGCCACAGGAGAAACATAGGTCATGTACCTGACTCAAACTGTGGTGTACCAAAACATTTTTGGACTGGATTTGAGACTCTGTGTCATAAACACTGTACCTACCTAGCATATTCAAATGCCTCACTCATGGGTAGTATACACACAAGTGACCATGAAGTGGTATCCAACATTTCATTAAATGTGATGGGTTACATTTCTGACATTGCCATTCTCAACCGTCCTCTGTCTATCCTGTGTATAGTTTGTCATGGGAGATGTTTTGTCCCCAAGGTCAAGGAAGTTCACACAGCATAAGACGCTAAAGAAATAACACACACATATCATGACTGATGTGTCTCAATGAATGGCATCTGATGGTGATGCACATTATGCAAAGCACTTCTTGTGATGGCCACACAGAGGCACAACAACAATTGAAATAGCCAATTCACAGACATAAATACACAGGCCACGAGTCTATTTGTTTAGTTGTGTAGCCTTGCCATCCTCTATTGATGCAACACCTGCTCAAACTAGGAAATACCAATTTTATTCAAAAAGTTTGTGTTGCTGTTGTGTCAGTTAAGAGAGCTAATCCGGCACAACAACATGAGTATTATGATTCGCAGTAGTGTGGTCTGCCACATGTGCCCAAACACTAGAACACACACAGCAGGTCATAAAAGCCTATTTTTGTATAGTTTTAGCCTTCATGTATGTTAAAAAAAGAAAAATTACTCAATATATGACGCATATGTGTTAAAAAATGACGCTCACACCCATAATACATCGATTGGTCCCTAGAGTTAATTCCATCACTGCACCCCATGAAATCAGTTATCCATTAAAAATGTATTGATCCTTGAATGCGGGGGAATTTTTAAGCATATGCGTCAAAAAATACTCCGTAAAATTTCACGCATTACAATAAAAACGCACCGCATTTGAGACAGGAAGTGATGTAATAGGATATCCTGTTTACAGAAATGGTACAGTGGGTGTACTTTCACTTTCACTTTGCAGTCTGTGATTCTTCTAGACTGTGTGGCTGTGTGTAGAGTTGTGTCTGTGAATATTGTGCTTTTGTCTCCTGTGTGCTATTTCCATTGTCATCTGTTGTTTTTGTAAATCAGTGTAAGTGTGTTTTTGTAATTTTTTGAGATTAGATTTGTCTTTGTACTGTTGGGAGTGTGTTAGTGTGTATTGTTAGTTGGGGTATTGTTGGGCTGTTTGTGGGTTCTTTAAGTTTCCTTTCCATACTTCCTTTCCCTGTTTTTCCCTCTTTACCATCCTTATTATTGTTGAGATGTTGGGAAGGCCACATCTGGGGAGAATTGGTGTGGAGGAGCTGGGGGCTTTGATATGGCTGGTGTGCCACTTCCTCCCCCTGATGTCGGAGGCTGGTGGCAGGGTGATGCAGGGGTATCACACCGAGGTTAGGAGGCTCAGGTGGGGTGCTGTTCCACCTAAGAAGACTGTTCAACAGCCAGCGCAATGACAACCAACTGAAACATCGCTAGGCTGACCTGGTGGCCCGAGAGCAGGACCTGCTGGACCACCTGGGTGTGGTGATGGTGGCCCTGTTGGTAAGTACAAATTTGACTAATGTATACAGTAAAATGTTCTGTTGTGACAGTAGCAGATTTTGTGACATGCTGCATGCAATGTTTGTGGGCATGTGGAATGCAAGTTGAACAAACAGTGGCCCTGAATAATACAATTTTTGCTACGCATTACTGTCATCTGTTGACACAAAAGCTGCACAAACTTACAAAAGACAACTTTATCTATTAGTGCTGCTTTGACGTCAATAGATGATGGTAATGCGGAATAAACAAAAGTATTATTCAGGGCCTGTGAGTGTACCAGGAATGAGATGTATTTCACATGCTAATGCAAGGAACCAATGTAGTCCCCCAATGTTTTATACCATGTCTGAACAGTATTCATGGCTATACGAACAAAAATCTTCCTAACCTCTGGTAATATTTTAGGCTGATATTTTGACTTGGTTTGTGCAGCATTTAAATTAATTATGGATGCCAAAGTAATGCACACTTGATAATATCCAAATATTTTGTGTTACTTTCCATAGCTGTAGCGTAAACAAATAAAGCAAAGGCTACACATAAAAAAAAGAACATCTGGTCTTAAGTTCATTGTTTCTATGTGTTTACGTCTGGACAAATAATCTTTCACATGGCCAAACGTAATTGTGCCCAGATTCTACCAGATTGCAGTAGCACTAAACAGGTTCATCTTGTGGCTTTTAGGAGTAGGCGTAGAAATCCTATCATTGAGTAGCATGACCCAACAACATTTTTGCCTTGGGTACAATTGCTGGTAAAGAGCTGGTGCATTTGGTATCTGTGTCACTTTATAGCCAAACCATTTTCTAAAGTTAATGGGTCATCATGGGATACCTGAACTTTGTGAATGCATGGTCACAAATTATTTATTTGCAAGGGACGACTGACTGCTTCCATCATACATTTAAAGTGACAAAATAGTTTTCTAGTTTACGTTTGGTACACCCCTGACGATCTAGTTCAGCATATGTACAATTGTTAACTTCTCAGTATGAAGGCAATCACAGACATGGTGGTATGCTAAGATCAGCAGGCCAGCATTCCTGTGAGTGCCGCCATTCCCTTTGTGCTTACAAATAGAGACACACCTCATCAAGATTGCAGAAGTAGGACATTTGCTAAACCATGTTTTAATTAGCGGACACTGTCAGTTTGGTTGTATAACCACAGATCACCCAACGTGGCAATTCTAAGATAATGAATGTGGCAAACTGTGATCTACAATACCTGATATAGGCACACAGGGCCCAGAGGAACACATTTCAGGTGCAATGACTACACTTGTGCTCATGCATTCTGTCACTGATGATCAAATTAGATACTGTCAGTGTTAGACCTGACATGCCTTAGGGTGGTCACCCCTAACTTTTTGCCTGCCTCCCTCCACTTTTTGGACCCTGCTTTGCTGGCTTTTAGACTCTGCACACTTTACCACTGCTAACCAGTGCTAAAGTGCATATGTTCTCTCCCTTTTTAAACATGGTAACTTTGGATCATACCTGATTGGACTATTTAATTTACTTATAAGTCCCTAGTAATGTGCACTGTATGTGCCTAGGGCCTGTAGATTAAATGCTACTAGTGGGCCTGCAGCACTGGTTGTGCCACCCACTTAAGTAGCCCCCTTAACCTTGTCTCAGGCTTGCCATTGCAAGGCCTGTGTGTGCAGTTTCACTGCCACATCGACTTGGCATTTAAAAGTACCTGCCAAGCCTAGAACTCCCCTTTTTCTACATATAAGTCACCCCTAATGTGTGCCCTAGGTAACCCCTAGAGCAGGGTGTTGTGTGGATAAAAGGCAGGACATGTACCTGTGTAGTTATATGTCCTGGTAGTGTAAAACTCCAAAATTCGTTTTTACACTACTGTGAGGCCTGCTCCCTTCATAGGCTAACATTGGGGCTGCCCTCATACATTGTTGAAGTGGCAGCTGCTGATCTGAAAGGAGCAGGAAGGTCATATTTAGTATGGCCAGAATGGTAATACAAAATCCTGCTGACTGGTGAAGTCGGATTTAATATTACTATTCTAGAAAAGCCACTTTTAGAAAGTGAGCATTTCTTTGCACTTAAATCTTTCTGTGCCTTACAATCCACGTCTGGCTGGGCTTGGTTGACAGCTCCTTGTGCATTCACTCAGACACACCCCAAACACAGGGTGCTCAGCCTCACTTGCATACATCTGCATTTTGAATGGGTCTTCCTGGGCTGGGAGGGTGGAGGGCCTGCTCTCACACAAAGGACTGCCACACACCCTACTGGGACCCTGGCAGACAGGATTGAACTGAAAGGGGACCTGGTGCACTTCTTAGCCACTCTTTGAAGTCTCCCCCACTTCAAAGGCACATTTGGGTATAAAACAGGGCCTCTGCCCTACCTCATCAGACACTTGCTGGAGAAGAAACCTGAACCAGAAACTACATCCTGCCAAGAAGAACTGCCTGGCTGCTCAAAGGACTCACCTGTCTGCTTTCTACAAAGGACTGCTGCCTTGCTGTTGGCCTGCTGCCTTGCTGAACTCTTGTCTGGCTGTGAAAGTGCTCTCCAAGGGCTTGGATGGAGCTTGCCTCCTGTTCCCTGAAGTCTCAGGACCAAAAAGACTTCTCTGTTTCACTTGGACGATCTGTGCGGCGAAATTTTCGACGCACACCTTGTTCCGCGGTGAGAAAAACGCCGCACACCGACGCTGATCGACGCGACGCCTTCGGGACGACCGGAACTTCGACGCACGGCCTCGCAAGGACAACGCCGCCTGACCTCCAGAGGAGAAATCGACGCGACGCCTGCCGTGAGAGCGAAACTTCGACGCACAGCCCCGCAGAACAACGCGCAGCCGGAAAACAAGCAGGAGAATCCACGCCCAGACCCGGGACATCTGGTAATCCCCACAATCCACAGAAAGAGACTGTCCACGCGCCGGAAAACGACGCAAGACTTCCCTGCGTGAAAAATAACAACACAAGTCCGTGTGTGCTGGGGAGAAATCAACGCACACACCATTTTTCCACGTATCTCTTCTTCTGCGGCTCTCTGCGGAGATTTTCCACTCCAAACCAGGTACTTTGTGCTTGAAAGAGACTTTGGGGGTGCTGGTGCCATTCCGACCTTCCCGCTGGGCCGGCGGGCGCTAACATTGTTAGCGCCCGCCGGCCCAGCGGGAAGGGGGCCTGCAACACTGAAGCCGGCTCCGAATGGAGCCGGCGGTGTTGCAGGTGTGCGACGGGTGCAGTTGCACCCGTCGTGCTTTTCACTGAAAAGCAGGCTGGGGCCCTGTTAGGGGGCCCCTGCACTGCCCATGCCAGTGGCATGGGCAGTGCAGGGGCCCCCAGGGGCCACTAGACACCCGTTACCGCCAGCCTCTTCCTGGCAGTGTAAACCGCCAGAAACATGCTGGCGGTAAGGGCGTCGGAATCCCCATGGCGGAGCTGCTTGCAGCGCCGCCATGGCGGATTCGCCCAGCAGGGGGAAATCCGGCGGGAAACCGCCGGACCCGGTTTTCTGACCGCGGCTTTACCGCCGCGGTCAGAATGGGCAGGGAAGCACGGCCAGCCTGTTGGCGGTGCTTCCGTCATTTTAGCCCTGGCGGTCTCGGACCGCCAGGGTTAGAATTACCCCCTTTGTTTGCTTTTTAAAGACTTAAGACACTTTTATCACTTTTCAGTGATATCTCTACAAATTTACATTGCAATTTATTCATTTTGACCTACAATTATCCTGATAAACATTATATATTTTTCTAAACACTGTGGGGTGTATTTTTGTGGTGCTATATGGTGGTATTGTATGATTTATTGCACAAATACTTTACACATTGCCTTCTAAGTTAAGCCTGACTGCTCGTGCCAAGCTACCAGAGGGTGGGCACAGGGTAATTTTGGATTGCGTGTGACTTACACTGACTAGAGTGAGGGTTCTTGCTTGGACAGATGGTAACCTGACTGCCAACCAAAAACCCCATTTATAACAGTCAGCATATATGTTTTTGTTGTTTTAATTTGGATAAATAACCAATCCATGTTTAGCGTAACATTGTCATCAAGTAACACACAGGATCCCTGCCATCATGGTGACATAGGGGGCATATACGGCTCTGGGTACACTGCCAATGTGGCATATGTAACCTACATACAACACAGGCACATATATAATGGACCATTGAAAGTACATTAATTCCTAAACAAAACTCAACCCACATGAGCATCACACAGTAACTCATTGTCCCTTGATGCACAAGCCACAATACCTGAGTCACTGGTATTGCAGTGCACCAGGAATGTGGCTATGCATGTCTCTCATAATAACAAATGATGAAATGGAGTACCCTCTAGAAATAATTAAGCACAAAATTGAGTAATCATGTTTGGCACCACATGATTGTTAGGGCCAGTGCATGTGTGCATGTGTGTGTCTATCACTCACTGGAGTGACAGTGTCAATGCATGTTTGCAGTAGTATGTCTGTTGGGGTGTCTACATGCCTGATGAGCTGCTCTATCATATAAAATGTCACACATAGTAATTTTTTGATCCAAGTTTTGTACAGTTAGCAGACATTGAGCACATTTCACCCTTCCATGTTTTACAGGTGGACCCGCCCAATATACAATTGGTGAAGTGGCTCAATTTGTGGACCCAGATGTATCCAGTAAGTATTACTATGTTTGTCCTATGTTGTGTTTGCAGCTGTTGTGTGATTAACTCCTGTGTGTTGGACTCATTGCAAGGTATGATGTGCTGGCACATGATCTGATATGTAAGTTGACTGGAGGTTGACATTTTGTTCCATGTTTGAGTTGGACATTCTGTGGCGGAGAGTCATATATTGGGAGTCGAGTGCTGTGCTATAGGCATGGGCAGGTGAACAGGGTGATTTTTTGCTACATGTATGCCAATGATTAATTCGGAGGTGGCCAGTTTCACGATTTAGGGGGCCATTACGACCTCGGAGGGACCGCCGTGCGGAAGACCGCCTGTGCAGGCGGTTTGCCGCTCGGCGTATTATGACTGTTGGCTGCTCTCCGTCGTTATTCCGACGGAGAGCCGCCAACAGCCATACTTGCGGGCGGCGGGGAAGTGGAGGTTGCTCCACCTCCACCGCCACGCCAACAGAACACCGCCCAGCGAATCATGTCCTGTGATTCGCCGTGGCGGTGTTCTGTTGGCGGTGTGGTGTCGGCGGAGCTGCTCCCATGGCTCCCGTCCCCTACCGGAGGATCGACGGACCAGGTAAGTCGATCGTCCGTTAGGGGAGGAGGGGTGTTGTGTGTTGTATGCGTGCATGGGGGTGTGCGTGTGTGTATGTAGAGGGGGGTGTGGGTGCGTGTATGCTTGCAGGGGTGTTGTGTGTATGGGAATGAGTGCGTGTATGGCTCTGGGTATGGCTGTATGGATGTGTGCGTGTATGTTTGAATGTGGGTGTGCGTGTGTGGATGTAGGCATGTATGTCGGGGTGTGTGCGTGTGTGTGTTGGTGGTGCCTGCATGCGTGTCAGGTGTGTGTGAGTAATGTTATGTTGGGGGTCGGGGTGGGGAGGGGGGCCCAGCCACCTTTGGGGGGTGGCAGGGGTGGTGGGGGGTGTAGGGGAGGGAGTCGGGGTGGGGGTGGGTGGTGGGGGAGACCCCTATCAGTGCCAGGGAAGGAATTCCCTGGCACTGATAGTGCTTACTGCCATGGATTTCATGGCGGTTGAAACTGCATGAAATCCACGGCGTTAAGCCGGGTCCAAATACTGCCGGCGGAATACTGACGGCCGCCGGGCTGGAGACCCAGGTCTCCAGCCCGGCGGTCGTCTCCGCTCTGGCGGGTGGGACGGAGAACCGGCGGATGACCATGGCGGTAACCGCCATGGTCATAATTCACCAAGGTAAGACCGCCAGCCTGTTGGCGGTCTTACCGCCGGTTCTCCGCCATCCGCCAGGGTTGTAATGACCCCCTTAGTCAGCAAGTCATACCCTGATTCACACAGACCAGTGATGCCGAAGTCTTACCCACAGACTTGAGCATCCCTGTTAAGTAATGAACATGTAGGACTGTATGTTTGACTTCCAAGCAGCATCTATCTTCACATGTTGAGCTCCATTTATGTGGCACTTGAGTGAAATGTCATAGGCGTGCATGCAGGTCAAGGCCAGATGGGTGCTTGCATCAATGTGCTTGCTTTTGGAAAGGTATCAGTGAGATCTAATGATCTTGACAATTGTCCGCAATTTGAAAAATAAATGTAGATGTGATTGTCCAATGTTTGAATCATTCCTAGCTGGCAGACCTCCTTACCTGTGGTGGAATGACTAAACCCATGGACAGCTGTACTTGATGTTTGAAAGTATGTGTTGCATGTCCATCCCCCCCTGAGGCACAGGATTAGGGTTAGGAAATATGTGTACCTAGGTGTGATGATCCCAGTGTAGAAGACCGACATGTAATTCAAACATTCATTTGTTCCAACCTACAATGCCCCCTCATGATTACCAACTGCACCCTGTCCAGGCAGTTCCTTTTACAAATCACAGGTCTTGTGGGCCTTGATTGTCATCCAGAAGATAGTCATTAGAAGGGCTGACACATGTGGAGTACTTGCAGCATTTGTTATGTGACTAATAGCAGTACAAAGATGCGCAGATCATTTAAATAGGTACACACCTTGTTGTGCATTGCTGTGCTGTTAGATAGTAGATGTGTACGCTGCATTGGCATGTCATTCCCCAGGGACATTCTATCATCTGTACTGTGATTTGGACGGTGTGCTATTTTTGAGGTAGTGTTAGAATATCATCTGTAGATGTATCACACAATGATGTCACTAATGTTTGGCTTTCTCTATTTTTACAGCTGCCAACATGAATGCCTATGAGATCAGGGAATTCCAAAGGCGGGCAATGCGTTACCGCCACATACTAGATGTGGAGGCTGGGTTCCACAGTATGGCACCCCATTATCGCCATGAGAGAGCCACAGGGGTCTGGAGGGCATTTGCCCAAGGGGGGGCCAGCCCTGCCCACAACAGCCACCACCACGAATACAGCTCAGACCACAGTGGCCCCAAGGATGACAGCCACTGTAGCAGGTCCCTCAACCTCATCTGCTCTAGGCCCACAAGCAGCACCTCCTGCACCTCCCCCTCCAACCACGGCACTGGCACCAGCAATGGCATCGGCAAGTGGAACACAAACAACCCCAGCTGCTGTGATAGACAATCAGGACATACAGACACTGAAACGTGACATGCAAAGAATGTTGCACAGGATGGACAGGCTGCAGCAGGAGGTGTCCCGCAATAGCAGGAGACTGCTGGGTATCAAACAAATCCTGCGGAGGGCCAATTTGTGATTAATGGATCCTCACCCATGATTCCCTCCCCTCCATCCTCTTTCCTCGTTCTTATCTTTAGTGGCTTTAGGGGACTTAGGGTTAGGTTAGAGTAGGCTGTTAGTTTAGTTAAGTGGTTTGGGGGGCCAAGAGGGTTATATAATTACATGTTTGTTTTGTGGGTGGGTGGGGGATGATATTGGGGTTTATGTGTGTAATAAAATAAAATAAAAATATTTAAAAAAAATACTAAAAAAAATATTTGTTTAGGATAAGTTAGTATGTGTTTATGTTAGTATATGTTGTCCTACATGTGACCTGTCATATAAGGGGGGTTGATGTTTGGAGTGTTTAGTTAAATGTGATAAGTAAGTTTAGCTTAGGGTAGTTAGGGCCAGTTGTGGGTAATGTATAGTTAGGATAGGTTAGGTTAGTTAAGGTGTTTCCCCTAGTTTAAGTTTCCTTTATTACTGTGAAGTAACGTTTTAAGTACTCCTTTACAGTGTGTGTCATATGCTTGGGAATCAGGGCCTTGGCATGGGTGTACAGTGTCAATTTAGTATTTGCATTTCTGTTCCATCCTGCATCAGAATCCCAATATTGACATGGTTATTCCCAATTCCAAATGAGCTGTCACATTGGCAGCAACACCAAAGCTACTTCTCTATGCATCTGCGATCCATTGCATCCACCACTCAAGGTTACTATGGTTCCCAATGTGTTGTGAAGGTTGGATGTGTTTTTAAATCTATCATCATTTGAGACCTGAATTGGAATCTTGGGCACTGTGGGACGTCTGTCTGCAGCCTGATGTTCATGTGAACCCCGATAAGCTGAGTGATGTTATAATCTTGTGTAGTTCTGCATACATAACTAACACCTATCATTTCTTACATTGTACTCCCAGGTTACATATTTGTCCATACACTTGTACACATTCATTCCTGCTGTATGGTGTGTGTATGTGATGAAAGTTTATAGTCAGATGTCACATACATAAAGATTGTCTTGAAGGGAATGTTGGCCACATTGAGTTTCAGCTTATATATACTTTGAAGCTGACTTTTTCTGTTCTACACAGCATTATACTGTTTGTGATGCTTTAACTTCAGAAATAAGCCTAAGGAAGCACAGATGATGATAAAATCCAGACCCCAGTGCATAGTTATCAGCCCACATTCTTTCAACACTGTTTTATTGGCATTCTATGGCCATTGACATGACATACATCACTAATCTCCTACACAGTTGATGAGTCACATTACACAGAGACAAAGGGGGTCATTACGACCTTCGCAGGCGGCATCAGCCGCCCGCCAAGATCTGACCGCCATGCGGCCGCCAATGCAGCCACACCCCCACCGTGGCCATTTGGAGATCCCCGCTGGGCCGGCGGGCAAAAACCTGGTTTCTGCCCGCCGGCCCAGCGGGGATCACGGCTGCAACATAGGAGCCGGCTCCAAATGGAGCCGGCGGTGTTGCGGCCGTGCGACGGGTGCAGTTGCAGCCGTCGCGCTTTTCACTGTCTGCATAGCAGACAGTGAAAAGCTTCATGGGGCCCTGTCAGGGGGCCCCTGCACTGCCCATGCCAGTGGCAGGGGCAGTGCAGGGGCCCCCAGGGGCCCCACGACTCCCCGTTCTGCTAGCCTTTTCCTGGCGGTGCAAACCGCCAGAAAAAGGCTGGCGGTCGGGGACTCGTAATCCCCTGGGCAGCTCTGCAAGCAGCACTGGCCAGGCGGATTATCACCGCCGGGGCAAAAGTGGCGGAATACCGCCGGCCCCGGCGGTGCGACCGCGGTACTTCCGCAGCGGTCGTAATACGCCTGGAAGCACCGCCAGCCTGTTGGCAGTGCTTCCGTCGTTTTAGCCCTGGCGGTCCTGTACCGCCATGGTCAAAATGACCCCCAAAGTGGTTGTGTAAGTGCTATTTATTTTAAAGTGCTGTAGGGCAATGTTTACATAGTCCAGGATTGTGAATCCATTAGTGTGACGCCTTCTATTTTGATGCAACACAAGTGCAATGGTGAGGGACATGTCATTGGACATGCTGGGGTGAAGTGTCATACAGTGCAGAGGAATATGAATTGCCAGTGAGGTAGTGAGAGACAATTACAGTGCATAGAGCCAAGGTAAACAGTGTGCTGGAGAACAGTGCATGTGACCAACTGTAGCAAGACTGGCATGTTAACAAGCACAGGACCTAGGATGTCAGTGCCCATGTGACATGGACTTGTGCTACCGGGTACTCCTATGGGTGAAGGTGATCTGTTCCACGTCTTCATCTTCTGATGTGTGTGTTGTCTCCTCTGCCCTTGGTGGTGGTGGATTTGAAGGGGCAACACACA
This sequence comes from Pleurodeles waltl, assembly GCF_031143425.1. NCBI lineage: Eukaryota > Metazoa > Chordata > Amphibia > Caudata > Salamandridae > Pleurodeles > Pleurodeles waltl. The sequence continues at coordinate 370,403,563 of NC_090442.1, read as the reverse complement.
CTTCAGTGTTTGAAGATGTGGAGTCAGAATTCCCGGTAGCTGCCAACTGTGGGGCTATTAAGGGCATTACTGCAGCAAGGAGGAGCTGCTGGTTCTTGAGTATAGCAGCTACATCACTGTGGTAAGCAGCCAGGTAGGCCCTGAGGGGGCCATGATTTCATTTGTGCACACAGTGAAAGGTTTGGGATGCCAGGTGTTGTGGCAACTCTCTAACTGCTAGGGTGAATTCCCTTACACATTGTTGTAGTCCTTGCAGGAAGGATGGTAGCGCTTGTATGGCTGCTGCCTATTCTGCAGATGACATCATGCACGTGCGCATCCCCTCAAGGCTGGCTGCCATATTTTGCATCCCCACCTATACCTCCTTGGCCAGCTCCCGCTGAACTCCCATTACTGTCCTCTCAAAGGTGGTACCAGTGTTCACAGAGTCCTCGGCTGGGTTGGAGCTGGCAGGTCGTATTATTGGGGTGGTGGGTGGTTCCTCTGTGATGGCTGCTGTATCTGTACTCCACCTTGCTACAAAAGGTGGGGTCTGGAGGGTTCCAAGAACATCTTGGAGGGTCTTCGGGCTAATGTTTGTCAGCTCGTCGTCCATGTCATCAGGGAAGTCCAGGACAGGCATATCCCCAGGAGAGCCATTGTCCTCTGCAATAAGATATTGTACAATTAGTGTGTCTGTGTTGTGGCAGTTGTAATGTGACGTTACTGACTTCCTGTTATCAATATTAGCATTCTCACAGGCCTATGCCCCACCTGCATGTCACATGTAGCGTGGGCAGTTTGGGGAATTGTCTGTGTCACATCCTCTAGGTGTAGGTCTGTCCAAATTGTATGTTGCCACCTTCTTGTCCTCCTCAACCCTCGGTCTACTTCCATTATCATGGTGAGGCCTTGCAATGGCTGTGGGTGTTCTGATGCCACTTGCACCACACTTAACAATATGGAACTACCCCAATCTCGGATATTTCACATACACCTATATGTTGCTGAGACCAAGCACATGGCATTGGCATGGCACAATACAGGTGTCAGCATTGGTAGTGTGTAAGTTTGATGTTGGGGAATGTGTGCTACATTGGATTGCACTGATGCCCCTGGCAGTGTTCCATTTCCTCTTCTGACAGTGCAGGTGTGTTTAACTAGCTAGACACATATGTCCTCCCCCTCAATGCTGTTGTCTTAGCAGTATGACAGTTGGGATGTTGCAAGGTGGCATTGCAGCTATTGTAACACAGGCACAGGGTAGACCTTGAAATGTGCACCATGGGTATGACATTATTGCTGTGTACTTCATAATGTAAATAACAATACCTGATGTTTATAGCGTCTATAGACATGAGAATTTGACAGGATTTGCACTTTGTTAGGAATTACAGGGGATTGATAACGTCGTCATCCTGAACCTTCTATTTTGGGTGTGTTTGATTCATGGGCACGTAACTGCCATTAGCTACTTGACCTGCACACACAGCACAGGTGGTAGTGGCAACTATTGTCATTGGTAAATACCACTTGCGGATATGGCCTGAGACTGGAAATTGAGCCCAAGTTCATGTAGCGACAATACCAGCTGTCGTGTGACAGCAGGCCAGTTTTACGTTGAACCCTACCCTCCTGGACTGGCTTTGCCTTTGCAACATCCTTGGCATGGCAGAGTACCCCCATGCAAAGGTTGTTGGTGTAGTGTTGTGCTATGCCCCTGGTTTCCCCTGCACAGCCCATTAACCCGTGCCATGCCCCTTAGCACCTTTCCACTACCTGATTTTCATGGCTGACATGCATTGTATAGTAGGTATGCCCCCCCCTGTTTACAAATAGCATTTAGGCAGTTTTGTCCCCCATGCAACTTATCCTGCATCTGTGTGGTTTCCTGGTAGTCTGCGCTGTCCTGCCCTTGAATCCCTGTGACGGTCTCCTCTGGGATGATGTCTGCCACCATCTCCTTCATCTGCTCCTGGGCCTCCTGCGGTGCTGGACTCCCACCTCCAGTCTGCAGTGCTGTCTTCCTGTTCCTTGCCATCTTTTCCTTGGTCCTGCGCTTGCAGTCATGCCAGTGTTTCTTGCAATCAGTGACTGTTCTCCGTACTTCTGCCACACTGTTTATCTTGTCCACAATTTGTTGCCAAATTGCCTCTCTCCTCACAATTGGCAATTTTGAGGTGACAAAAATTTGATGCTGGTGTTCCGTCACCTCTTCTCCCTCTCCTGGGTCTTGTCTGGGTCCTCCTGGCTGGTTCCTGGTTGGTCAGAGTCTTCCTGGGGTCTTTCATGGCTTCTGGGATCCATTTTGGGACTCCTTTGTACATTTAGCTGTGTTTGCTCTGCTTTGGACGCTATTGCGGGAAAAAATGGCAACGTCGTAAACCGGATTAAAGTCATTATCACCCTGTTAACGTTGTTTTTCTTTATGACGTGGTGCAATGGTTAGAGTAAAAAAAAACATGACTCTAACCCTTGGTTTGCGCCACGGAGCGTCAAAGTATAAATTTGACGCCCGGGTGGCGCAAAGAAATGGCGTTAGCCAGCGTTAAACTTTTTGACACAAAACTGTGGGCCTGATTACAACTTTGGAGGAGGTGTTAATCCGTCCACCAGCCGTATTTCGAGTCCATTATATCCTATGGAACTCGTAATACGGCTGGTGGTATATCCGTCACATTTGGGACGGATTAACACCTCCTCCAAAGTTGTAATCAGGCCCTGTGTCAGCGAAGTTTTGCGTCAAAAATTATAAATATGGCCCTATGTGTCCAGGGACTGACATCACAAACTGAGCCTGAATTGGTGATATAGCACAGTTTCCCACGTTGTAAGATTTGTTGACCACATGTACCATAATGCAATGCAAAGTGCAAAACTGTGCTGGGAAGTATTGTAGTGTAAAGTGTAACCACAAAACATTCCATTCCTTCCTCAGTATACCTGCCCTTCCTACATGCTTGCATACGTCTCATTTGATTTCCATTTTTCACTTTTCAATTTTTTCTATGATTTCCATTCTGAAAAAAGTGCCATGCTGAGCAAGCGGATCCTACGCTACGCATGCAGATCATGCCCTCCAGGTGAGGATAATTAACATGAAGTGACATAGAGGAAATACAAGGCAGAAAGTCCCAGACAGGAAGTTGCAGGCAGCCATTTTCTAGTCATTGTGAGTCATCCTCTGCTACAGACAGGACCCTCTACCATCCTGCTGCTCAGTCCATCCTTACTGCCCCCAACATGGCTAAGGGAGTTGAGAAGAAGGCACCCCGGTTCAGTAAAAGGGAACTGGACATCTTAGCTGGGGGGGGGTGCAGAACCACTACCCTCAGCTTTATGGGGGTCATGGGGACCAGTTGAGCAATGCAGTGAGTGCCCGGATCTGGGAGCAGATTGCACAGCACTGCAGTGCAGTGGATGTATACCACCGGTGGGCCAGGATGTGCCACAGAAATGAAATGCAATGAAAATGGATGGGCCAGACACTGTCCAGTGTGAGGTCAAGTGGTCGCAATTCTTGTATCAGATGCTGTGACATGCATGCTCTTTCTGTGTCTCTCATGTTTCTTTGCACAAAATCACAGCTATTGCAGAAGCAGTCATAAGGCCAATGCCCTATGGGATCACATTGGAAGCACTGATCAAAGTGCATTCTGGGACTTGTAGTGTGCTGGACACCACAGGAGAAATAGCCATCACTCATGCTTTCATGTGAAGAAATTCAATGCCTCCACCTCCACCATGTCTGGGGAAGCAAGGGCCTTATAACTGCTTGGTGCAATGCCAAATGGATGGGCCAAACACTGTTCAGTGTGAGGTCAAGTGGTCACAGTTTTTGTATCGGATACTGCAACATGCATGCTCTCTCTGTTCCTCTCATGTCTCTTTGCACAACATCACAGCTATTGCAGCAGAAGTCATAAGGCCAATGCCCCATGGGATCACATTGGAAGCACTGATCAAAGTGCATTCTGGTACGTGTAGTGTGCTAGACACCACAGGAGAAATAGCCATCAGTCATGCTTTCATGTGAAGAAATGCAATGCCTCCACCATGACTGGGGAAGCGAGGGCTTATCACTTCTGAGTGCAATGCCAAATGGATGGGCCAGACACTGTCCAGTGTGAGGGGAAGTGGTCACATTTATTGTGTCGGATGCTGTGACATGCATGCCTTGGTTGTATGTATCATCAGTATAAAAAGTCATTTTTTGTATCTTGGAATAATGACTGACTTTGGAATACCTGTCTCATACAAAATGGTTCTGGAATTCCCAAGGTTGATTGAATGCGCCTGTCCTTCGAACAGTGGTTCATCTGTCTCATTTTGCATCTAACTAGCTGAGCCAACTTTCCACACGTACCAACTGGTGTGAAGCACCAACAGACAATCCTGAACTGCCAAATGTGACACATGCCATGTAGATTGTCAGTTGGTTCCAGGCATCCCCCAATACATGTAATCACAGCTTAGCAAAGATTAGGGTCAAGGACTGTTTTTCACTTGTACACCCATTCAAGCATTTATGTGGAATCAGACCATGCTACACAGCAGATGATATGCAATATTTTGCGGCTATCAAGTCTGCACATAGCAGGGTGATCATGTGATTGGCACATGGGGCCCTATTCACGAAGGTTAACTGAGACAAAAAGTCCATATTTTAGACCACAAGTCTAAGTCTAGACCAAAAGTCTAACTTTACTCATCGTAAGCTTAGACTTCAGGTTCAAGTTTAGGCTTTTGGTCTAGTTTTACCTTTGTGAATCGGGCCATGGCTTTGGGGTGGACAGCTTCATCCAGACCGTGTTCCATCTCCACTTGTGGACTGACTTGTGAAGAATACTACATAGGGAGGACAGGAAACCTTTGTCCCAATTTCTTTGGGTAACTTGAAGTTCAGACCAATAATTCACATATACAGTTTTTATGGCCTTCAGAATCTCAACAGGATTTCTAGGTTTAGCTTACGGTTAGGTTTTGTCACTACAGTACTGTATAACACCCATAATTGTGGCAGATGTCAATGTGTGAGTTATGTCTGGACATATCAGTCAGCTAGGATTGGTCAGGGGGTTCAAAGGTGCTTTGCTACAGATACTATTATGCCTTGCCATGATATGGAAGCCAACTACTTAATGTTCTCATTCTCATTTTAGTGGACCCAAGCAGCCAAGAAGACCAAGGAGAGGACTGGGGACCAAGGAGAGATACCTGGGGATGACAGCGGGCCCGAACTCTATCGTCTTCTGAGGAAGAAGAGGAGGAGGAGGGACCTGTATCATCTACAGGCAGGGGAAGTGCACTCATCTGGACAGATTCTGAGGACAATACCTGGGTGTAGGCTGTGGAGACAATAGGGGGGACCTTAATCTGGACACCTCTGGCCAGGGGAAGAGGATGTCACCTCTCAGCAGGACATTAAAGACCTTGATCAGCCAGAGGTGTCTCCAGAGCTGCAACACCTGTTCCCTAGAACATGAGGCCCCTAGTTCAACAGGGCCCCCAGCTGCCACCCCTGCCACCAGTCCCATCCATGTGCCTGCCCTAGTCCCACTGGGAGCTCCATTGTCCCCGATACCCCACATCCCTCTTGTGCTACCCAAACCCTTCTCTATGTTGTGACCCCTCTGGCTGCATCCCAGGAACAGATGGTGGCATCTGAGGGAAAGCGGGTCAACCTCTCTCGGCTCCTACAGTAGTTAATAGAAAGCGTAGGACCCGAGAGGACTTGACCCGCTCCCTGGATTCCATCAATGCCACCCTCTCTTTCTTGGATCCAACCATGATTTCTGCCCTGTCTCAGCATACCTCCCACACCACCCTCCATGTGTCCCCCTGTTGTTCCTCCCACTCTGTTTCCCACCCTACCCCTCAGGCCCTCCATGTGTCTCAGTCCAGTGGAGTGTCAGGTCCCCCTATGGCCAGCTAGGTAGAGGCCACAACAGCAGAGGATCTCATTGTCATAGAGAAACGGATTACCAGAATGACTGTTTACTGGACATTTGATTTGGACTGATGTGAATAGACTGTTCCCTATGACATTTCTTGAACTGTTTTATTTATTGTGCTCAACCCTCTCCTGTCCTTTGTTGCTACTCTGTGAAGAGCAATATTTATTTTTGTTTTTCCCTTTTCAAGGGATAGTTGTGTTTTTTGGATTACATTTATCCATATAAAGAAACAAAAGAGAAAGTGTGTCATGTAGGTCACTGTCTGTGCTGGAACCATGCTATTAAATTCTACATCTGGAGTTGGTTAGCTATGCCTTACACATGACACAACTGTACACAGATGGTACTAGTGATGAACATGTCTTTCCCACATTGTTGTCACATACATTAATTAAGCCTTTGAACATCATCAACTAATGACCAAATGAATTCAAATGTGCAAAATGTCATTAGTGCTGTGCATGTATATGTCACAGTGCTAATGGGGGATCTCAGCTGCTTCTTCTCAGTTTTGGTGGTGAGGACCTTTGCAATGGTGTGTGTTTCCTGGAGTACTTAGTTGCAGGTGGGTGTGGTTCCTGTCCATTGTGGGGGTCTGCTTGGACAGCAGTTGTTTGAGCCTGTCCAATGTGGGGGTCAGCTTGGACAGTGGGTGTTTGAGCCTGTCCAGTATGGAAGTCTGCCTGGACACTGGGTGTCAGAGCCTGTCCAATGTGGGGGTCTGCTCGGACAGCGGGTGTCTGAGCCTGTCTAGTGTGAAGGTCTGCTTGGACAGTGGGTATCTGAGCTTGTCCAGTGTGGGGTCTGCTTGAACAGTGGGTGTCTGAGCCTGTCCAGGGTGGGGATCTGCTTGGACAGCAGGTATCTGAGCCTGTTCAGTGTGGGGGTCTGCTTGGACAGCGGGTGTCTGAACCTGTCTGGTGTGGGTGTCTACTTGTACATTGGGTGTCTGAGCCTGTCTACTGTGTCAGGGTCTGCCTGGCCAAGGGGTGTCTGAGCCTGTCCAGTGTGGTGGTCTGCTTGGACAGTGGTTGTCCCAGCCTGTCCAGTGTGGGGGGTCTGCCTGGACAGGGGTCTTGGAACCTGTACAGGGAGGGTATGTGACAGTGCATTAAAGGGCATGTGCAAGGTGAGTGTTCGCATAGTGGATTGGGGAGGCCCGGTGCAGTTTGCCTAACCATGGGTTTGAGGTGGGTTGGTACAGGTAGACATGTGGGCTCCCCTCCATTCATTCACTGTGAGGGATTCGGTATCATTTTAAGTTGAAGTATCCCTGCCACATTTGCCATTAGTCTGCCAAAAAGTTCTACATGGCGGCAACTGTTGAAAACATCTAAACAAATAAAAAAAGTTGTATTTACCATATTATATTTATGACCTCTGTTGTTATGCAACAGAACATAACTGCTTTGGGGAAATCCTTATATGAGTTTACAAGCAGCCTTCATTCTGGTGCATATATACAATATGCTAATGTAGCTATAGTCCTATCTTACTGTCAAGTAATGACCTGTAACGTTCCCCAAACCAAAATGGCCATGCTTGTATGTTCGTTATAATAAATATATAAGTAGAAATATGTTATAAAATATATCTTTCTGTTATATTTTTAAAAAATGCACTTCGAAACATATTTCCTTTTTTAAAATTACTTACCTTATTAAACAAGCATTTGCAATGCAATAGGTCTCGCAATTACTTGAGCTAGAGCTATTGGTATTGTAAATGCATAACAGGATTTTGTTTTGCCACATTAATTGGTCAACCCTGCTGCATATGTTGGTCCTTTGTGCCACATAATTCCAGTGGCCCTGCATATAACTAAAGGGCTTGTAGGCCAAGTGGATTTTTTTTTTTAAACAAGGTCTTTAAACACAAACTACTCACAGGTGCAAAACATATTTACTTGGCAGATGGTACAGGTGACATTGCCCGCAGGGCAATGAATAAATAATTGTACTCCAAGAATGCGCGCTTATTGGATCACTGTCACCTTACTGCAGTCAGGCGAGTCAAACAAAACACCCATGATTTTGCACACACTTGAGGAGAGCCATCTCACATGAAATTAATGAATAAAACTGTCAGGCAGTCTGGATTTTACACCTCAGGATCTCTCATTTGCTTATTACAGATATATGCTAAATTGCAACTTTGGTGCACAAAACATTTCTGAGAATCGGATCTTATGTGAGTATTTACAGGTTGCAACAACACCGCCTTATACTGTAATGGCTTGAATGTGCCTTGAACATGCAGAGGTTTAGTCATGAGGACATGGCTGTTAAGACTGCTGCCCGTGCAAAGGAATTGTTCTGTAATGGAACTGAGTGTACCAAAGCAGGAAAAATATAAATACATGTGAGAGTGAGTTTTAACAAAACATGGAGGCGGACCTTCCTCAAGAGCTTGAAAGTTTCAATAAATTCACAAGATGATACCATCATTTAGAATAGTGGTGTGAATTTAGCACTGATGGGTAGAGGGTGGATTTAGGGGAAGTCTGAGGGCATCTTCCAAGGATCATTTGTAGCACTGAGCTGAAACACAAAAGACTGAAACTACACAGTTGATCAAGTGTTGAAAGATAGAAAACAAATAAAATAGCAGAAGAAATAAGTCTATGCAGGAAATCTGACAAAGAGTTGCACCAAAAAACCTTAACACCAGAAAAAAGACACAAGACACAAGTAGCTGTTGATTTCCAATGGTGGCTGTGCCACAATACAAGAGATAATGATAATGATAACTGTCTCAACATTATGGGTACACAGACTAGTCAGTCAGTCAAATAACTTTATTCGGCAATTGCCATAAAAGTACAAACCAAGACACATTTACCGATCTATAAATAGTATAAAATAAAACTTAAAACCGTTGCTGAAAACACCACATGAGCATCCAATCTGAAACCCCTTGACATACATAGATAAATATACTAGACATGATTAAAAATCACAAAGTCAGAAAAGTACAAATATTAGCTTTAAAATGATATACTATACGTACATAAAATTTAAAAAAAGGAGTAGGCCTTTTCCTAATACTTAAAGAAGCTGTGACAAAGTCTAATACATGATGACAAATTTGAATATCAGGCAATCTCTGAAGATATAGTAGGGCTTCCTTATAATGAATGGGTCTAAGAAGGCGTAACGTGGGTAAAATAAAGGCCCCTCTAGGAGCAGCGTATAAAGGGCAAAAAAGAAAAAAGTGCAAAGTGCTCTGAGTTGATTTGGAGTCACAGGGACAAAGTGGTAAGTCCTTTTTCCAGAAACATGGTTCGGGGAAAGCTTCCTTAAAATGAATTAGATTAAGTCTAAAAAGTGTTAAAAAGGAAATTATTCTAAAACTTGAAAACCAAGTCAAATAGGGTTCAAGGCATGGAACAGTCAAAATCCGAGAGTAGGAATCAAAAGATTTCAATTTCAGGGAACTATAAAATCTCTGCTCTGATATGTGCTTGGAGTAAGTAGACTTCAAAACAGACCTAGAGTTTGTGGTTAACAAATGAGGATCATCAAACATGTATCTAAGCCCTAGGTTCTCAAAAGAGTTTTGCAGAAACATAAGCCAGGGAATCCTATTTGAATTTTCCAATTGTAGACAATCAGAGATACAGTCTTGGACCAAACTTGCCGTAGGGTTTGAACAACATCTGATCCAGAGCAGTAGGGGGGCCATAAAGACCCTGTCCTCCAAAAAGCACTGACCAAGTTCTTCATGGCAGATTATATTTGCGGTGCATTTTGGAACCAACAATAATCTGCGCAGGAATTTATTTTCAACACTCTGAAGAGACGGTATTTTATTATAGCCCCAGACACCTGCCCCATAAAGGACTGATGCAGTGCATTTGGAATTATAAAGAGTTTTCAACTGTGCAGGGGGTCTGTGACCTAATTTATTTGAAAAGCGAAAAATTGCTTCGTTGTTCCTTATCAACTGTTGGAGCTTAAAGTTAATGTGTGTCTTCCAGGACAAGGAAGAACTCATGTACATGCCTAGATAACAAAATTCTTTGACCTTAATAAGAGTGTGCCCTCCCATAGTAAATTGTTTAGACTTTGTATTGCGTGGGCCACAAGTCATAACGAAAGTCTTGGGGTAATTTACTTTCAGATCAAGGTTCAACATAAAATCGTAAAATGCATCCAGTAGTCCCTGTAAACCGTTTGCAGTACGAGCAATTAAAACTGCATCGTCAGCATATAATAAAACTGGAAGTTGTCTCTGGCCCATCTTCGGTATGTCCTTTGCATGTTTTAACAGAGAATCATAGAGCCCATTAATGTAAATCAGAAAAAGAAAAGGGGCTAAGATACATCCCTGCCTTACACCCCTAGTTGACGGGATGGGGGAGGTTCTCTGCCCATGTGAGCCGGCCTGAACAGAAATCGTTAGGTCTGTGTGTAGGCGTTTAATAAGCTCCAATAGAGGCGGATCGCAGCCTAAGGCTTCCAAAATTTGCCATAACTTTGACCTATTAACCATATCAAAGGCACTGGTTAGATCAATGAAAGCCATGTGAATAGACTCTTTTTTGACTGTCACGTATCAGCTGCAAGTTTAAGACTTGCTCAACTGTGCCTACACCAGGTCTGAAACCAAATTGAATAGGGGATAAAATCTGGGCCTCGGACACCCAATCTTCTAAACGGGACAGGATCACGCTACCTAAAATCTTTGCCGTCGAATCGATAAGAGAAATTGGTCTGTAACAAGAAAGATCTTGTCTATTTCCTTTTTTGAAGATAGGAACAATAATAGCCGATTTCCATGAGAGGGGCACGTTACTATTTAGCACACTATTCAACACATTTGTGACTAACGGACTCCAAAGATCAATTTCTGATTTAAAAAGATCAGCGGGAACCCCATCGGGGCCAGGAGCTTTTCCCTGCCTTGATCTATCAATGGCATTTTTGACCTCATAGAGGTCAAAAATAATGTTTGGGGCCTTAGTTTTGGAGTCTAAAATAAAAGGTGCAGAAGGATTTACATGCAAATTCTCATAAGTTCCTGAACAGAAGACTTTCCTAAAATGAGTTAACCAGACGTCCTCAGCAATAAGACAGTCATTGGCCAAAGAGTGGTTACCAGAAAAGTAAGAGTGATTTATCACTTTCCAGAATTTAGAAGTATCCTTCTGCTCAGATGCAGCCAAAAGTTCTCCCCAGGCCCTAGACCTAATTTCTGATTTCCGTTTGTCAATGGCAGCCTTATAATCGGCTCTGGCTATTTTAACTAATTGACGGGAGAGAGGAACTGCTTTAAGTGCATCTTTGAGTTTTTTGAGGGCAGATGAGCGCGCAAAATCGAACCATCTGTGGGCCACCGGCCCCTTCGCGGGCCTGTCCGCTGCCAGGGCGCGTGAGATGTCAGTGCTTAAAGATTCAAATTCACGCACTATGCAGTCAGAATCTAACTGCTGGGACAGACACATATGAATCGAGTCAGACCTACTTCTTACAATTTCCTGGTTAAAAATTTTTGGATCTATTTTGTCCCATTTTAGAAGTATGCCACAATTTGGATTATAAACAGTAGCAGCGCTCAAGCTTTTATTCTTGGGTGCCTGGAAATTTTTTAGGTCCAATATAATGCTAAGGGGGTTATGATCGCTAGCACAATGAGGCGTAATCTTAAATTCTTGAATTACATAAAAATCAGAGGAGCTGATAAGTATGAAGTCGATAATGCTCCCCCTCAAATTCCCTGTAAAGGTTGGTGTATTACAGGCGTTGGGGGCCAATTTCTCGGTGACATGAACCAGATCAAATTTACAAGTAAAAAGGTTTAAGGGATCTCCTTCAGATGTATGGTTAAAATGAATTACTGACTCTCTGCCCTCGGCAGGAAAGGCACACAGGTCCATGCGTTCTTTGCTGCACAGAGGAGTATTGAAATCGCCCACCCAGATAATAATTAGATCACTATTCTGCAAAACATGTGAAGAATCTATGAGGTCCGTTACCTCTTCCAGATGACCCATAAGGAGGCCCCGAGGGATGTTATTGTAAAAATTTAAAATTAGGATATCCTTTAGGCCACTAATAGAGACCAAGACAACCATAAAATAAAGGGAAGACCAGATTAAAGACACATTTAAAAGCGGAAGATGTACGGAGACAAGAACTAAAAGGCCGCCACTAGCTCTCCCCATTTGGGAGGTTAGTGCTGGCTGACACAGAGAGGTGAAACCGTTCTGAAGGAACATATCTTTGGACCAGGTCTCCTGTAGACAAATTATATCTTAGGAGGAAATAAAGCTCTTCCAGTCCGAATTGTCAGATTTGGATCGCAGCCCTGCTATGTTCCAGCTAAGCAGAGTTAATGGTCTAGACACAGGACATGACATTAGAACTTTAGTATTTATAGGAACTTTCAGATCCAATTCAGGCTTTCCTGTGTCCCAGGTATATTCAACGTCGACGTTCCCAGCCTTCGGTCTCTCCATGTTAGAAGAACAGGGGTGGATCACCGATAGTCAATCGTTCTCGTCAAGGTGACTAAGAGTAGAGAACCGGTTGCTAGAGGGTACAGTAACCTGTAAATGAAGCCTTTCTGGGTCTGGTCTGTAAATACTTGAATTAGTGACAGTGCGGTTTCGTAGGAGCACAGGGTCGTAAAAATGACACAGGGGATGTATTTGAATCCTGTTAGTTGACATATTACAGTGGCCCAAATTGGTCAAAAAAAGGTCTACTGAACGAGAATTAGCAAAATTTAAAACAACATAGTCTCCCTCCTCCAATACCTTGGAATATCCTACCCTCCTCACTCTTCGGGGCATGAGAATCTTATCATTATGAAAACAATTAGGTTTGAAATTGGAGTTCAACCAGTGACCAGCTTTTCTAATTAGGGAGTGGGTATCTTCTTGTTTGGAGCACTCCAGAGGAGGAACATTTGAGAGAACCAAAACGTACGGATTGCAGGCAGGTGGTAAATGTAAAAAGTCTGCATGGTGAGTAAGTTTATTTGGACCTTTGTCATATGTCCTAGAGGAATAAACTTCCCTTGTCGGCCCTAATACAGGGTTGTCAACATGAGTTCCTTGACCAGAGACGGCTTGTGGATCAAGCGAAGAATTACTTACACCTTGGGGTACCAAAGTAGAGGGAGGAGTGGATTGATGGGCTGGTTCAGGGCTATGATGTATTCCCGTACATAAAGGACCTGGTTTTAAAAAACTAGATAAAAACCTGGTCACGTCATTACAAAAGCAATCAAGCTTCCTAGCGATCAGAGTGGTCATTTTTGCCTCTAGAGTTGCGCAAAAGGATTTGAGTGTCTGGTCAATAAAACTAGAACAATCTTCAGGAGCATCCTTACTCAGAGGGCATTCGGGGAAGGAGACCAGGGACGGGAAGGTAGGTAGTTTCTTTTTGGAGCCCAGGGCCTTTTTTGTGTTTTTGGGCTTTTTCCCGGCTCTCCTCTTCTTCAAAGGAGGAGAATCGGCCTGAGAGCAAGAGCTTTCAAGAGGAGGAGTAGCTAAAAGGGGAGAAGAAGTGATTCAGTCGGTAGTGGGGAGTATATCGACGCCCAACTGACTGGCATTCAGAGGCGAAATCAGTGATAAAGGACCAGTTCTTGGAAAGGTGGAAATGTGAACGATAGGTTCCAAGGGGGGGTGTTGAACAGTACTTTGAACAGCCCCAATCCTTTCTTCTACATGTTCAAGTTCAGATTCAATGGCCCCCATCACAGAAGATAAATAACTAGTAATGGAGGACTGAAGGGAGCTGGACCCGGCTTCCCCCTTCTGAACATTAGTCTTTCTTTTCCCCATATTTAATAACAGACTCACACAGTATCTGACACAGCACCCAGATGGAATTACCACAGGCGGAAGGAGTAGACGTTAGGGGGGGGGCCCAGCCCAGCCTCTTCCGGTTGATGACGGGCGAAGGACGGGCCCGCCCTTGGCCCGGGCGCGTCCCGCGCAGCGGGAGCGCGAAAGTAATTTAAAGGGCTCCTGCCCTTCAATCAAGGTCCCGGCAGCAACCCGCTCAAGGTCCCGGCAGCAACGCGCTTCCCGCGACGGCGGGAGCGCGAAAGTAATTTAAAGGGCTCCTGCCCTTCAAATCAAGGTTCCGGCAGCAATGCGCTTCCCGCGACGGCGGGAGCGCGAAAGTAATTTAAAGGGCTCCTGCCCTTCAATCAAGGTCCCGGCAGCAACGCGCTTCCCGCGACGGCGGGAGCGCAAAAGTAATTTAAAGGGCTCCTGCCCTTCAATCAAGGTCCCGGCAGCAACGCGCTTCCCGCGACGGCGGCAGCGCGAAAGTAATTTAAAGGGCTCCTGCCCTTCAAATCAAGGTCCCGGCAGCAACACAGACTATTTCTTCCACCAAAATCAACCACCGTTCCCAAATAAGTCAATAGACCTCAGTTGTTTGTGTAGCCCACAGACACACAATACTGTCACAGAGAAAGCCTACACACACTGACACGCGGGAGTTATTAGTTGTTTGAGCCCTTGAACCTTAGCAAATGTAAAGTGCAAGTGCGCTAGCCCTTGAGTAATTTCCTGCTGACCTTTTTAGGTGGGACTCTAACTTGTCTTTTCCTAGTACTCAGTGGTAAAATCCAAATCCTGCTGAGCTTGAGCTGAATTAAGCACACCGTTTGCTAGACTGGGCTACCAATTTTATATACTATTTTTTTTCACTGACCGAGATCTGAAACATAAGCACAGAAGTAAATGGAAGGCAAGGTCTCTTTGCAGAGTTCTCAGAAACCCAACAACACAGACTTGCATTGCATTGTACTTAGAAACCACAGACTAACACTGGATAATGTCAGTATTACACCACTTGAGCTTTGTTTTATGTTCAGTTTTAAATGCTCAGCTTTTTGTTAATGTATTAATTAACTATTCTTGTGAAAAGAATTGTGACAGAATGTATCAGAGCCAAATCTCCATCCTCCTACTTGTGTCATTCTTGAGTATCCTGTCTCTTGCTGAAGGGCATGCATCATATCTCAGGGCTGAAACTTCATGTTCAGCGCTATGTTACTTTCCAGTTATGGTTGTGCTATGTAAGTTCCACTGCATACATATACACCGAGCTCCACCACAGCTCCTGCATGTGTTAGTTACCTCCTCACATCTGACCGGAAAAGGTGAGCAATCTTACAGAAAACATCAAAAGATTTTCAAATGTGAAAGTAATAGGGGCATACCTCCCTTCCCTCTGACAAATTCTGCAGTCTAGGCAGTGCTTGAAATATAAAAATAGAAGAGCGGGTACTCTGTGCCAGAGTACCTGCTTGTTTTTGAGAAGTGCTGGTACTCATTAACGGCCCATTTAAAGCACCGAGCCTAGGTATACATAACCTCAGGCCGTTTTGTTTTGTTTTTATTTCAGCCTCACTGGGCAAGAGATGCATGAAGTACTACTCCCACAGACAAATGACATCCATATTCATCCTACTGAGCTTTCGTTCATGGTCAACCATATAGAGTAGTGCAGTTCAGTCAGCGCGAAAGGTGTCACAATTGCGAAGCGCTTTACAAAATGGCACTGCAAATCAACACACATTATAACAGAGTTCAGAAGTGGGTTTAGGGGGACCACCAGTATGTAAATTTCATGGACTGTTCGTAATTTCGCCCTGCCGTCTGTTGTATGTGATGAAAGACTCAATGGACAGCATTTGTCCGTAATTTTAGCCTTTCACCGAAAGGACAACGGATGGCAGGGCGAAATTAGGGGCAGATTAGTTTCCCCAGCTAGATTGGAAGGGAGGGGGGTCTCCTGTGCTCTGAGGGAGGGAGGGGCTGACAGATAAGAAAAGGCCTTCTTGCCAGGGTGTCTCCTTCCCTAAAGAAATGCAAATGTGCGCAACTGGTAAATCTGCAAATGCAAAGGGACTTGAAAACCTGCATTGACTTTAATCAAAGGAGTCACTTGAAGC
This sequence comes from Pleurodeles waltl, assembly GCF_031143425.1. NCBI lineage: Eukaryota > Metazoa > Chordata > Amphibia > Caudata > Salamandridae > Pleurodeles > Pleurodeles waltl. The sequence continues at coordinate 370,387,703 of NC_090442.1, read as the reverse complement.
TGTCTGATAGAAAATATATTTTCTTTTAGAGAGGTGCTGTAATGGTGTTCCAAGGTGAACTGTGGAGTGTGTGGTTTTAATGGAGTGTTATAAAAAATATTAGTTCTAGGTATAAACTGTATATTATTCAAATCTGTATTTGAGAAGCACTTTTTTATTTAACCGAAATGTGTTTGCACATTTTGTAGCAGCCTATATTAGGATGTAATTGTATTTATGTAGCGCTTAGTACCCCTGACAAGGCCTCAAATGCATGTTTAAAATAAGGACTTACACATTCTCAGTTCTTTCAGGGACCTCGGTACCTCATAGTACTAACAAACATTGGCAAAGCCAATAGGTCTTGTCTACGCAAGAGTTGTTGGCTTTGCCAATGTGTGTTAACCATGTTATACACCAGAGTGGCTGCTGTTCATGGCTAAACGTTAGTGGCATAGTGGTGTGGAGTAGAGTAGAGGGGCAAAGGAGCAGTGGCACAGAGCCCAGTGGTGGTGCAGAGTACAGTGCAGTGGGGTACAGTGCAGTAGGGTACAGTGCAGTTTTTTAGAGTGCAGTGGCATGGAGTGGTGTGGGGCAGAGTGGAGTGGAGTAGATTGGCATACAATAGAGTGGGAGAGAGTGCAGTAGTGTAGAGTGGTGCAGTGGCATAGAGTGCAGAGTAGACTCGTGTGGCAGAGAGTGCAATGGCGTAGAGTGGAGTAGCGTAGATAGGTGCAGTGCAGAGTAGAGTAGAGTGCTGTAGAGTGCAGTTGAGTAGAGTGGAGTGATGCAGAGTAGAGTGGCATAGAGTGCGGTGGCGTATAATGTAGTAGTACAGAGTAGATTGGTGTACAGTACAGTGGCGGGGAGTGCAATGTTGCAGAGCAGAGTGTCAGTGCACTGATGTAGAGTGGAGTAGAGTGGGACAGAGAGCAGTGGCGTAGAGTACAGTGGTGCAGAGTAGAGGGCAGTGGCGTACAGTGCAATTGTTTAGAGTGCATTGGCGCAGAGTGCAGTGGCACAGAGTGGCATGGGGTAGAGTAGCATAGAGTGCAGTGGAGCAAGTGTCATATAATAGAGTGGCAGAGAGTGCAATAATGCAGAGTGGTGCAGTGTCATAGAGTGCAAGGTAGACTCAAGTGGCATAGAGTGCAGTGGCATAGAGTGGTGCAGAGTGGAGTATTGTAGAGTGGTGCAGTTCAGAGTAGAGTATAGTGCTTAGAGTGCAGTGGCATAGAGTGCAGTGATGCACAGTGCAGTGGCATATAATGCAGTAGTAGAGAGTACAGGGGTGTAGAGTGCAGTGTTGCAGAGTAGAGTGTCAGTGCACTGGTGTAGAGTGGTACAGAGAACAGTGGCATAGAGTACAGAGGTGCAGAGTAAAGGGCAGTGGCATACAGTGCAGTTGTTTAGAGTTCACTGTGTAGAGTGCAGTGGCATAGAGTGGTATGGGGCAGAGAAGAGTGGCATATAGTGCAGTGGAATAGAGTGTATTGGTGCAGAATGTAGTAGTACAGAGTAGAGTGGTGTAGAGTACAGTGGCTGCCAGTGCAGTGTTGCAGAGTAGAGTGTTAGCATGCAGTGGTGTAGAGTACATTGGACTAGAGTGCAGTGGTCAGAGTGGCATAGAGTGCAGTGGCATAGAATCGATTGTTTCAGAGTAGAGTGATTTTGCATAGAGTGGAGAGGTGCAGGGTAGAGTGCAGTGGCATGGAATGCAGAAGCACAGAGTGCAGTAGCGTAAAGTATATTGTTTCACAGTAGAGTGAAGGGGCTTAGAGTGGAGAGGTGCAGGCTGGAGTGGAGTTGTGTAGAGTGGCATAGAGTGTGATAGCATAGAGTAAAGTGGTGTAGAGTGCCATGCAATAGAGTGCAGAGGTGCAGAGTAAATTAGAGAGATGTACAGTGTATTGCTGTAGAGTGCAGTGGCATAGAATGCAGTGGCACAGAGTGCAGTGACATAAAGTAGATTGTTTCACAGTAGAGTGAAGTGGCTTAGAGTGGAGAGGTGCAGGGTAGAGTGGAGTTGCTTAGAGTGGCATAGAGTGTGATGGCATAGAGTAAAGTGGTGTAGAGGACATGGCATACAGTGCAGAGGTGACAAGTAGATTAGAGTGATGTGCAGTGTATTGATGAAGAGTGCAGCGGCACAGAGTTGAGTGTTACAGAGTAAAGTGCACTAGCATAGAGTGTATTAGCTTAGAGTGAAGTGGCGTACAGTGCAATGTTGCAGAGTCGCATAGAGTGGAGTTGTGTGGACTAGATTTCTGTTGCCTAGACTGGAGTGGTATAGCGTGCAGAGGCGCAGAGCGCAGTGGTGTAGAGAGGTGTAAAGTGCATTGGTATGGAGTAGAGTGGTGCAGAGTAGAGTAGAGAGGCATAGCGTGAAGTAGCATAGAGTGCAGTGGCATAGAGTGGAGTGGAGAAGAGTGCAGTGCAGTGGCATGGAGTGGCGTGATGCAGAATAGGGTGCACTGGTGTAGAATGGTGCAGAGCAGATTAAAATTACTATTACATTTGCAAGACATACAGTTTTTCAAATCAAACTATACTACTGTGCACAGAGAATGATGTGTGGAAATTGCATCACCTATTGCAATGAGTTGTTTTAATCATATAAAGGTATTTGTTTTCAGCACAGTTCAGAATTAACAAAAATGAGCTTCATTTGTACTCCTAATTCTGATTTATTCTGAAGTTTATTTAAATGTTGTCATGTGATAGAAAAAACTATTTCCTAACCCCTGTATCCAGCAAGATTGTCTCATAAATCCTCTCACTTTGAAGTCAGAGAAAGAAAAGTAAACAGTAAGTTCCAACTGAAGACAGAACCTGACATTTGACTTTGTTCTTTGAATGCAAAGCAAATGTGATGAGATAAGAACAAGATTTACGTGCCTGTTTACAGAAAGGGAGCACTCGGAAGGATACTGTAAATAAGGTTTGGGCTAGGGAAGGGACAACCTCAAGCTGCATAGCCTAAAACAAATAAAGCCAGCAAATTGAAAGCAACAAAATGTGAGCTACAAACCACAAGGCCAACTACAAGCAATGGGCAGAATGCATTCCCAAGGAAGCTCTATGAATGTACTTAAAGTGACAGCCATGGGATACTTTGTGGGGAAAGTCCAGTATTTTAGTCCAGTCCGTATCTTGCAGAGGTTTGGCCACATCAATCACCCAGGTAGTATGATGAGAAGACCTGAGTGGTTTCCATGTTGCAGGAAAGGTCTGCACACCCATTCTATCAGTTTGCCACCAGTTCCTATATTGTAGAGCTTCTGGCACACCTCTTGTAGGGTTAGTGCTAGGTGGCAGACATGAAATAGGGCATTTAATGATTGTTTAAAGTGATTGTAGTTGACCGGGGTGAAGATGGTAGCCTGACACGAGGGTTTGGAAATTTAGTAGCTCTCGGTCCAGAAATAAATCCCCCAATTTTAGGACACCTGCAGCTGGCCACTAATGTAGTTGCTCTGAGCACAGCCATCCTGTGCGACTGGGAAGGCTTAGCAAAGATAGTGCAGGAGCACGGGGTTTCTTCGTGTCAGTGTGTGAATTCCGGATGATGAACCATAGAATGGTTAGTAGGAAACAATGAGGAGTACATTAAGCCTTCCTTAAAAGTCTTTACTGATAAACCCCATCTCATGCAGAGAGGTGGGCAAAAAGCCAGCGAGCCACCCATTGGACCTGTGCAGCTGAATAATAGCATTCTAAGTCCAGAAGACCTATTCCACCCACAGTCACAGGTAGCTTTACAGTGAAAAGAGCTACCCAACGGCGCCGCAGCAACCAAATCAGATGTGTGGCATGTCTGAAGAAAGAATGAATGATGAGCAGAGAAGGTTTGCAAAATAATACTATCATTGGGGTAGCACACCATCTTCACTAGTGCCACGTGGCCCACTACAGAAAGCAGAAGAGAAGACCAAAAAGCAAACTGGGTTTGGAGGGACCGTGACGCTCTGCTGAGATTTCCATCATGCAAATCAGTGGGAGAATGGTAGATATTAATCACTAGGTATTGAAAGGTAACTGGTTCCCAGTTCAATCTGAGATCTAATTGTATATAAAGGGGAAAACAGTGCCATATGTTAAAGAAACACAAATTACAATGTTAACATTTTTACTTTTTGTTTGTGCAAATATTTTGAAGATTCTATATCTCCTTGACACTTAGGGATAACCCAGCTCACTAGTTTGGCTTTTGCTCAATTTCAAAACCATTTAAAGACATGGACAAATGGGGCAATTGCCTTGCACAACCTTGCAAGGGGTCTGGCCCCTTCTCACCCTTCACAAGCACGAACAGCGGACCATTGCACCAGAAGAGTTTGCCAAGGTGGATGGGTGTTGCTTGTTCAACCACTTGACATTGCCTGTTCTGTTTCTCTCCTGTGTACAGACACAACTCCCCAGGAACCTAATACCTTCCGATAGTGTTGGTGAACCCATCTTGTCTGATTTTAGGAATTGTCCCACCTTGTTTTTCTCTTCCTTATTTATCCAGTTCTTAGCAACAACTCTTTGACTCAGTTGCTGTGGATCTCCCATTTGATCTCTATTTCATCCTCCTCTTGTATTATCTTTGATTGGTAGTCGGGGCTCCCATTTCTGAGATAAATGTTGAGTCCCAGACATACACTCTAGTGCTGTGAGACTACAGACAAGTTGTGGGTACCTCACATCTTGACATTAGGTGTGAGACCGTCGCCCACACCATCTGTCCTGCCTCATTAAAAAAAAATAATGTTGAAAGTCCAGGGACGGTCGGGGGTGAGCCAGATGTTTTTGTTCAATTTGTTTAAACTAGCATAATGTTAATTATCTTAATGTTTCCCAATCTGTTTGCCAGGGGTTTTAAAATGTTCAGAAACATAATTAAAACATTGCTGTTTCTTTCTCTTCAAGAAAGATTAGGTAGATTTGCGTAGGGGTGATGGCCTTGCCGCATTACTGAAGGGCATTAATTTACTACTAAACAAGGACGTAATGTGACACCTGAATGTGGCATACCAGGAGGCAATCACAAAACGACCACAGTGAATAAATAGTGCTTTGTTAAAAAAGAGTACATAAATGCACTGACAACATAGTGAGGCATGGCCTCCCTTGGGTGTGTCTGTAAAATTGACGTTTGTTCTTGAATTTTTGTCCTTAATTTTGACCCTTTGTTCTGATTTTTTTGTCCTTAATTTTGACCCCTTGTCCCCAGTTTTTTACAGCCCTGTCCAGAATTTGCCGCAATGCCAAGTGGTCACCCTAAGTTGGTTGCCATGTGGCTTGTGGGCATAAGAGTTAGCATTCCAGCAAAGCAAGGTGGATTAGTGCCAGAGTCCAGAAGCTGAAAAAATAAAAACTTTCAATAACTGCCACTTCACCAGACATGGGCCGGGAAAAAGAGAGGCACAATATATCGTATATCGTCCTGTTTCACTTTCCTCATCTGCTGCGGGAGTGAAAGTACAGGACTGTCGTCACTCACTCTCCTCAGGGCACTGGCAGGTCCGAAGACCGCATCCCCCCAAATCCCAAAGGTCAGGCAGTGCAGGCCTGCGAACGGGGGAGCAAAGGGGGAGCAGCACGAGCACTGGCACATCCAACAGGCTTTGCTGGGACAGATGTATTGGCTTTCCCAGTGTTTAGTGATGATGCTTTCAAACTCAACCAAAATAAAATAAATTTTACCCACCACATAACCATGCGGTGCAGCACACAGTGCCCCAGTCTGGCTTATCAGGCTGTGAACAGCAGCTCCTTCCTAGGGCGGGCCTCTCGCTCCCATTCATTGTATTTAAAGGTTGCATTCTCAGTGGTGGCCACAAGAGCGCAGGAGAGGAAAAGTCTTGTGGGAAGAACAGCGAGGACCACAGGCAGCACCTTGTGAGCAGACTGAAAGCCCCCGAACACATGGACACACGGACTAGGGGACCCAGGCCATGTCACAAAGCCAAATTTGTAGGTAGGTTAGATTACATTGACATAGTCAACAAAGGGCAGTCTGCAGCAGCATAGGGCTGGGAGCAGCAGTGCTCAGATCAACGGCCAGGTCAGGGGACTCAGCAGTGGAAGGTGTTCATAAAACAGACTGCTCAGAGCTCAAAGAATAACTGGAAAACAGATTTAGCTGTCAGGTGACCTCAGATTTTAAAAAAAACGAGGAGCAGCGGAGACCAGACAAGATTTGCAGAACTGTTTACAGAAACTGTAGTGCAACTGAAAACATGGAGATCGCTCGTGTGGAGTGCTCTTACGCAAAGGAAAAAGTAGTCCCCTTTCCATTTGCTAAAAAGGGGACAAGTAGAATAAAGCAAGTATTTTTATTTGAGTTCATTCGGTCTAGAGATCTAGACCATTTAGAGTAACAAAGATAACAATCATACATGATAAATAATATTTGTTAAAAAAAACGTAATAGCAATATAAAAAACAGTAATAATCAGGACAGTATAACAATAAAATCAACAGGACTAAGGGGGTCATTCTGACCTTGGCGGTCCATGACCGCCATGGCGGAGTGCGGCGGAAGCACCGCCAACAGGCTGGCGGTGCTTCCTGGGCGATTCTGACCGCGGCGGTAAAGCCGCGGTCGGAAAAGGGGAGCCGGCGGTTTCCCGCCGGTTTCCCGCTGGCCCAGGGAACCCGCCATGGCGGCGCTGCTTGCAGCACCGCCATGGGGATTCCGACCCCCTTCCCGCCAGCCTGTTTCTGGCAGTGTCCCCCGCCAGAACCAGGATGGCGGGAACGGGTGCCGTGGGGCCCCTGGGGGCCCCTGCACTGCCCATGCCACTGGCACCCCCACTGCACCCGTCGCAGCCCTTCAACTCCGCCGGCTCCATTCCGAGCCGGCTTCATTGTTGAAGGGGCTGTCCCGCTGGGCCGGCCGGCGGTCTTCTGGCGGTCGCCCGCCGGCCCAGCGGGAAAGCCGGAATGGCCGCCGCAGTCTTTCGGCGGGAACCGCTTGGCGGGCGGCGACCGCCGACCGCCGCGGTCAGAATGACCGCCTAAGTATTTGATCGTAGATAAAAAGTACAGTAAATAAGACATGGCTAAAAATGTTAAGAGAAAAAAGATAAAAGCTAGGATATAAAATTCTGTCTAACATACCAATGTGTGCAGTTATTTTCCCGTAAGACCTGGCCCTCGTCAATCCAAAAAACAAATAGAGTTCCCATTTAGATATAATGTACTTTAACAAGAAGCCTATCAGATTTCAGCTAAAAAAGGCTCTATAAGCTTATACAATCTCTATTGTTCATATAGAGGGCAACAAGTTCCTACTAAAAATTCCTACTGATACTACTAGAAAATAACATGTCAGGATGGCTCACATGCCCTTTGATACAATAAGCCTACGCCGGATGTACCAGGCCTCCGATAAATATTTGGTAACTGTAATAGCTACCACGGAGGATGAGTCATATGTACAGATTCTGGTTGTGTTTGCTCTATCCTGTAATGACATATTTTTGCAGAGGGGAATGATCCACCTCCCTCTGGGGCTCTTATACAAAGGGCAGAAAAATAGTATATGCTCTATTGTTTCTTTGCAATTTTGGCAAGAGATACATCTATCATTTGAAACGATGTTAGATGACCAGTGAGCCGTAAAACCATTAATAGGCAGTGTACCATATCTTAGTTGGAGATATAAAGCACGGGCGTACGGAGGCATGGGAAGGTTCAAGAAGTTCTCAGCCCAGGGCTCGTGCTTGAATTGGAGAAATTCCATTGTTAGCCTGCCCGCCCCCTTCATTAACTTTCTCCCAATATCTTTTTGTGACAAGTTTCCTTGCATTATCGGGGATGTGATCCGGATATTTCCAGTAGCAAGTAATGTGGTCCTGCTCTATAGGAGCAGGAAAACGAGGGACACATAGCAAAAATAACCACTCAGAAGCCAGGATTTTTAAAGGACTTTGAAACCAACATATGAAAACAATAGGCAGTACTGAAGCCCACAAAGAAGTAAATACTAAAAGTATATACAAGAGGTCTCGAATGCTCGACCTAAAAACGTATAAAGGGCAGCCGACCACCATTTTGTACTCAGTTGCTCTCTGACGGTTGTTGCTGCCAGACACCTCTGAGACCTGTTGAGTGAAAAGCAGCTGTGTATTGTGTTAGTGCCACCTAGTGATTGAATTAAGTATAGTTTTTTCATCAGTATGTATACATTACATTGATCAAGAGAAAACATTTTATATTAATGTATTTTCAGATAACTTGACAGTTTGTCTACTGCCTTTATTAATTGGCAATGAAAGATATACCACTGAAGCAAGCACAATCTACTGTGTGCTACACAATTATAGTATTTATTTTTAAAATAATTATTTATTTACACAATTACAAATATACTTATCTGGACAGGTACAATGTAATACTGTGACAAACAAATATTTTCAAAAAATCATCGCTGAAATGAAAAACTATTTTAACAGCTGTGTATTAACAACCAATTTATTGTGACAATTGAATAAATTGAAATTGAATACATTGAACACAATTGAAATGGTGACATCCATTTCATAGGTCCTAGAGAATGACAGGGTGATTATAATAGTAGTGTCCCTGTGCTTCAATAGTCTCTCAGATCTCCATATTATGCACTACCTGGAGGGGTTAATTTAGTTTTCAAAATTTTCTTACTAATTCATTCACACTAATTCCATACTTTAGGGCAGGTGCTATAATTTTGGTGACTAGACATTTAACAAAATATGTAAAAAATAATGTTTCACCATATGTGCATATGTCTCTTTTTCCCACAGTAAAGGCAAACATTCCTCCCACCTGCTTTCCAGTATGACAAAAACACGTTTAAAGAGAAAAATAATGTAAGTATTAATTTGTAGAAATTCATAAACGAATAAATGTATAACAACATTTCAAAATTAAAAATGAGATCTAAGTTAGACCAGTTGTGTTTAGCAATGGGCGGTTATTTTTTACTTGATTTACGGTACCAATCCAGGTAGATGCAGGTCACTTTTGGGAAAATTGACTTTTTATTCGTACTCTGCAGGGGGAATCAGTCTGTGCAGGTGTTGGATAATATTTGGGTGACCAATTGTATATTATAATTTCTCTACAGGGGCATCCCTCAATGCAACAGATAGATGGAGGCTGGGTAACTAGTTTACTTTACTAACGCCGCTCAGGTCGACCTCTGGGGCACGTGCTGCACAGTGACTAAAGGGTCAAATTAGTAATCTAACTCTTATGGTGGTATCTATCATGGCAAGTGCTGTACAGGGACTTCAATGTAGGTGCTAGACTGTGACTGAAGTGACAATTTACTATTCTGTCTATGCTGGGGGTTTCCATTAGGACATGTGCTGGACATTGGATAGGGAGTCAAATTTAGTATTCCCACTTTGCTGAGGGCATCCCTCAGGTAAGGTGCTTGACAGTGGCTGGGGACTAAAATGGTGTATTCCCACTCTGATGGTGGCACCCTTCAGAGTAGGTCCTGGACACTGGCTGGGGTTCAAATGTACTATTCCGACTCTGCTGGGGGCGTCACTCAGGGTAGGTGCTGGACAATGCCTGGGGGTGAAATTTTCTATTCCCGCTCCGCTGGGAACGTCCCATGAGGGCAGGTACCTGACAGTGGCTGGGGGTCAAATTTAACATTCCCACTCCAGTGGGGCATCCCTCAGGATTGGTGGAGGACAATGGCTGGGGGCTAAAATTTACAATCCCCACTCCAGGGGGGGTGTCCCAGGGAAGGTTCTTCACAGTGACTGTGGGTCAAAATTAGTATTCCTACTGCTCTAGGGGTGTTCCCCAGGGAAGATGTTTGACTGGGATTTAAAATGTACTATTTCCACTCTGCTGGGGGCCTCCCATGAGAGCAGATGCTGGACAGTGGTTGGGGGTCAAATTTACTATTCCCACTCCCAAGGGGACATCCTTTAGGGCAAGTGCTGGACACTGTCCAGGGACTAAAATGTACTATTCCCACTCCGCTGAGGGTGTCTTTTAGAGCAGGTGATGGACACTGGCTGGGGTGACATTTTCTATTCCCACTCTACTGGGGGCTTCCCAAAGGGTAGATGCTGGACATTAGCTGTGGATTAAATTGAATTCTATCACTCTGCTAGGTATTACATTTCTCTCATGTTTTGTATGTACACTGTGTTATATTAATGTGTTTTGAAACAGAAGACTAAAGGCCTCATTTCAAGGCTGGCGGTCTTCAGACCACCAGCCCCATGGTGGCAGTCAGGACTACCGCTGCTGTGGTGGTCTGACCGCCACATAAAGACCCTGGTGGTCAGATCCATAATCACGAGCCAGAGACAATGCTGTTGCCTGATTCCTGTTAGGCCGGTGGGCGGAAACTGAGGTATCTGCCCGCCATCGTAGCGGAAACTCCTAATAAGTCCAGTAGGGCAGTCGCTACGAAGGAGGCAGCCACCCTGTTGGGAGTTTGACAGACAGGATTTCCCACCCATCAAACTCATAATGAGGGCCTAAGTAAGCTCATGGTTTAATTGCTTTATTTTCTTATTGGAGGATCACAGCACAATTGAGAAGGTAAACACAAGAGTAAAGTTAGGCTTATTGTGAAAAATAACTAAAAGTATTTTCCTCCCTCAAGCTCATGTGTAGATTTAGAATTTTTAACACACTGGGCTTGATTTAAAGTTTGGAGGATGGGTTACTCCATCACAAACGTAACAGATATCCCCATATGCCATTTATGATATCCATAGGATATTTTGGAATCGTAATACAGTGAATGTGATATATTTGTCACATTTGTGACTGAGCAACACCATGTGCTAAATTCTAAATCAGGCCCATTGTCTTTAAAATGTAAATTTTCTTTGTTTATTTTTCACTTTTTGCAGGAAGTTACAGCATGTTCATTTCTCCACCCAAACTACAGAAAAAGTGAAAACAATTCGTTTTCATACTAAAAAATATATTTAATGTGCTTTTTCTTTTTCATTTTGTTTTTGCAGGACTGAAGAAGATGGCTTCTTCCCGCCAAACTTTGTATGTCAAATCTGCAGGGGAAAGCCAACCTTTAAAGTACAGTGGTTATCTTTACTGTAAGGAGAAGATAACTGAGCCAGAAATTATTAGAGGTGTGTATATTATTGCTCATCCCATTACAGAGGCAGATCGGTTACAGAATAGACTGTCTTTAGTACAACTCAACATAACAACTTTGCCTTTGCAAAGGAGATAGAAGTTAGAGAACATGTGCAGCACATAAAAATGTTTGCATCCTCCTCCAATGATTCATGTGGGTCATTTTTCAGAACGTTTCATAAAATATTCCCATGCATGTATTTCTAGCAGTATGCCTTCCATTATTAACCTCTGCAGAATGATACAAAGAAGAAACCAGGCAATAATTCACAACGTGTTGCCCCACAAACATACTCTGATTTTGTTATATCTCCTGAAGTAACATTAACTTTTAGTGATGAACCTCTCCTCCTCCATGATAACCAAAACCCTCAAAGAAGAATACTATTTTTCAGCACCACTCATAATATGATAACTCTTGAGAATTCTGAAATTTGAATGATGGATGGGACTTCTAAATCTACGTTCCATCCATTCTTGCATATTTACACAATTCACACTAACATTAATAATACAACTCTACCTTTAATATATGGACCCATATTTAAGAGGGCTTAGCGCCATATATCACCACATTAGCATCACTTTTTTTACATTAATGTGGCGATATTATGGCAAAAACGCAGCACCATTTTTACAAAGTGGCATAATGCATGCATTGTGCTACTTTGTAACCCCTTGCACCACATTATGCCTGCGCCAGGCATAATGTATGCAATGAGGGTGTTCCCCCATTAGGAAGGGGTCGAAAGAATGGCACAAAGAAATCTAAAAGATTTATTTGTCATTTTAGCTGCATTTTTAATGCCTGCACAGAGTATGCGTTAAAAGGAGGCATACCATTGTTTTCAATGGGCATCAATGTGCTTTGAACGATTAGCGCCAACATTTTTTGCACTAATCCTGCAAAGCGCCAAACTAGTGTCAAAAATGTTGACGCTACTTCCCGTCATGGTACATCGAATGTTAAATACAGCGCACACATGGTGGCTTTGGGAGGGCGTTAAGGGGCACAAGAAAAGTGGTGCTGCATTTGATGCAGCACCACTTTTCTTAAATTCGTCCCATGGTTAATTACTTGATAAGCATTCTTCAACCTATACAGAATGTTTATCTGCCATGAAAGCTAAAACAATTAAGAAAAGTCAGAGAAAAGTAATAATTGATTATAAATTAGCAATGATTAATGCAGTAACAAAATTGTGCCCCGAATGTCAAATTCAAAGCTTTTTTTTTTGTTTTTACTTTTCTTAGCAATTTTGGCGTAAAATACAAAAATCATCCCTAGTTGAGGATTACTTTTCAAATAGTAAGCTACAGTATATGAACTGCATCAACTTTTGTGCCTCCTGACAGTGTAGAAGAATTTCACACTGCAATTTCTGAATCTGATTACTTTCTCCAAAATGACGAAAAATTGGCACCCTTACTAAATTACTTTGAGATACCTGGACTGGTCGTCTAAGCAGGTCGGGTCGCAGGAGGAAGCCAAAGTTTACAATTGAATGGTGGAACTGTCACTCAAACTGTTTAGAGGGAGAAGCAAAAACTTACAATGCCATAGAGGGATGACATAATTCATTCAGCAAAGCAAATATCAAACATCATCCCAACATGTATCATTTCTGGAAATTTTGAAGAAGGAACAATGTTTTCAAGAAATTAGAATTGCACAATCACTGTCAGGTAACCCACGAATTTAACAAAAGAGTAAAGAAATATCTGAAAGACTTTTGGCAAAATTAAAACAGTTTTTGTTGATAGTTGTGTTAACACGTCCCTTTATGATTAATTATTACACATTGGGACTAGTTTTAGGCCAATGAATCTTTTGACCCTGTTGAAAGACACCTTAGGACGAGATAGCTAATCAACATGTCAATCAATACATCAATAATATCATCAATATTTATTACCACAATGCACTTTACTTTAGTCAATGACATTTAGTTAAGCTCAAGACACCACCATGGCCTTTCAGTCATGAATAACCACACCAGTTTAATATACATTTAGTGATATTTATTCCCTATTTGTTACAATACTACTAGAAAGTTTATTAATCTCAAAACCAAGAAGCACAATAGCATAGTCACAATATGACAACTCTGATAAGTTTTCATCAAAGCAAGAATCACAAACATTAAAATATAGCACGGCGTGAACATAGACTATCCTTAGCAGAGTATATTAGCGAATTGTTCAACAAAACATAGATTCAGTCATTCGTCTATTTGCGTCCGTTTAGTGAACCCTTCTCAACTAACCTCTAATTAGCATTGGCATGTTGGGCTTCATGCAAAACAATTTAGTAACATCAATTTGGAAAACATCTAACTAAGGTCTCTGTCAAAAGAAAAGCAGTTGGTACCTAGAAAGGAAAAGCAAACAGACAATTACAATTTCATTGTCATATAGTTACCCTCCAAGTTTGGGTCAGCACTCAGGTTTGGTCTTCGTCTTCCGGACATCAGTTGGTTCGCCATCAGTCAGGAACTTGGCTCAGGTAAAAGGGCACTTCCCTCATAAGGAGGTAAAGTGTAAATGGGCAATCTAAGGACAAGGATGGTTCTAAATAAAATCAGCAAGTCACCAAGCAAAGTGACAAAGTCTCTGGATCATTATAAATCGCATCAGCATCTCCCCTCTCACAGTCTCCTACTCCCTAATTCTGATTTACTTCCTGGTGACAAGGGTTTTTATCCCCTTTTCGTTGTACATTCCCCTAAAATCTAATTGGACAAGGGGTTGCATCCCACTATCTTTGACCAATTGAAATCAAATTATCTCATCAAATTTGTTACACCACAACAGTTCTCAAGTATTGTATTGGTGCTTATGATTGACGTCTTTAGTGGGTGGAATGTCCGGTATGATTTCATCGTCTTGTGGTCCTTTGCACATCTTCGGTCAGTGGCTCCATTGTCCGTACCGGTTTAGGCGACCTTGTACATAACGTTAATCTACACTGAATTCAACTAAAAATGTTACTACAGGCAGGATGAATTTCATGAGAACAGATCTACTACAGTTACATTTAGCCTCTAACTTTTGGAAAAAAACAAGAGTTCATGTCCTTTAGCAAGTCAGCAGACTGCACGCTTAGAGAAATACATTTAATATGAGAGTCAGGCAGCTAGGCCTCGACTCATGCTAACTAAAGGCCTTAAAAGATTTATTAGCAAAACTTTAATAACATAATCAGTCCCTGTATACATTGGGGGCCACTCCCTGTGGGCACATTTCAAGTGCACGTTTTAGCAAAACATGTCAATACAGTTTCTATGCGGCATTATTATACATTAGTTCATAAACATTTCATGTTAATATAAATTATGTATATGTTACGCTCTCTCAGTCCCTCCTCTGGTGACCTTTGTCATCACACAAACCTTTCTCTTTCAACCTTTCACCTTGCGCATAATGCGCATTTCAACATCTTGCCCTTTGTGTGAACTTTCCCAAATTTCAGTAAACATTTTCTCCCTTTCATTTTCTTCATTTCTTTTACTTCGTTTTGTCAAATTTCTTTTAATTCTTTCATTAATTTTGCATGCTCCCCATAAACCCAATAAACAAATTAGAACAATTAATAGTCCCCCAAATATGTTTGCAAGTACCCCATTCAAAATATTACTAAACCAACTCCCTACTCTAATAATTCCTTTCCCAACTTTCTCCCAAACTCCAGGTTCCTTCAGCTCCTTCAAATCTGCACTATCTCTTGTTAGGTTAGTAAGCATACTTTTAATCTTCTTGCTATTGTCAGGTATGAACGTACAGCAATGGCGCTCGTTAAGTATCTTACAGACTCCACCGCTCTTCGCTAAAAGAAAGTCTAAAGCAAGCCGGTTTTGAAGAGTCATAGCTCTTTTCGCAGCAAGTTCAGTATCCATCAGGAGTATAGCCCCTTTGAAATTTGTCAGCATGTTATCCACAATAGTAGACAACTTTTGAATCTTTATGGAGTTTAAGATAACCCCTACTGAAGGAATTATGGCTCCAAATATGCCACAAACGACAGCAGCCGCTGTCTCTCTCTTTTGTCTAGCCTGTTGTAATTCGGACATTTTGGGAATTTGCTTTAAGTCATCAATCTGGTAGATCTTTGGGAAAACTATTCCCAAATAACATGTCCCATACCATCCCTTAGGGAGACAGTAATAAGCATTAAGTCCACATATATAATAGATCCCAGGGATCGCTGGATCCTGTCCATTTAACATGAATGTCCATTTACTCTGAAACAAAAACACATGCCTGTATTCACTCGTTCCCACAAATAAAGTGTCATGCTCAGATTTTGGCCTATATATACAAAGCCTACCTACATGCAATGCATCTATAGCTCATTTGCCCTGTGTCTTTATTGCAGTGTAAGCATAATCATTTGCATATGTGCGTTTTTCTAGTCCTTTCTCTAGCCTTTCTTTCAGTGCTTTGCGTCTATCATCAGTGTGATCTAAAAAGCTCTTCTCTACAGGTGTTAGTAAACAGGTTAAATTATTGCGGTGCGCATAAGCAGTCCCAAAAATTAGTGTTGGCTCAAAGAAACCCCTAACTAATTTTATGCTATGCTCTTTAGCAAACTTGTTCAGGAATTCAGTCACAGGCACAAAAGAAAACACTACATCTAAATTAGAATAAAAATATTGCACATGTTCCTGGTCATAGATTCTTGTTTGCAGCAAGCTTCAGCTTATCCCATATGTTAGAGGCAGACTATGATAGGTGACCCCTTCTTTTACTGACAAAGGAATCTTTGTGTACACATAACAATTTCTCGCATCCATAGTATCAACATACTCTTTCAGCAAGCGATAGAAGACATTAGTAGAAAGTTCCCCTTTTTAATTAGTTCCCTCATGCAAATAATTTGTATCCTGCTCAAACTTTTCCCACGGTGTTAGTGTAGCAGTCTCAGGTTTTGAAGCATTGTTAGTCACCTTTTTATCCAACCAAGGCATTCCCACAATCACACCTATAATTATTATTGCACACATAATACCTAAGATAACACTTAACCAACCACACACCCTACCCTTTTTGCTACTACCTCTAGTGTAAGCCATAATCTGTAAAGAGTCAGATAGCAAAATAACTTAAAACAAACAATCAACTTGAGGACGATTTAAAAGCTCTTTTTTTTTTTTCTTAATGCAAAGTCTCTCTTTCTTTCTGCGAGTATTTACAGCGTTTCACTCACCCCAGGACCTTTTTTGTCAAATCAGGTTAACAGCTTGTCATAATCGTTTTTTTAAAGTCAATTCAGGTTATCAGTGTCACATCCGGTAATTTTTCAGTTTCTTTTCTCAGCTTTTCAGCTTTCAATTTCAATTTCACTATTTTAACACAGTCTCTTTTTCTTGTTTGAATTCAGGTGCCATAGTATTGGCCTGGTACCTCTCGATCAAAACAGAATGCCAGAAATAATTTTTGCCATTCAGCGGATGTTGCATACGCCCATTCAGGACCTGCCTACCTTTTGTTTGCAACTCTTTTTCATTTCAATCTGTGTTCACTCTGCAACTCTCCTTCACTAAGATCCTCCCTTCTGGTTGTATCAACTTCTTTCTCTATTGTGTCACAAGGGATGACTTTCTCTCTTACAGCTTGTTTCTTTGGCCAGTTATCACCTTTATGCGTTTTCTTTCTGCTTGGCCTTTCAGGACGTTGAACAGCACCCTCCTCTTGTGCTATGGTGTTTTCTCTTGACGGACCTGCAAGTGGCTCAGGAGGAGTCAGTGTACTTTGACCTCCTGCTCCTTCCCCCTCGTCTTCAAGGTCTGTAACGGGCTCAAGTTCAAACCTGTATCCATCTACTTCTGGAAGAACCTCTCCTTGTCTCGGTTCTCCTGTTGCCTCCACTGAGATAGGCTCACTGTCACCTCTCTCTAACTCGTTTACTGTTTGAGGGACTAAGCTGTCCTCAGTGGGCTCTCCTTCAGTCTCAGTTCCCCTTTGAATACTCTCCGGCCCTGACCCTTGCAGTAGTCCAACACCATATCATCCGTGATATTCACAAGAGCATTTGCAGGTACTGCGGGCAACCTCATAGCTGTGCCCATCAGAATTTCATGGGGGGATAGTTCTGTCTTCTTATCAGGTTTGTTTCTCATTGACATCAGCACTAAGGGCAATGCATCTGGCCATTTCATATTGTTAGCTGCGCACATCTTTGCCATTCTCGACTTCAAGGTACCATTCATCTGTTCCACTAGTCCTGATGCTTCAGGGCGGTAGCTACAATGCAGCTTCTGTTCAATGTCTAATACAGCACACAAGAGCTTTATCACCTCATTGTCGAAGTGTCTGCCCCTATCTGATTCTAAAGAGATCGGGAATCCAAAACGTGGTATTAACTCTCTGAGCAACAGTTTTGCTACTGTGAGACTGTCATTCCTACGTGTAGGGTATGCTTCAATCCAATGACTGAAAACACACACAATCATCAACACATACCTCAAGCCTCCACACACAGGCATCTCAATGAAATCCATCTGCATCTTGCCAAACGGACCTCCAGCTCTCCCTATGAGGCTCAAAGTCACCACAGTCCCTTTTCCTGCATTCATCTGTTGACAGATGATGCACCTGTGACAGGTAACCTCTGCGGCTTGTCTGAATTGTGGATTGAACCAATCAATTTTGAATAATCTGGTTATTGAGTCGCTCCCAAGATGTGCCTGACCATGGTAAAGTCTTGCAAACTCTGACAAAAGACTGTATGGCAAAACCAATTTCCCCTTCTCTGAGACCCACAAGTCGTCAGACCTTTGTACACATTGCATTCTCTGCCAGGAGCATTTTTCCTCTCTGCTAACACGGCCCTGCAGTGATTTTAGCTCATCTAATGTATCAACCACTCTTAATGCAAAGTTCAAGCATGTTTCATTTTCAGTTTCAGGTAATAGTTCCCACTGATCCTTGAACGATATACAGTTCAATGCGCAAAATCTTGCGACTTGATCTGCATAGCCGTTTCCCATTGACACATAGGGGGTCATTATAAACATTGGTGGTAAAAGCCGTTTACCGCAGTGCAGAAGACCGCCATCACACCGCCGCGGAATGCCGCCACAGCTATTATGACCCACATCTCGAAATCTGACAAAATCCAGACACCCACACAAGTCCGCCACACCAAAGGTCAGTGATAAACTGGCGAAAACAAAACCTCCACCGTCACGCCAACAGAAATACGCCCATGCCATCACGACCCAGGAATCCATGCAGCGGTCTTTCAACCGCGGTATTCCATTGGCAGTACACACTGCTGCGCTCAAAATACACACACACATACAAAACACCACCACATTGGACAATTCGAAATACACACACCTGATACACATACACACACCACTCCCACACACCCAATACAATATAAAACACACACCCACATCACCCACAAACCCCTACTACCAAAAAATTTCCGAAAGAAGGCCAGAGAGAGACACCACCATCCACAAACTAGCAGCCACAGGTACTCAACACCATCACCCACACAACTTCCACGCACAAAACACCATACACCACTACATATCACCACACTTATCACCACACACACCACCCCACACATCACCCACACCACCCCATGGCACGGCAAAGACACCCCAGGTTCTCGGAGGAGGAGCTCAGGGTCATGGTGGAGGAAATTGTCCGGGTAGAGCCACAGCTATTTGGAGCACAGGTGCAGCACACCTCCATAGCTAGGAAGATGGAGCTATGGCGAAGAATAGTCGACAGGGTCAACGCAGTGGGACAGCACCCAAGAAATAGGGACGACATCAGGAAGAGGTGGAACGACCTACGGGGAAGGTGCGTTCCTTGGTCTCCAGACACCACCTGGCGGTACAGCGGACTGGCGGCGGACCCCCACCTCCTCCCCCACAACTAACAACATGGGAGGAGCAGGTCTTGGCGATTCTGCATCCGGAGGGCCTCGCAGGAGTCGGTGGAGGAATGGACTCTGGTAAGTCAAAACTTTAACTATCATATCCCCCACCCTACCTGCATGCTATCACATACCCCCACCCTCGCCCCCTCCCCTATCACTCCAACTCCTCACAAATGTACTAATAACCCAAACCACACATCCCAACACCAAGCCCTGCATGACACAACAAAGCATGGAAACCCATCACTAAAGCATGCCCACTGCACATACCCATAACACCCCCCTCAACCATCATCACACAAGCCCACACACAGGAATGCTAGCACTGGGGTACACGGTCACCCACCCATTGCACACCATGACACACACAGATGCAATAATCATGCTTTTACACCCCTGCAGGACCACTACCCAACGTCACCAGACAGGAGGGTCCAGACATCAACACCCCACCCACAGAAGAGGCCCACAGTGATGACAGCAGCTCTGTCCAACTGGATCCAGATGACCAGCCGGGACCATCGTGGGCCTCGGGACAGTCGGTTCCCCTCACACAGGCACAGCCCACGACAGACCTTCCACCCTCTGGTAACACCAGCACAGCAACCACCCAGTGGGCCCATACCTCCGTCCCCAGGACACGCCAATCAGCTGTGTGTCCACCACTACAGGGAACCCAGGATAACCCACCACCCCAACAACAACAGGGACCTGGGGGCAGTGGCAGTGGGCACACGGTCCAGGGGACGGAGGCCAAGGAACACAGGGGAACTGGGAGGGCTGACGTGCGACAGGGGGCGTACGTGGGAGCATACCACCACTCCCAGGAGACGATGGCAACGATCCTGGCCAAGTTTCAGGAGACCCAGCGCCTGCAGGAGGAACAGTATTTGGGGTTCAGGGAGGAACTCAGAACCATCAGCTCCGCCCTGGGCACCATCGTAGGGGTGCTGAAGGAAATACTTAACAAATGGAGGGACACTGTGGCACTACAAGGGGCCCCTGACACTAGCATGGACGATGAACTGCCCACCACCTCCGCCGGCGCTAGTGGATAGGAGGCACAGCTACAGGACCACCACACCAGCACCCCACCCCCTGCATACGGAGAACCACCCCGCAAGCGGTCCCTGAGATCCAGGAACAAGACAGAGCATGATGCCAAGACCCCCGCCAAGAAATGAGACCACCCTGATTGTCAAACCACTGTCCCACTTTGTAACCCTGTCCATATTGGAACTGCCCCAGCTCCACTTCCTCTGCCCATAAGGGCAATGCACCTGTGAGACTAATAGACTGGACTCTGCCATGGACATTCCTCCACCATCACCCCTCAACATTTTACAACCCCCTCCAATATTGAGCACTTCAATAAACACCCTTGAAGCACAAAACAATCTGGAGTCAGTCTGTGATTTCGAAAATGTGTATTAGCAATGACAGTGACAAAATGCTTTTTCAAATGTAATTTCAACATTCCTATGTCACACATCTCAAGTCCATGAGGAATCTAAGCAGATGACACACGTTGGAAATGACACTTGTGAAACCGTAAGGGAAATGTACAACTCAGTGACCATATACTGGTTGAAATCGACAGACAGGATAGAGGTAGAAGTGTTAAAGTACTTGTAGTAGGCAGGAATGTTTTCTCACCTGTGTGTCACTGGAAATATTGCTGGATAACTGAGTCCCTGTTGTCAATGTCTTCTTCCTCTGCTTCCTCCTCATCACTAACCACAGGCTCCACAGCTGCCACAACACCGTCATCTGGTCCATCCTCCTGCAGAAAAGGCACCTGTCGTCGCAAAGTCAAGTTGTGAAGCATACAGCAGGACGCGATGATCTGGCACACCTTCTTTGGTGAGTAGAATAGGGAACCACCTGTCATATGGAAGCACCTGAACCTGGCCTTCAGGAGGCCAAAGGTGCGTTTGATCACGCTCCTAGTCTGCCCATGGGCCTCATTGTAGCGTTCCTCTGCCCTGGTCCTGGGATTCCTCACTGGGGTCAGTAGCCATGACAGGTTGGGGTAACCAGAGTCCCCTAATAGCCACACCGGTGCCTCTGGAGTTGACCCATCACATAAGGGATGCTGCTATTCCGCAGGATGTAGGCGTCATGCACTGAGCCAGGGAACATAGCATTTACCTGGTAGATGTACTGGTCTGCCAAACATACCATCTGTACATTCATGGAATGATAACTCTTCCGGTTCCTGTACACCTGTTCACTCCTGTGGGGTGGGGGGCAGAGCTATATGGGTCCCATCAATGGCACCTATGATGTTGGGGATATGTCCAAGGGCATAGAAGTCACCTTTCACTGTAGGCAAGTCCTCCACCTGAGGGAAAACGATATAGCTCTGCATGTGTTTCAGAAGGGCAGACAACACTCTGGACAAAAAGTTGGAAAACATAGGCTGGGACATCCCTGATGCCATGGCCACTGTTGTTTGAAATGACCCACTTGCCAGGAAATGGAGCACTGATAGCACCTGCACTTGAGGGGGGATTTCTGTGGGATGGCGGATTGCTGACATCAGGTCAGGCTCCAACTGGGTACACAGTTCCTGGATTGTGGCACGGTCAAACCTGTAGGTGATGATCAAACTTCTTTCCTCCATTGTCAACAGGTCAACCAGCGGTTGGTACACTGGAGGATTCCGCCATCTCCTCACATGTCCCAGCGGACGGTGCCTATGAAGGACAACAGCGACCACAGAGTCAAACAACTCAGAGGTATGTACCCACAGTCTACAGTCTACACAGAACACCATTCATACACAAAATGTGGCCTGCGATTTGTGTTGTGAGACAAGGCCTAGGTATGTGTGACGCAGTTGGTAATTAGGCCATGTGGGCCCCTGAAATGGCGGCTGCCTGACCTCTAAACTGGGACAATGGGATGTGAGGTAACTACGCTGGTGTTGTACACTGTCGCGGTAGGCGGCCGAAGACTGCGGCGCAATGCTGCATTGGTTAACATTGGACCCTATGGGTCCCATGAGCCAGTGACGATGTACGCCGGCGGTGATGGTACGCACCGCCGCGGACGTGACCGCCATTTTCTATCTGTTCAATCACTCCTTACCTGATCTTCGACAGGAGAGGACCTACACTGCAAGTGCTGCTGTGACCTCGGTCTGGAAGAGACAATGGCTCGTGCGTCTGGGGAATGGGCTCCTGCCTTCACTGCAGAGGAGTTGGAGAAGCTCGTCGACGGGGTCCTCCCCCAGTACACGCTACTCTATGGTCCTCCAGACCAACAGGTAAGTACACAGGGAGCATGTTGTATGGGCTATGTCTGAGTGGAGAGGACTGGTTGTAAGAAGGAAGGGGGCACAGTTCTGCGTGCAAGAAGGACTGTGAATTCATGTGCCACATGGCAAGGGTAGGGATGTGGGCCACTCACTTAGATGGTGCAGTTGGTAATGACTTCTCTACTTCCCCTGTACATGTCATGTAGGTCAGCGCCCACCAGAAGAAGGATATTTGGCGTGCCATCGCCAAGGACGTCCGGACCCTGGGGGTCCACCGCAGACGGAGCACCCACTGCCGGAAAAGATGGGAGGACATTTGCCGCTGGAGCAAGAAGATGGCGGAGGCTCAGCTGGGGGTGGCCTCCCAACGTGGGAGGGGTGCCCGTCGAACCATGACCCCCCTGATGTTCCGGATCCTGGCGGTGGCCTACCCTGAGTTGGATGGGCACTTGAGGGCATCACAGCAGACACAAGGGGGTGAGTACACTATCATTCAGTGGACTTTGCGCGCAGTGAAGGTGTCTGGGTGGGCGAGGAGGGCTGTGGGTTTCCCTAGGCCAGGACGAGTTCCGTAGGCTAGGCCTCTCTGTAATGCAGGCCATGTGGCACCCCACCCCACCTCTGTAGAGTGCCAAGTACAGGTATTCTTGCCCCTGTGTCATCTATGTGAGCAGATGTCGTCCATAGCCATGTAGGCCATTTCCCAGGAATTGCATCTGTAGAGCCCAACAGCGCGACGTAGTGCAGGGGGCTGCTGTGTCTGTATTGTCCGCCAACAGTAGCGGTAAGCCATGCACTCAACCTGTCTTTCTTCTGTCGTCCCCCCCCTTTTTGTGGTCTCCCTGTTCTTGTGTGCATTAGCATCATCAGGCGGAGGTACAGTGGCACCGGAGCACGAGGGAGCTGCATCCCACATGGCCATGGAGGGCCACACCAAGGACTCAGAATACACCAGTGGGACGGAGGGCGAGGGGAGCACAACCGCGGTCACAGGAGCTGACACCAGCGACACGGACTCGTCCTCTGATGGGAGCTCCCTTGTGGTGGCGGCAACATCTGTGCCCCCCGCATCTACAGGTACAGCCGCCAACCCCCCTACCAGCACTGCCCTCCCAACAGCCCCTCAGCCTTTGCCCCGTTCCCGCTCACACAGGAGGGTGGGCATCACCTTCACCCCAGGCACCTCAGGCCCTGCCCCAGTCACCCCTGCTGCCCTCAGTGAGGAGGCCATTTACCTCCTCAGGTCCCTCACTGTTGGGTAGTCTACCATTTTGAATGCCATCCAGGGTGTAGAGAGGCAGTTGCAACAAACTAATGCATTCCTGGAGGGTATTCATTCTGGTTAGGCGGCCCTTCACTGAGCTTTTCAGACTCTGGCCTCAGCACTGATGGCAGCCATTGTCCCCGTCTCTAGCCTCCCCCCCCCCTCCAACTTCCTCAACCCCGAACCAATCCCCTGTACCTCAGCCTATCCCAAGCAGACCTACAGACCAACATGCACACATCTCAACATACAAGCTCAGGCAAACATAAGCACCACACATCCCACAGGCACTCACGCAAGCATCACACACATGCAGACACACCAACATCCACTCCCTCCCCCTCCTCCTCGTCTCCCTCCTCCCTCCCAGTCTCGCCTACACTCACACCTGCATGCAGTACCTCTACAGCCACTACATCCCTCTCCAGCACACCCACCACCACACCCCACTCACGTGCAGTCACCACCCCCACTACCATTCACACGTCCCCTGTGTCATCTCCCAGTGTGTCTATGACGCCCCCTCCCAAGATACACAAACACAGGCACACACCCACCCAACAGCCATCCACCACACGACAGCCTCCAGCGCATGCACCTTCACCCAAAGTCACCAAACGTACACCTCCTACAACCACCACCTCTTCCTCCACTCCCAAACCCCCTCCAGCTACCCGTCCCAGTGTGTCCAAAAAACTTTTCCTGTCCAACCTTGACCTCTTTCCCACACCTCCCCCACCCCGTCCGTCTCATAGGTCCAGAACTAGCACCTCAGCCACAACATCTCCGTGACCAGTGGTGCCTGTAGTCACCGGAATGTTGAGTGCACCGGCCACCAGGGCAGCCAGTGTGGCACGGAGCCACAGCACAGACAGTCCCCCACCTGTGAAGCATCAGAAGTTGGCCAGTGCCCGGCGGCAGAGGGTGAAGACTCCAGCCACCAAAGCCGCTCCCAAGGTCCCGTTGGGAGTGTGGAGTCAGCTGTGACACCTTCCAAGGTGGGAAAGGGCCACAAGAAACCCGGCAAGTCTGGGAAGAGCTGCACGGCGGAGAAGACCGCCATCATCCCAGCTACCAAGGAGGCCACCACCAGCACCAGCCCTGCTGCACAGGAGGCCACCGCCAGCACCAGCTCAGCTGGGCCATGAAGGACCGCCAGCAAAAGGCCCGCTGGGCAATGAAGGACCGCCAGCAAAAGGCCCGTTGGGCCATGAAGGACCGCCAGCGCCAGCCCCGCTGGGCCATGAAGGACCGCCAGCAGCTGAGACCCTGCAATGGAGACCGCCATCTGAAGCACCGCTGAACAGGGCACCGTCATCTGAAGCACCGCTGAACAGGGCACCGCCATCTCAAGCACAGCTGAACAAGGCACCGCCATCTGAAGCACCGCTGAACAGGGCATCGCCATCTCAAGCACCGTTGAACAGGGCACCGCCATCTCAAGCACCGCTAGCCCATGAGTGGCAGGGGCACTGATGCAACTGAGTCCGTCACGGGGTAAATGATGCACTCTGGGCACCATGCCCCCTCCAGAACCAGTGGAGACTGACATCCACTACCTCTGTCCTTAACAGGATGAAGCACTCTGGGCACCATGCCCCCTCCAGAACCAGTGGAGACTGACATCCACTGTCTCTGTCCTTAACAGGATGAAGCACTCTGGGCACCATGCCCCCTCCAGAAGCAGTGGAGACTGACATCCACTACCTCTGTCCCTAACAGGATGAAGCACTCTGGGCACCATGCCCCCTCCAGAACCAGTGGAGACTGACATCCACTTGTGAGACTGTGGCTTTGCACTCCCCAGGATTGAACAGTGGGCAAACCACCCACTGTAGAGACTTGAGAGACTGTGGCTTTGCACTCCCCAGGATTGAACAGTGGGCAGACCACCCACTGTAGAGACTTGAGAGACTGTGGCTTTGCACTCCCAAGGATTGAACAGTGGGCAGACCACCCACTGTAGACACTTGAGAGACTGTGGCTTTGCACTCCTCAGGATGTAACAGTGGGCATGTGGCCTCCTCGTGGATTTGGCTTCGTGCACTCAAGCGGCTGAGGTGCCCCCCCTTTCCCTCCCCCTGAGGTGCCTGTTTTCTTGGTATCTGATGCCCCTGCAGTGTTCTCTCCGTCATGGTCGGGGATCTTGTGTGGGCCTTGCCCATACTGTGTGGTCCCAGTGTTCCACGGACTATCTTAGTGCACTACCTGGACTACTATGCTTGGTATATATTTTGTACATGGTGTATATATATATTTCTGCCTCCTTGTTTTTAATATATTACAATGGTTACACTAATTTTCTATAGTCTTTGCATTCTTCCGGGGGGTTTGGGGGGTGTTACTGTGATGTATTGATATGCATTTGTGTGTGTTGTAGTGGGCGAGGGTGGGGGTGTTGTGTGTGTGTGTCCCTGTTTTTTCCCTCCCCCCTCCCCTGTGTCGTAGGTGCAGTACTCACCGTGGTCTTCGCCGCCGGTGTTCGTGCTCCTGGTAGAGGAGCAGGAAGACTATCGCAGGTAGAATTTGGAGTTCCGGGTCCATGGTTTCCTCGTGGGGTGTGTAGAGGTGAGTGTTTTCCCTTCGAAATTCCTGTTTCCGGCGTGTTTTTATCCACGGTGAATCCGCCCCGGAAAAGGTGGCGGATTGGCCTGTCATAATAGTGTGGGCGGTACATTGTATCCCACCTGTCTGTTAGCGTTGACCGCCGCACTGTTTGTTTTTACCGCCATGGCGGTCAGAGTGTTAAAGTGGCTGTCTTTGTTGGCGGTTTCCACCACGGTCATAATTGCAATTTTTTTACCGCCGGCCTGTTGGCGGTTTTACTGTCGCTTTAACACCGTCCGCCAGGGTTGTAATGACCACCTTTATGTCCGTTCTTTCCCAAATGGTTCAGTAAGGCAATTGTGTCATACCTACAGTCATCTTTTGGTCTGGATGCAATCAGCAAGTCATCAATGTACTGTACCAGAGTCGAACTGAAAGGCAGTTCCAATGACTCCAAGTGCTTCTTCAATATCTGATTGAAGATGGACGCTGACTCAGAAAACCCTTGAGGAATTCTGCACCAACTGTAAACCTTATCCAGGAATTTGAAACTGAAGAGAAATTGGCTGTCCTCATGAAGAGGCACCAAAAAGAATGCTTGAGACAGGTCCACAACTGTGAACCACCCTGCATCACACGGAACCTGAAACATGATCACTGCTGGGTTTGGCACTATGGGGCAACACTTTACCACAATCTCGTTTATTTTCCTCAGGTCTTGAACAATTTGACCCTTCCCACAAGGCTTTTTCAGACCCATTATTGGTGAATTACACGGGCTGCTCATCACTTCTTTCAGAACTCCTTGCGTTACAAAATCTGCAATTATCTGTGATACCTGAATGAGGACATCTTGTGCCATGTGGTACTGCGGCACCTGAGGAAACATTGCGTTTGGCTTAACCTGTACCTTAACCGGTTCTACTCCCTTTATCAGTCCTACTTCTTTTCCTGTCAGGTCCCACACCTTCTCTGTCACTGTTCCCTGCAACTCAGGTGGCAAGTCAGTAACTGTAAGCATTAGGAATAAGGTTATCAGAGGGTATTCCTCATTCGTACTTTCCGTCTCTAGATCTATAAATTGTCCATCGTCCCCTTCATCATCACTGTTTGTCTTCACTTCAATCCCTTCACTAGAACAGGTAATCGAGCATTTCGTTTTGCACAGTAAGTCTCTTCCCAGTAGAGACACAGGACTAGAATCACAGACTACAAACTTATGTAATCCCTCGAAGTTTCCTATCTCAACTTGAACGGGGTCTGCAATTGGGTTTGTCAAATACTGATTTGCCACTCCTACCACCCTTATGGTACGCCCTGAAAGTGGCAATTTCGGAACCTCTGCACTCCTGACTGTAGAGCATGTAGCTCCCGTGTCAACCAGGAATGAAACCTTGTGACCCTTCACCTTTCCCTCTACATAGGGTCCCCTCTGATCTACTTCTAGAGACGCTGCAAGCCTGCACTCCTCACAGTCTGAACTATCATCCGACTATTCATCATTTACTCCATCCTCACCACGCAATCGGAACTGTTGCACTGTGTTATTCTGAACCATCATTTGGCCTGTGACCTGCTGCGGAAGCATCACCTGTTGCTGTCCCATCGGGGCTAATGGTAATTGTATTTTCTGTCTAGGTAGCATGGGAACCTGCTGTTCTCCTGCTTCATTTGTGCTGGTTGAACACACGGCATTTGTACTTGCTGCATGGGCTGTGACCCTTGCATCTGAACCATGTTATTCTGGAAGTTTTGATTTTGGCCCCTCACCTTTGGACCCCTTACATTTTGAAATGTACTGACATCACTGCTTTGTTGAACAACACCATACTGCACCACATTTGGGCATTCCCACTTCCAATGCCCCACGCCCCCGCACGCGTAACATGGTGACATCTTTTTCATCCCCTGTAAATCATTTTGAACCACAACAGTATTCAAGTCTGGACCGCGGTTCACAAAACCTCAACCTCGGCCTCTCTGCTATGCCTGAAATATGCCATTCCCTTGTGGTTGCTGCTGTACCATCTGCTGGATTCCATTTCCATGCATCCCTGCCTGCGCTGCCTTAATCTGCATCACCTTCACTTTCTCCTTCAACTTTCTCTGCTTCAACTCAATCTCGTCACTACAGTATTTTGTATATTGCAACACCTCATCAATCGGCTTTGCCTGCCAACATATCAAATGATTCTTAATCATCTGACTAATCTCTGGTCTCAGCCCTTCAACAAATCTGAACACAAGATGATTAATGTCTTTCGGTTCAATAGTCTCAGTGCCACTGTAATGCTTGAACGTTTTCAACAATCTCTCATAATAAGCAGGGATTGACTCTTTAGCTTCCTGTGAGCTTCGAACGATTTTCTGCCAATTAGTCACTATCGGCGACACTTTCTGCTTCAAAAACTCAATCACTTTATGATAGTACTTCATCACTTCCTCAGATAGTGCTCCAGTAACCTTATCCCTTGCCAGTTCCTGTGTCGGCCAATCCACACCTCTTTTGCACTCAAGCCATAAATCGGGTGGAACTATAATCTCAAACAGGGTATTCCCAAGTCCTCCCAGAGACATTTCGCAAGTTTCACAAACCTATCTGTCTGCTGGTACCACTCTATTGTCTTCTCCCTCAACCTGGGATAATCATTTGTGAATGACAGAATGTCTCCCCTGGACCACGGTACATGGACTAGAACCCCTCCAGCTGTTTCTCTCATTGGTAACATCTTTACTGTACCCGTGTCCGGTGCGGCTTTAGTGTGATTTGGTTCCAGACATTCGCCTTTCTCTTTATCTCTTTTCTTTGCCCATCTGCCTTCCCATTTCTCTAAAGCTCCCCAGATTTGCGCACTTTGCAGTATCTCTTTAAGATGCGCTTTCATTTCGGTAGATCTCATGTGCTCAAAATCTTTAGAATCAAAGTCTAATCTGTAGCTTCTTTTCAAATGTTTAGTATTCCCAATGTCTATGTTGTACTTGTCTGCCAGGTTTGCCAGCCTCTGATGCACCTTGCCCACTTCTTTAGTGATCTTGGGGCACAGATACCTCAATTCTGCTTCTGTGTATGACTCTAATATGTTTACTCCCATTGTCCCTTCCACTAGTTCTGCAGCTTCTACACCCAGTCTCACAAAATTCAGATATTCTTCCTTTTCTGGTTTATCTGCGGTTACTGCAGTATTTTGTGAAGCATAAGTCTTTTCTAACCACTCATTCAATTGTTGCGCAGAAAAACCTTGCAACAAAATGTTCCCAGAATGCATCAGTGGTGAATGTGATGTATTTGTACTTATTGTTTGTGGGGCTAACACACTTAACCCTGCTTGTCTCATTGCCTCCAAAGGAGCCCCAATCGGACTGAGGTTTAACAAGGACCGGAGTCCTTCTGCTGATTGTTCTCTTGATGTTATTGGCTGGGGAGTTCCTGTGAACTCTCCTCTTACTACCTCTAGGGTTCTTATTCCCTGATCACACACATCAGTCTTAGCCTGTGCATACAATGGTATTGGGGGGCCAACAGTAATTGGTAATGATATGGCAGCTGGTGTCAAACCCCGTGGAGCAGTAACTCCCAAAGCTTGACTCACTGTAGCTGGTGCAGGTACTAACGGAGGCCCTGCCACTGGATTGTAACCCGGAATCAGTTGTTGCTGCAGCAGCAATTGCGGAGTTGGCTCAACCTGCACTAGCTTTGATCTTGTGTATATCGGATCAGGGGAAACCATCAGACTCGTACTTGTCTCTAGTACTTGGACGTCTGGATAAATCCTCTGTATCTGTGGCGGAGGTTGCAACTGTATCTGTGCGTCTGGTGCAGTGGGTACACTGACACCATTCTGTATCAAAACCGTATCACTTGTCTGCATTGCATTTGTAACTTCCTTACTCTGTGTCGGATTCCCAGGAACCGCACTAGTGCTTGGAGCAGTGTAATTTATGGCATATGGTGGCGGGCGATCATGTAACAACTGATTAAGAAACTCTTCATCGTCTGAATCATCTTCGTCTACCCAGGTCCTCTGAGTCTCCTTAGACTTATTAGAGCCCTTGTCTGTCTTACAGGTGGCTTTCTTTTCCTGTGTCTCATCTTCTTGTGTACTTGCCGGAAACAATTTAAGTCCGTCAACTATTCCCCTTCTCCACATTTTGCTCTCATTATCCCATCTAGCCTCGGCTAAAGTCTTTTCTGCCCTCTTTATTCTCCTTTCAAGTTTTTGCTGTCTTTGTCGTATGGCCATTAAATCCCAGACTGCTAACGCCTCATACTGAGCTGGTCTCGGAGGCGGCTTTTGTACACTTAACATCCACCTCAAGTTCTCTAAAATTCTTGTATTGAACGTTCAATGCTCTGGAATCGCTAAACATCCCTCCTTCTCTGTTAATTTGCGCCACTGCTTCATCCACAGGCAAGGCGCAACTCCCTTCTCCTCCATTACTATATAAGCTGGAGTACCCTCAGGCGGTGTAGGCTCCCCCTCACTCGCCATAATATATGCGTCTCCTTTCAGAGCGCTCTTTAAAGCCTTGAAAAAATTCATTTTTACGTCCTTTATTTTTGTTTTGAATCTGACCAGGAAGTGACTTTAATTCCCAGGACACTCTTCACCCACCTAGTGCCTCTCACGGACGGCTGCCAATGCGTGCGCGACCCCTCTCGGCAACTGAGCTATCCGAGCGCGGCACCACTGACGTCACACTCACACACTCTGCAGCTGACAAAGTCTTGCGGCTTGTCCTCCTTACACTGGATTCACACTGAACTAATGCAATATTTTGCGAGCACCTTTAACAACAAAAACCCAAATTTGCTGATTTACTACAGGAAGGGTACACATTCGCTTCAGAACTTTACAGAGATTTCACTTGAAGCCTCGGCCGCTACTCTCTCCTTCTCAGCTCCCGTACCCGCAAGCAGAATTCGACCCGCAAATCCTACTCTCGACTTGTCAATGGTTTGTTCTAGTGCACTTTAGAACTTGCCAAATCTCCATCGAAGGTTTCACTCATACACCTTGACTCAAACTCGACTTGTCAACCACGCCCGATTGACCTATTAAACCGCACAAATTACAACATAAATCCAAGTGTCTCCTACGCTTTTCAATATACTCCGGAGTCTTAGACCACGACGGGCCCGTACATCACCAACCAACCACGTGGATAATTTTTTGAGCACAAAGCGCCACACTCACATGAAGTACGCCGACTTCCCTACTCTCATATTGAGGAGTACACCCACTCCTTCTAAAACAACATTACCTGACCTATATTCACACAAATTTCACAAATCACCTGCAATATGCATAAGCTGAGCAAGAGCAAATTCTACATCACACATGCTAAAACGCCGAGAACATTCCCAATTCAATTAGACAGGCTCCGAGATCCGGGAAAGTCATGGGGAATTTAGAAACACATCATACCTCCAATTTGCATTATCTCGAAAAACAAGTCTAAACAATAATTCTCCGTCCTAGGGCCCCAAATGGCCTAAACCATCGCTCTGCTACCAGAACTGTTAACGCGTCCCTTTATGATTAATTATTACACATTGGGACTCGTTTTAGGCCAATGAATCTTTTGACCCTGTTGAAAGATACCTCAGGACGAGATAGCTAATCTACATGTCAATCAATACATCAATAATATCATCAATATTTATTACCACAATGCACTTCACTTTAGTCAATTACATTTAGTTAAGCTCAAGACACCACCATAACCTTTCAGTCATGAATAACCACACCAGTTTAATATAAATTTAGTGATATTTATTCCCTATTTGTTACAATACTACTAGAAAGTTTATTAATCTCAAAACCAAGAAGCACAATAGCATAGTCACAATATGACAACTCTGATAAGATTTCATCAAAGCAAGAATCACAAACATTAAAATATAGCACAGCATGAACATAGACTATCCTTAGCAGAGTATTTTAGCGCATTGTTCAACAAAACATAGATTCAGTCATTTGTCTATTTGCGTCCGTTTAGTGAACCCCTCTCAACTAACCTCTAATTAGCATTGGCATGTTGGGCTTCATGCAAAACAATTTAGTAACATTAATTTGGAAAACATCTAACTAAGGTCTCTGTCAAAAGAAAAGCAGTTGGTACCTAGAAAGGAAAAGCAAACAGACAATTACAATTTCATTGTCATATAGTTACCCTCCAAGTTTGGGTCAGTACTCAGGTTTGGTCATCGTCTTCAGGACATCAGTTGATTTGCCATCAGTCAGGAACTTGGCTCAGGTAAAAGGGCACTTCCCTCATAAGGAAGTAAAGTGTAAATGGGCAACCTAAGGACAAGGATGGTTCTAAATGAAATCAGCAAGTCACCAAGCAAAGTGACAAAGTCTCTGGATCACTATAAATCGCATAAGCATCTCCCCGCTCACAGTCTCCTACTCCCTAATTCTGATTTACTTCCTGGTGACAAGGGTTTTTATCCCCTTTTCGTTGTACATTCCCCTAAAATCTAATTGGACAAGGGGTTGCACCCCACTATCTTTGACCAATTAAAATCAAATTATCTCATCAAATTTGTTACCCCACAACAGTTCTCACGTATTTTATTGGTGCTCATGATTGACGTCTTTAGCGGGTGGAATGTCCGGTATGATTTCATCGTCTTGTGGTCCTTTGCACATCTTCGGTCAGTGGCTCCATTGTCTGTACCGGTTTAGGCGACCTTGTACATAACGTTAATCTACACTGTTGCATTCAACTAAAAATGTTACTACAGGCAGGATGAATTTCATGAGAACAGATCTACTACAGTTACATTCAGCTTCTAACTTTTGGAAAAAAACAAGAGTTCATGTCCTTTAGCAAGTCAGCACTGCACGCTTAGAGAAATACATTTAATATGAGAGTCAGGCAGCTAGGCCTCGACTCATGCTAACTAAAGGCCTTAAAAGATTTATTACCAAAACTTTAATAACATAATCATTAATAATTAGTGTAAAACCATAATAATTCATCAACATTAGTCAATTTTATTAGTCCCCGTATACATTAGCGACCACTCCACGTGAGCACATTTCAAGTGCACATTTTAGCAAAACATGTTAATATAAATTATATATATGCTACGCTCTCTCAGTGGCTTCAGACTACCTTGACAGTTATGCATACATGCTACACTACTAATAATACTTACCTAGCCTATTCATTGCTTGTCTGTTTTCATGTTATACCTCAATGTAATTGCATTTTTAACTATTTTTTCATACTAAAATATATTTGTGTACCTAGTATTTAAAATATCTTCTGCAATTATTAAAATTAATTGTGATTTTTGTTTGATTTATCCAAATGTTTTTTATGTGTGCAAATAATAGCAACATGCATGGGAAAGTATATTGGAGCTAAAAGCTATGTGACATATTTTTCATGTATCATTAAATTTTGCACCTCCCAACTTCTACTTACAGTAAAGTTAACCACTATTGCACTAAACTTATGTACTCAAACATCATTGTTATACTGCCATAATGCAGTTTTGGGATGGAAATTGTGTTGCTGCAACACCCCAACACAGACCCATGTCCTATCTAGCACTTACTGGCCTTAATAGTCAGACATGCCTATCAAAGGGACTGAATTACTTCTTTGAGGTGGTACAGTTGGTCATCCCAGCTAGAACTTAAGACAGCAATATCATCCATATAGGGTGCACTGACGTTTTCCAGTCCAGCATGGACCTAGTTGAACAACGTCTGGTATTATTTGTTGTATTACGTTTCCAAAAGGTTTATTTGTTAAACTGGACTTCCTTACAGTTTTTTTTTTTACCCAGGAACTTTAGACGGAAAACAACTTTCATATTATATGTTTTATTTATACAATCACCAAACCAATTTTTTAGTCCTTGTAATGCCATGTGTTCAGAAGGATTTTGTTAATGCCCTTGCAAGCTTACATTTTCATTGTAATGCCTCCCGTGCGAAAGTCATTTGTTTTGCTGAGTGAAAGGTGAAGAGACAGGTGTGTTAATGGCATTGTCATTCCCATGGTTTCGTTCTTAAGACTTTGCGTCCCAAAGCCGGTGTTAAAAAGGATGTTTTCCTTTGGGGTCTACTCAGTACTTAATTTGTAAATAAAAACGTTCCGGTGCTGGAAGCTCTCCTCTGAAACACAGGACTGCTGCAATTGAATGTGCGATCACGGAATACTGAGGCTGCATAATCCTGAAGCCATCTCGGGGCTCTTTAATCCATTTACAGCCACACCCTGCCCCTTCAGCTTACTCTTGCAGCTTTCTGCCTTCTCCCTTTGTGATGCTTTTTCGTTTTTCTCTTACTCCATCTTTCCCATATTTGTCTTTTGCTCACAGTAAATGCTTGAGGCAGAAAAAAAAGTGTCAGCCCTCAACAATAAGTGCCAGTGCCCAGCACCACACAAATTAAGCACTGGGTCTATTTACAGGGAAAAAAAACTGACGCTTTACATTTAATTGCAATAGGAAGACCATGACCATTAATTGTAACACTACAAAGATTATGGCATTCAAACCATACCCTAGATTAAAGAGGAGATTAACGATGAATGTCGAGTACATTGATTGTGTTGAACATTATGAGTAACTGGGGATACGATTTACTAAACAACTTAGAACTTGTGAAGAATCGTTAGTTTATGCTAAAGTGGGAGACAAAGTTTTCCACGATAAAACCAGGTATATTATTAGAGCTGTTATTCACTTATTAGACCTGGCGATACTGAGAAATCGAATTGTACAGAGGATGTTACGATTCTACTAATGAAATAGCTTCAGGCGAGGGGTGGATGAAAAACACACATTGCTCTTGTTTTAAAACTGTATAATGGATGCTCAGATTTTATCCATTAAAATGCCTTAGGCGAGATGTGGCTGAATTGCACAAGCTGCTGCACCTTATTCTGTAATAATTGGATTTGTATGGAAAGCCTTGCTTAAAATTACGCATAATTTAATCAAATTATGCTGTCACTATTATTTGTGCTAATAAAACTGCACCATCTGTCTTGCGAAATGGTGGAGACATGTATCATTGGTGAAACTGAGTAGCAAACAGGATAGTGAAAATAGCAATCCAATTAGTTTATGTACATTTTACTAGGATTATTTTAGATGTAACTCAAATTTGTTTTCTTTGAACTGTACATGCACTTGAACTAAACCGCTGGTAGTCAGATGCGCACCGATTGATGTTGTAGTATTTGTATCGTCCGTGAAGTATATGTTCCTTATGCTTTTGATCGACCTTTTCTGTGTTTTACATTGAAGTAATATAAAGTAAACGTTTTATGTGTTAATTATAAGGCATAGAGGTGAAACAATCAAAATATTATGACATCTTCTTCTTACATGCTGCTGCCGCTCGTGATTACAGCGCGATAACGCGGTCGAAAACCCGAACATATTTGTTTCTAAAACACCAGAACCAGATTTAGATTGTTTATGGTCAATGAAACCCAGAAATCATGACATCAATGCTAACACTACAACACTATGGTGAAGATAATGTAAAAGAAAAGTGCAACACTATGACCCACATGATGTGAACAAAGTTACATGATTGTGCCCAGAGGTTGTGTGATCATGCCCATCCCTAGCATAATGCCCTCTCTGGTGTAACAGTGGTCCTTCTTGTGATGCATTGTGGGCATGAAAGGCATGATGGTGCACGTCTTGGAAGGAATGGCGGTGGAACTTACTGACGCTTGATGAATATCCCTTGCAGGTCATGGTTATAAATGGGCATGCAAGGTACCATCCTTTTGTGTATGGCAGTAGTGCATGTAAGGATTTAAAAAAGACATATTGATGTCCGAAGACCAAAAAATATGTTTAACAAAAATTAAAGCCTTTTTGCGGACATATGTTTTATTTCTTATAAATAACGTACTTTTTGTGAAGACATGTACAGTTTTGATGTGTTCAAAGTGCATTTTCCTCTGGATAGCTGATATCTTATCCTCGTCAGTTGCTGCAATAGGTGTGTTGTTTATGAGACAGGATTGGTTGCTAAATTACTCCACCTATGCCCAACACACTGCAATCTGAAGAAAGGCTTATTGTTTGACACCACGATACAGCAGTGAGGAAATGATTCCCTAAAGGAACCTTAATGCTGTGGGTATGATTGCTTGGTCCTTACGGGAGATCAGCCACAGCTCATATGAAGATGTTACATGCCTAAACTTCTCTTCACTGTATTGCTATTCAGAGATGGGGATACTATATAGGTGTGTTCAGTAGACAGCCACCAACCCGCTGTAAACATATAAAGTTTCTTTGAGGAATCAAATGTCACATTGATTTTTGATAAAAGTGAGATTGGCCTCACTGAAAAGTGAGATTGACCTTAATGCCATGTCAAGCATAACACTCTTCCAGTGAATCATTCTCTTGTTCACCACAAACAAAAGTGAGAAAGCTAGATAAAGCTCCAAGGGCTTTTGGAGAAATAAGGAAAGCCAGTGAACATCATTAGAGCAGTGAGGAGATCAACAAGAGGTAAGGCTAACTGGCAGCATTTCTTATCCTAGTGACAAACTTCTGGATTTAAATTAGGGCCCTGTTTTGGCTTCTGAGTGGTCTCTATTAGTAGGAACAATGAAGGATGAGGTTCCACTCAGTGCAAACATATTCTAACCACTTAGAACTACACTCCTTAACATGGCCCCAAAAGCACATATGAGAAATCTTTTTTATTATGCTTCAACTGTGCATTTTGTTTCTATTTGAGATGAGGCTATGTGGTACATCCAATCAAGATTTCACTATCTTAATTTCTTCTTGCTTTAAGATCTTAAGCTGTGACAGAGTCAGAAAAGGTGGGATACTGTGGCAATTAATCTTAAAAAAAAATTGAGGTTTAGCTTACTGAATGACGTCTCCCATAATATTCAAGTCACTTTGTAGCTACCATGTTAATACTTTGTCCACTCAAGTTTTTATTTTAAATCATTGTCCTTCTATCCCAGATGAATCTTTAAAAAAAAAAAAATCATGAAGCTCTGTGGGCTCTCTGCTGGAACTCAGCTGCACTCATATTACTAACCTAGTGGATTTGAATGATTACATTAACATCAAGGACTCTGCATACTGTCATCTCTCATAAGAGCTCACTGAGATTGGATTTGAACAGATGTTTATAGAGCTTACCCGTAAAGGAGGCCATATGACCAACCAACCTCTCTGCATGAGCCTAGAGTGACAGTGGTGACTTAGGGGGTCATTCTGACCCCCGCCGGCAGCGGAAGCCGCCGGCCTGGCGGAAACCGCCAGAAGACCGTACCGCGGTCAAAAGAGCGTGGCGGTCATTCTGACTTTCCCGCTGGGCTGGCGGGCGACCGCCAAAAGGCCGCCCGCCCGCCCGCCCAGCGGGAAAGCACCAGCAACGAGGAAGCCGGCTCCGAATGGATCCGGGGGAGTTGCTGGTGTGCGACGGGTGCAGTTGCACCTGTCGCGATTTTCAGTGTCTGCCAAGCAGACACTGAAAATCTCAATGGGGCCCTGTTAGGGGGCCCCACGACACCCGTTCCCGCCATCCTGTTTCTGGCGGTGAGAACCGCCAGAAACAGGATGGCGGGAAGGGGGTCGGAATCCCCATGGCGGCGCTGCTTGCAGCGCCGCCGTGGAGGATTCCCTGGGGCAGCGGGAAACCGGCGGGAAACCGGCGGGAAACCGCCAGTTTCCCTTTTCTGACCGCGGCCTTACCGACGCGGTCAGAATTGCCCCAGAAGCACCGCCAGCCTGTTGGCGGTGCTTCCGCGGCACTCTGCCCTGGCGGTTTTCAACCGCCAGGGTCAGAATGACCGCCTTAGTCAGTTCACTTTCTAGTTACTGTCTTTCTCAGGCCTCCACCATAATCTAAATCATCTTAAGCTAAGCAAGGTATGCTTGATTACAACATGTTTTAGCTCTTTAAGGCCACTGGGCTACCATGTGAGCAGTATAGCAATCTTGACCAGAGCCCATACCTGTAATGACAGTAGCTTTGTCTGAGGTGGCTAAAACACTGATTGAGATCTTTACCTGGGTGGGTTTCCCCAAGAAGGTTGTGCCTGATAGAGACACCAACTTCATATCTGCCTAGATGAAGGCCACGTAGGGTGATTGTGGGTTAAACAAACTCTCCACACTATACCACACCCAAGTAAATGGGTTTGTTGAGAGGTTCAACAAGACAACACAATTCTAAAGGGCATAATTTTGGGCCCGTCAGAGCCCCTAAGACAAAAGTGGGATGCTATGTAGCCCTTCTACAGGGATGCCCAAAGGGGCTTTGGCCTCTTTGAGGTCCTTCTTGGCCACCCTGTTAGAGGACCTATCAGTATTGTCAAGGAGGTTTCGCAGAAAGCTCCCAAGAAACCCCCCACAAGATGTAGTGAGCTACATGATAGCCCTAAAAGCTCAGTTGAAATGCTTCAGGAAGAAAGACGCTGAGAATCTTGAGGCAAGTGTGGAGATGATGAAGCAATAGTATGTCTTAAAGGCCAGAGAAAAAGAGTGAGATCACCTACCTGAAATCCAGAAACCCCTTAAGGGTACAGTAGGCAAGTCACCTCAAGCCACAATTTGAGAGGATTGAGTTAACAATGCTCATGTTGACCAATGGTGGTGAGGAGGGAGGAGAGTGAATCCCATCCAGACTTACTGTCTTCCAAGGAACAGGTTTGGTTTGTGGAAGGGTTGTCCTCTCCCACATACTTACAACCGAGCAGCAGAGGGACTGTCACCAGTTGCTGGCACAGTTCTCTTTTCTATTCTCCCTTGCCCATGAGCTCACTGCTTGTGTACTCATAATTATGATACAGGGGACAGCACGACTGTTGTCAACAAAATTTACAGGCTGTCCGAAATGTTGTGGGCCAGCAGCATAGATAAGGTTCCCAAGATAGTGGGTTGGAGGTGATTAGGTGTTCCTGTAGCTCCTGATTCAGCTCAGTGGCCAAGGAAAAGGAAGCATTATCTACTCGAGAAGAGCACTGCCAATTCAATGTACAGACGTTTGGGTTAAAGAATGCCCCTGCCACTGTCCAGACGTTGTTCAACCAGGTCCATGCTGGACTGGAAAACATCAGTGCACCCTATATGGATGATACTGCTGTCTTAAGCTCCACCTGGGATGACCACCTGTACCACATCAAGGAAGTACTATTGATTTCTGACTATTAAGGCCAGTAAGTGCTAGATGGGATATGGGTCTGTGTTGTTGGTGGAACCCATGCCCAACCTCTCCATCCCCAAGATCCAGACCATTAAGGTTTGGGAGCCTCCCACGACCCAAACTCAGGTGGGAGCCTTCTTCCACCTCTTTGGATATTACTAGTGATTCATCAAGACATATGACACCATTGTAGCCCCCTGATTGAGCTCACTTCCAAGATACAGCCAATGGAGGTTATTTGGAAAGAGGTGTGCCCGATGGCATTTGTCACCTTAAAAGAAGCTGCGTCTTACCACTAGTTCTTAAGGCACCTGACAACTGTAAGGAATTCCATGTGCAGTCAAATGCTTCAAAACATGGAATTGGGGCTGTTAAATTCACTTAATGGTCTCCGCTTAATTAAGGGGGCATAGACAAACCTGCAGCACCCATCAGCAGGTTACTACTGCTGAGGAAACAAACGTGTAGAACAATGGAGAAGGAAGCATTTGCAGTGGTCTGGGCACTGCCAAAACAAGGACTATATGTAGTTGAGACTCATTTCTGGGTTCAGACAGGCCACAAATGCTTTATGAAATTACAGGGTAAAAAATGGGTAAACAAACTTCACTGTTCAGGTGGTTCATCTCTTTTGAGAGTATGGACTTTACAGTGGAACATCGCCTTGGAGCTGACCACACCAATGCTGTTGGCATTTCCGTCTTCTGCTGGGAGAGGTGAAGGAGACCAATGTTGAAAATCTTTTGCATACTATCATCCAGAGTTTTGCCTTGACAGTTTTTGCTGTATTTAGAACATGTGATAAAGTGCCTATTCTCCCCTTTGCAACATGGTGCATTTGGCATACCCATGATTGCCACATTTAACTTAC
The DNA here is from genome assembly GCF_031143425.1 of Pleurodeles waltl. NCBI lineage: Eukaryota > Metazoa > Chordata > Amphibia > Caudata > Salamandridae > Pleurodeles > Pleurodeles waltl. Next base: position 370,347,602 of record NC_090442.1, on the reverse strand, counting down.
CTATGAGCCCCTAGTATATAACACGAACGTATACCCAGGGACTGTAAAATAAATGTCACAAGTTGACTGCAGCACCCATTGTGCCGTACACTATAGTGACAATGAAACACTGGTTGCAGGCCTGCCATGGGAAATGTGACTGTTGAGCTTTAAACTACAAATGTAACCTGCCAAAATCCTCCCTTTTAAATATTACTTTCACCTCTAAGTAGACCATGCTGCTCAAAAGGCAGGGTGGATGCTATTTAAAAGTAGGACATGTAAAGGTTTGATGTTAAACATTTCCTTGCAGTGAAAAGGCCCTAAAAAGCTTTCCATTATAGAAGGTTTGGCTGCTCCATAGGAAATATTTGAATGCAACAATAAATGTAGTAATATTATCTCCAGTTAGGAAATAGCTACAAATATCATTCTTGAACTTTGTGAAAATATTTATTACAAGCTCAATTTACTGGTGAAGGTGAATTTGCAGTAGGTATTTTTGGAAGTTACTTTTTTCCTTGCCTAAAGCCTATGGATGCCCATTTCCATGAGTCCAACTCTTGTTCACTGACAGCTTAACAGCCCCCTTTATCAGATGTGGACTTACTCTTCTTTCTGAGACAAAGGTCTTGAGTCTGGGGAAAATGTTCTGTTCCGCTGGCACGATGTCCATCTGGGCTGCGTCCAGGAACTCAATGAACTTCAAAGAGGGCAAATCTGTCACAAGCAAATTTTAGCTGACACCTGGGCTGGGCCCTCTTTGTCCCCCTCCTCCCAGCTAGACAGACTCTAATCCCAGTGGGAAAGGAGCTACCCCGCAGAACTGGTTTAGAACACCCACAGAGGAAGGTTGCTCATTTCCGTCTCCATACCTCTGGAGTGGGTACACAAGCACTGCAAGGGGGAGGAGAGCTTCACTATCTTGGATTTAATCACAGAGGTGGTACTGTTGGATTGTTTGTAACAGGGCACACAGGAAGGGGTGCAAAGGTTGATAGGGTTGCCCCTGAATACATGTACCATATAGTTTAGGGAGGACCCAGGAGTCACCTGCACTCACAGTCCGGTGCCAGTCATAAATGTGGCACTCACAGCACCTGCCTTAAAACACTTCTTGGACATCTGGAAGTACAGAGGAGGACAGCTCCTCCTGTCCATGACTTAAAAAGAGTCTAAACACCTGGTCCTTGGGACAAAGACGTGGACCCAAATTACATATGGCTGACCTTCTGTCAAGCTACAGGGACACAATAAGCTACAAGAGGCCTTTTCTACAAGTTTGCAACTCATCATTTGTAGCTGGTCCTGCCCTGGAACCTATTGCTGGCCTCTGCTTGGCTCTGCTGAATTGAGTCTTGACCCCTAAGTGACGTCCCCAAAGTCCTCGACCCTTGGCCATTGTCATAGTATACACCTCCTAACTTTTATTGAAACATGGGACTTACCAACATTTAGGCTTCAGAGCACAGATGGCTCATCAGGAAATGCAGACTACACCCCAGCTCCCTTTGTTTCACTGTCTAGTGTGATATGCAACCAGCCCAACTGTCAAACTGACCCAGACAGGGAATCCACAAACAGGCAGAGTCACAGAAATGGTATAAGCAATAAAATGCTCACTTTCTAAAAGTGGCATTTTCAAACACACAATCTTAAAATCAACTTTACTAAAAGATGTATTTTTAAATTGTGAGCTCAGAGACCCCAAACTCCAAATGTCCATCCACTCCCAAAAGGAATCTACACTTTAATCAGATTTAAAGGTAGCCCCCATATTAACCTGTGAGAGGGACAGGCCTTGCAACAGTGAAAAACAAATTTAGCAATATTTCACTGTCAGGACATATAAAGCATATCACTATATGTCCTGCGTTAACCATACACCGCACCCTGCCCTTGGGGCCACCTAGGGCCTACCTTAGGGGTGTCTGACATGTAAGAAAAAGAAAGGTTTAGGCCTGGCAATTGGGTACACTTGCCAAGTCGAATTCACAGTGGTTAAAAACTGCACACACAGGCACTGCAGTGGCAGGTCTGAGACATGATTACAGAGCTACTTATGTGGGTGGCACAACCAGTGCTGCAGGCCCACTAGTAGCATTTGATTTACATGTCTTGGCACCTTTAGTGCACTTTACTAGGGACTTACAAGTAAATCAAATATGCCAATCATGGATAAGCCAATTACAATACAATTTACACAGAGAGCATATGCACTTTAGCACTGGTTAGCAGTGGTAAACTGCTCAGAGTTAAAAAGCCAACAGCAACAGGTCAGAAAAAATAGGAGGCAGGAGGCAAAAAGATTGGGGATGACCCTGCATAAGCAAAAAATTCCAACACTTATGTTCCTAGGATTTATCCAAATGTGCCAATTGTGGAGGCAACAACAACTCTAATAGTGCCAACATGACAGGTTTACCAGAAACCAATGTTGATTCAGTCAGAGCCAACCCTGCTGTTACTACCTCAAATGCAGAACACAGGTGTAATGCAGTCTCAGAATATAAATGCAAGAATAAGTCCAGATGCAGTATCTGTACCTGTTACTATTGGTCCACCCATACGATTGTATGCCCAGATTGAACAGGGAATCCTAAATCAGAATTTGGTGAGAGGTAGAATCAATGAAAATACCTAAATAGGTACACCTGGGACACAGCATGTTGATGGAACAAGGACATTGATAGACTTAAGCCCTTTCAGAGTTCCTCTGAATACTGGTCACCTATTGGTGCAGATTCGAGGTTGATGATACCTCAACCTCTGAGTCTAACTTTTCAGCAGCTACCTAGTACTCAGCCTAAGAACATCTCATTACAAAGGTTGACAGCTCCACATATAACCTAGTAGTTAGAAAAGCTGAATACCTCACAAGATCCTTCTAGTGGAGGGAATTATATTAACTACTCTAGGCTTTCAATGGAAGTGAGTGAACCATGGGTGTAAATAGGTTAGAGTCTTACACTGAAGAAGAATTGAGATACTTGTGCCCAAAGATTGCAAAAGAAGCAGGTGAGATACATCAACAGTTAGCCAGTGTAGAAGACAAACATGGGATAGATGTATCAAAAATGAAACATTTGAGAAGACGTTATAGGTTAGATTTTGATGCAAAAGATTTTGAACATATGAGATCTGCAGGAATTAAAACACACCCTAGAGAGTTGCTTCAAGGCATCCAGATATGGAGAGCATTAGACAAATGGGAAGGCAGATGGATGAAGAAAAGAGACAAGCCAAAAAAAGGTCCTGATAACTTTTCTGCAGAAACACCGCAGGATAGGGAAGCAGTAAAAGTTTTACCAATTAGAGAAATTCCAGGAGGATATTTTGTATATGTCCCTTGCAGCTGAAGTGACATTTTGTCATTTACAAATGATTACCCCAGGTTAAGGGAGAAACCAGCAGACAGATAGGTTTGTGAAACTTACAAAATGCCGGTGGGAGGATTTGTACGCTCCTTTAGAGATAGTTGTTCTAGCAGATTTATGGATTGAATGCAAGAGGAGTGTAGATTGGCCATCAAGTGAGCCGCCAAGAGATCCAGCAACAGGTGCACCATCACCTGAAGTAATGAAATATTACTATAAAGTCACTGAATTTCTGAAAACGAGAATTTTGCCGAAAAATATTGATTGGCAGCGCATAGATAGGACAGCTCAGGAAGTGAAAGAATCAATACATGCATACTATGAGAGATTGCTAAAAGCATTTAAACATTACAGTGATACAGAAACAATTGAGCCGAAATACATGATTCATTTTGTGTTTAGATTTGTTGAGGGACTCAGACCAGAAATTAGTCAGATGATAAAGAGCCATTTGATTTGCTGCCAAGCCAAACTGATTGATGAGGTGCTGCAGTATGAGAAATACTGTAGTGATGTGATTGAATTGAAACAGAAAAAGTTAAAGGAGAACGTGATGGTGATTCAGATTAAGGCTGCACAGACAGGGATTCAGGGAAGTTTTCAGCCTCAGCAGCAGCAGGGAAATGGCATGTTTCAGAATCAAGGTACATTTCAGAATGGAGGCAGAGGTTGTGATGGAATGGGAAGTGTTAACCGTGGTTTGGATTTGAATACAGTAATGATTCAAGGAGAGCAGCAAGGAAAGATGTTACCATGTCAAGCTTGCAGGGGAATAGGGCATTGGAAACAACAGTGTCCTATGGTAAAATAGGGAGGTATGATTCAGCAAGTGATTGATGTCAATTCATTTCAAAATGTGAGAGGACCAAGAATGAGAGGCCAAATTCAAAATTTCCAGAATAGTGTAAACCCAATGCAAGGTTTTCAACCAATGCAGCCCATGCAAAATGTACAGCCTTTACAAATGCCCCAGTTAAAGCAGATGCAGCCACGGATGCAGGTGGTGCCAGCACAACAAATTCAAAAGCCTATACCACAAATTCAGATACCTTGAGCCCCTATGGATCAGCAGCAGGTGATACTTTCTCAGATGGTGACAGGTCCAAGTGTGAATCAGAGTAACAATACAGTACACCAATTTTCATTAACCAGTGAGGATGGAATAAACGATGAATGGATGTCTGAGAGATTGGATGAAGAAGAATGTGTGATGGTAGCTTCTTTAGAAGTGGATCAGAAAGATCCTTATGTTAAAGGAAAGGTGAATGGTCAAGGAGTTTCATTTTTGGTTGACACTGGAGCTACACACTTGCCAGTGAGATCTGCAGAAGTTCCAGATTTGCCCTTGTCAGGGAAGACAGTTCAGATTGTGGGGGTTGCTAATCAATATGTGACACGCCCAATTACAGAACCAGTTTTGGTTAAAATTGGCAATTTTAAAGGCTTGCACATGTTTGTGGTTTGTGATTCAAGTCTCGTGTCCTTACTGGGAAGGGATTTATTGTGCTAAACAAGATGTTGCATTAACTGTTCAGATGAGGGAATTGAAATTCAGACAAACAGTGATGATGAAGAAGACCCGACACTGATTGTTAACAAGAAGTCATTGTCTGAAGAATTTTCTTTGATCAGTTTTGATGAGGAAGTGAAGGAGGAAGCTCCTTTGATTAGTTTCTTTCCAGTATTTGCAGTGAAAGATCTTCCTGATGACTTACAGAAAAGTGTTAGGACTGAAGTTTGGGATCTTTCAGGAAAGTACATTGGGTTGATAAAAGGAGTAGAGCCAGTTAGGGTCGTAGTGAAGCCCAATGTAGTTTACCCTCAGACTGCACAATACCCAATGGCAAAAGATGTAATCAAGGGAGTGAGACCATTGATAGGGGAGTTTGTGGATAAAGGAATTCTGAAAGACGTGTTGAGCAGCCCATGTAATTCATCAATAATGGGACTGTGCAAGCCCTGTGGGAAAATTCGACCTGTGCAAGATTTGAGAAAAATAAATGCCTTAGTGGTCAAGTGTTGCCCAACTGTGCCGAATCCAGCTTTGATTATGTTTCAGATCCCATGTGATGCTGAATGGTTCACTATGGTGGACTTATGTCAAGCATTTGTTTCTGTGCCTATTTATGAGGACAGAAGATATCTCTTTTGTTTTAAATTCCTGAACAGAGTCTACTGTTGGTGTAGAATTCCACAATGGTTCCCAGAGTCACCATCTATTTTTAACAAGATCTTGAAAAATAATTTGTAATCATTTGTGATGTCTTATTAGTCAACATAGGTGCAATACATTGATGATCTGTTAATTGCGTCCAAAACAAAAGAAAGGTGCAAATACAATACAATTGCATTGTTGAATTTCCTGGGACACAATGGACATAAAGTGTCCCCTGCTAAATTGCAGTACTGTTAGAAAGAGGTAAAATACTTGGATCATTTGATTGAGAAGGGAACTTGGAAGATTTCTAGAGAGAGAGTTGCAAATATTTTGCAAATGCCAGCACCAACTACTCAGAAAGATGTGAGGATGTTCTTGGGAATGGTGGGTTACTGCCACCAATGGATCCCAAATTTTTCAGTTCTTTCAAAGCCCTTACAGAAGGTGACTCATAAGGATGTTTCAGATCCTATAGTGCTGAATTAGGATGTAAGCATTAAGAGATGTACAGTGCTTAACCCAGCAACTTTGCTTCCAAATGAGGTAGCACACATTGATAAATTGGATGATACTGAACATGATTGTCTGGACAAAACGTTGAGCAGATATTAGAGATAACTGCCTGGAAGAGAATGACCAAATTATCTTTGTTGATGGTTCCTGCCTGAGAGATAATGTGGGCACATCAAGAGCAGGATTCACAGTGTGCATTATCACTGGCATATTGGAAGCGTCATAGCTTCAAGGAGAGTTTTCTGCACACGTGGCAGAACTAGTGGCTCTTACTAGAGCATGCCACGTTTCAACTCAATTGAAAGTGACAATTTACACAGATAGTCAATATAAATTCGGCATTGTGGACGACTTTGGCCAATTGGGGTCACAGAAAGGTTTCCTGACTTCTTCTGGTTCACCAATAAGAAATGGTGAAAGAATTCATGATTTGTTAAAAGCGATTCAAATGCCTGAAATGATTGCTGTGGTAAAATTCAATGCACATCAGAGATCACAAGATTATGTGTCATTGGGAAATCCATATGCGGATCAAGTTGCAAGGTTTTGCGCATTGAACAGCATGTCCTTCATAGGAGAATGGGAATTGTTACCTGAAAATGATGAGATCTATGCAAATTATGTGATGCATGTCATTGATAATTTGGAGGAATTTAAAACTCTTCAAGGCAATGTTGGGAAAGACGAGCGTAGGGATTGGTTGAAATTGAAGTGTGTCCAAAGGGACGGTGACATGTGGGTATCGGAAGAAGGAAAGGTAGTACTGCCAAACAGTTTACTAACTGAGATGGCCAGATACTATCATGGTCAAGCTCATGTAGGGAGACATGCCATGGTCAGGTTATTCAAGCAATTTTGTTTCAATAAAAAATTTAGACAGGTTGCCGAAGCAGTTTGCCACAGATGTGTTATCTGCCAGCAGATGAACGTGGGCAAAGGAACAGTTGTCAACATGTGACATATTGGCATGACTGGAGGACCATTTAGCAGAATGCAAATGGACTTCATTGAGATGCCTGCATGTGCTGGTTTGAAATATGTGTTGGTGCTTGTGTGAATTTTCAGTCATTGGATTGAGGCTTACCCTACAAGGAGAAATGACAGTCTCACAGTAGCAAAGTTACTACTTATGGAGTTAATTTCACGTTTTGGTTTTCCGACTCTTTAGAATCAGATAGAGGAAGTCACTTCAACAATGAGGTGATTAAGTTGCTATGTTCAGTTTTAAACATTGAGCAGAAGCTTCATTGTAGCTACCGCCCAGAAGCCTCAGGACTTGTAGAACAAATGAATGGTACTTTGAAATCGAGATTGGAAAAATGTGTGCTTTCCACAAATCTGAAATGGCTAGATGCTTTGCCATTGGTTTTAATGTCAATGAGAAGTACTCCTGACAAGAAAACAGGACTGTCGCCGCATGAAATCCTCATGGGAATGGCCATGAGATAACCAGCTGCACCTGCAAATGCTCTTATGAACATTACAGATGATATGGTATTGGACTAATGCAAAGGATTAGCTGATGTTGTTCTCTCTTTCTCTCATCAGGTGGAAGCTACCACACTGCAACAGTAGCAAGAGCAAGGACACAACCTGAAGGCAGGTGACTGGGTTGTGATCTGAAAGCATGTGAGAAAATTGTGTTTGGAGCCTCGGTGAAAGGGTCCTCAACCAGGTGATATTGATCACTACCACAGCTTTGAAGTGTGCAGGACTTCCGAACTGGATTCACACAAGCCACACTAAGAAGGTGAAGAGTCCAACAGAAGAAGAAGAAGAGCTGATGAGAGAACCACCACCTGAACATATTACAGGAAAACAAATGAGCTGGAAACAGTGCCTGAAAAGGCTCCAGTTGACTTGCCCATTCATGTGTCAGACGAAGTGAAAGGAATCCTGATGAGGATGAAACATCATCAACGTCTTCAAATGAAACAGTAAAAAAAACAGTCCAGAGAGAGCAAGAAAGGGAACGGGTAAAGGGAAGACCTGCTCAGAGGAGGGTGTCCTCAGAAGCAGATGGGCTGACAACCCAGACTGAACAAGTGACCAACCCCAGTGGGAACGGAGTTGAGGAAGATCTAAGACAAAGAGATTTGACTCCTCCTGAACTGGTTGCGGGAACGTCGAAGAAGAAGAATTTGGTTCCAATACTGAAAAGACCATTAACAAGAAAATCTCTGAAAGAAGACAACTGGCCAGAAACAAGTTCAAAGTCAAAGAAGACAACTCTGCTGCAACCAATACAGGAAGAAGGTGATAACACCAGAAGTGAAGATCCGAGTGATGGTGAATCATGTGTTGGTCGAAAATCAAAAAGAAAGAGAGTTGCAAATCAAAAATACTCTGGTCCTGAAAGAGCATATGCAACTAGTAATGAATGGCATGAAGAATTTTTGTTTTGACAGAAATTCCAGGTCAAGATTTTGGCACATGAAGAAATACGATGGAGATTTATTTGAGAAAAAATTGAAAATGTGAAAACTAAATGAAAGAGACTTTGTTGAAAAGAAAATATTTTTGAGACACTTTGATAACCTGATTTTGCCAACTTTACCAATTTTTGACAAAAAGGTCCTGTGTGAATTAAACTGTGAACATATTTGAAACAGAAAAAAAAAAAAAAAGTAAGGAGGGATTGAAATTGAAGACTGAGGCCTTGAAACTTTTTGAAAATGTTTTGATTTGGGTTTTTTTAGCTTTGATTTTTGCTGCATAACCACATTTTTGTATTTGCTTTACTTCCTGATTCTTTACAGTCCATGGGAACCACAACCAGCAGAACACTAAAAATAGATGCTGTAAATACATGAGTATTGGTTTGGTGATTATTTCTGCAATTCTATGTTTGGGATTGATTGTGGGTGTGATTGTCTTTGATAAGAATGGGACCAACCATACCGTAGCTATAGAAACAACTTCTTCAGAATTAGTGCCTACTCTTTCAACAATAGATATATTTAAAATAGATAAGAAATATTTGCATTCACATGGAGAACTTTCTTCTAATGTCTTCTATCGCCTATTGAGTGAGTATGTTGATAAAATAGATGCAAGAGATTGTTATGTTTGCATACAAATTCCAGCCTCTGTTGAGGAGGGAAATGCCTATCATAGTTTACTGCTTACTTATGGCATAAGTTGTAGTCTTTTACTAACACGATTCTATAACCAAGAGTATATACAATATTTCTACTCTAATGTCGATGTGGTATTTTCTTTTGTACCCATCATTAGGGATCTTAATAAGATAGCTAAGGCTAATAACATAGAAATGGTGAAGGGTTTCTTTAAACCTACATTAACGTTTGGAACTGCTTTCGCACACAGGAACAATTTAACCTGTTTGCTTTCATCTTTAGAAAAGAGGTTTTTAGGTTACACAGAAGATAGGAGAAGGGCGATAAAGGCTAAGGTAGATTTGGGATTAGTTTCACGTATTCCTGGGATTGACTATCCATACACTGACATTACTAAACAAGGGAGAGTAACTTTAGATGCGCAACATGTAGGAAAGCTTTGTATATACAGACAAAAATCTAGGGTAGATAAAATATTTGTGGGAACGAGTGAACGTAGACATGTGTTTTTGTTTGAGAATGAGTGGAAATTCATGCTAAATGGTCAAGACCCACATGTACCTGCAGTCTATTACATCAGTGTGAAAAATGTATATTAACATCTTCCTAGAGGATGGTATGGCACATGTTATTTGGGAATAGTCTTCCCAAAAACGTACCAACTCGATGACTTGAGTAAATTTCCTAAAATGACTCAATTACAGCCAAAGAGATAAAAGTGAGAATTCTTGGAGACATATTTGGAGCAATAATTTCTTCAGTGGGAGTTGTTCTGAATTCAATTAAAATTCAACAGTTGTCTACAGCTGTAGATAACATGCTGACAAGATATTCAGGAGCCATTATCCTTTGTATATAGAAATGGCTGTGGTAACAGAACCGCCTTGCCTTAGACATTATTTTACCAAAGGAGGGCGGAGTTTGTCAATTACTAGGTCTGCGGCATTGTTGCTCCTTCATACCGGACAACAGTAAAGAGGTTAGAGGCTTGATTAACAATTTAACAAAAGACAAAACTAAATTAAAAGAACTAACAGAGCTCACTGTTTAGGAAAATGCTGGCAAAGGAATGACTGCTGTGGGGAACTGGATTGGCAACCTGGGAAAAGGATTGGAAATTAAAATAATGAAGGAGTTTCAATTAATGTGATTTGTCTCCTTGGAACATGGGGAATATACAAATTGCACAAAGTGGTCAAAAGAAGAAGATTTGAAGAATCAGAGGAGGGTAGAATTTAGAAAGATTATATGGGAAAATCTCAAAGAGAAAAAGATTAAATAAAAATGTGAGGGAAACAAAATTTTAGAATATCAGTGCAATTAAATAAATACATTTATTTGGGATGTAAGTGTGATGACATATATAGCCATCAGAGGAGGAATTGTGAGAGCTGAGATTTAGCATGAAATAATTATTTCTTATGTACTCATACTTATGTACTAATGTGAAATGCTTTAATAATGAAAACTATTGCTGACACAAAATGTGACGTATCAGTGGCAGCCATTGAGTGAAAGGCCTGCACATGTTTATAATAAAAAAACTAACACTGTAATGGGAAATATTCTGTCTCTTTAAGAACATGTTCTCTGAAAAAATAAATGCTGAAATAATACGAGTATTTCTTGGGTTTCTGCTGTGCCATTTAGCAGAACAAGGCCACAGCTAACGTTAAACCCCTGCCAAAACCCCAAAAACTGTAACATTATTAGAATGATTTCATGTCCGCTGTATACCACAGTCTTTGTTTAAATCTCAAATTTGTTTAAAACGTTTATTAATGAAAATGTATTTCTTTTGCTATGAGTATTTATTGTTCTCTGCTGTGTCTTAAATAAGCAAGGTCACAGTGTGTAGTTATCTGTCTGCCAGGCTGAGCTAAAGCATCAACTGAATGAGATCATCTCTGTAGAATTACAAGCTTATATTATTTTAATCATGAGTTTATTCTGTGTTCGTATTAATGGAATGTGTTTCTCTTGAGGGAAAGAACTGATTTGAAAATGTTTCTACTTCTCTGTAACTATTGTCCAGCAGCAAGTGAATTTTGGAGCGGCTGAACAAAGGTCTCTACTGAACTGTTCAGAAGTGTGCTTCAGATGCAACAATTAATATCGCTTGGGCTTACGCAAAAGGAAGAAGCAGAAAATACAAAGCATTTAAGCTAATATTATGATACTTTCTGATGAGGTGATGTTTTCTGATTGGATAATCTCTGTCCCTATGATGTTTTTAGCCAATCACAGAAGTTTAGCAAGTTTAATTTAATGTTTGAGGATCAGACATTGGGGGTTCATTGCTTCCTTGTTTCCAGAGGCTTCACTTCTCATTCTTACGATCTGTCACTTTAATATTACATGCTTTGCCAGTCACTCTACTGAAATTCTTGTATTTTATTATTTTGAATTATTTCTCATGCTCCATGGAATGATGCTGGTGCGTACTTTACCACTCAATACTTAGAGCCTGAAGCACTTTGCTCCCTTCCTTATATAATTAGCTTGATGGTTCAGAATACTTAGTCCAAATTCTGAACTCTCACCCCTTTCCCTTGCCCCCTTGTCCTGATGCTGATGCTGCTGTCCTCCTGATGAAGTTATAACCTGATTGCTGATTATCTTAAGGAGAGGTAAATGTATGAATTATGTGCAATGTTATTTGTCTTTTGTTTTCCAGGTACCAACTGCCACTGTTTAATACTGCTGCTAATTGTTTTTCATGAACTCCAACATGCTAATGCTAATTTGAAGTTAGTGAGGTGTTTTGTTTTTTCTCTATGCCTATGATTTGACATTGTTTTATTGCTGAATCAAATGTATTTCATCTCTCTTACACAGATATTCATGTTATTGATTTGTGTTCTAACTATTGAGTTTATTGTTTTATTTGATCTGTTGAAACTAAGATTCTTCAGGCCAATCCATCAGCCTGTGATGCTTCTTTATTTGTACCATTTGGTGTTGAGACTAATTTTCGTGACCTTAGCATTGTTAATATAGGGAAATAAATATTTTAATTGATACTAAAAGGTGTTGTTATTTGTGGCCAAATGGGTCATAGTGCGTCATATACTGATTCTATGGTGATTATTATTATTGTTTAATGTTGTTTTATGTGTCAATAATCAATACGTCAATCAATATAATTTAGACGAGTCAAAAGGTTCATTGACCTTTAAGCAGCGTCCAACCACTTACTATTATGAAATAGATACGTCAAGGGTGCGCTGACAGAAGATATCTACTTGGGAAACCAACATGACTCAAAGGGGCCTACTCAGCCCAATAGATTGAAGAGAGGTGCATTGATTTGGGGAATGCTGAGTAGTGTGCTGGCTCAAAAGTCAAATTCCTCTAATTATGTGATTGTGGTCGGGGACTGTAGACTTGATGTGATGTCACATGATGGATGAACTTAGCTAAATTATGACATTTGTAAGATTGATCAGCCAGATACAAGCAGCTGCTTGTCTGAGCATGGTTGTAAAATTGTGCTCACTTCTCAGTTAATCGTACATGAGGCCTCATCATGATTGCACCTGTCTATGTGCTTCCTCTGCTTCTTGGTCCACTTCTCATGAAGCTTATTCTCTTCTTGACTCTAATATCAACATTTACTGTTTTACAATCCACAAGCCTTCTCTTGTTCTGCATGTTAGTTCCATAACAGTCCTGCTTACCTTACCAGATCATTTCAGCCAGGCACTCAAGACAAACATTCCAAAAAGAATGCAGATGCACCGCCCAATTTGGCATTTATATACATTAACATTTCTCTTTTAAAAGTCATAATTTTTTTTGTGGGTTCACTCTACCATAAAATATATTTTTTCAAACCTAAATAACAGAAAATTTAGATAATAATAAATTGGGCCTGTGAGGCTGAAGGGCTGTTTGCAAATAATTTAACTAAACTGTATAACTCCTTCATTTCCTTCCACAACAGATTTGAGTATGATGGTGTGCTGCTCGCTGACCTGATGAATATTGCTGTTGTGTATGGTTTGTCTTTGTCACACCTTTCCCCAACTCCCCATTCCCATTTACTCATCAAACCCCTAACCATATATTCAGGTGTGACTTATACATTTACATCATAAATGGATTACACACTTGGTGGGGTGGATGTGGTGAAAGCAACACCAACTCACTGAGGGATCTTCTTATCTGAGCAATAGCCCATGCGAGTCCCATTTACACACACAGGCATGAAAGAGAACTAACATCATTCAATATATCATCATTGTGCAGATTCAGAACAATGCCTATTCCAGTGATACACAATAGGTAGTAGTACTAGTATACATCTTCTGGCATGATTCACAAAGGTAAAGTTGCACTTTTGCTATAAATTCACTCTTGCAGTTTAACTGAACTACTAGTAGTTTATCAATACAAGTAGTAACATTACGAGTAGTAACAAACCAAAGGTAGTAACTCATTTTAAAGTAAATTATAGTGATTATTCACTACTCACAATTACCAGTCGTAAAGCTACTGATGGAAAAGTTATTAGTCATACACTTACACTGCAAAAGTAATTAAACCAACACCAAAGGTGTAACATACTTTACATTTATTAAATAAAGCCTTGTGTTGCTTAAATGCTTATTCTTTTGCTGAGTGCACTCCTGAATCACAGATTTTGTAAGTTTAGTTTTAAATTTTGCTCAGAAGTAACTAGTGCTCGTTTTTGTAATATCAGGTATTTGTGTCATGGTGGTGGTCTGGTCTAACTCGTATTTTATTTTCAATATAGTTGCCTGTGATGGATCAACCTTCTGAGTAATCCTACACTTGGAGTTCACCTATGTGGGGGTGGAATCTTGCTTCTGATGTCTTAGCTGTTAGTGCTAGCCTGCTACTACTAACACCTGCATTAAGAAGGCCCCTTGGGAAACACTGCAATAAGGTTTTGGAAAATTGAGAGCAGAGGTAAGTAAGATTAAGGACCTGATTTAGATCTTGGTGGAAGGGAATAATCCATCAAAAACATGACGGATATCCAGTCATATCAGATATCAACAATGCTGAGCTTACCTGAGAGCCAGCACTACTTGGTTCACAGGGAAGTTATGGACCCAACTCCTTGCAACCTACCTTACTATCGGTGTTGATTAACAAAAGGAAGCGTGATAGGGTTTAGGGAAGAAGGCCTGGAGCGCAGACATCGTCGTTGATGTCCCCGGTGCAGTTGTTGACCTTTAAAAAATGAGAGGCAGAACTGTAATTCCATTCAAATGAGGAGTGCTAGTCCCCTCTCTTGGTCTGCATTATGCCTCTGTATCCAAAATGTTAACCCTTCCTATCTGCGTGTCAACTGCTCAAGTCTGGATGTCCTTGGTGGGACAGTGTGGTACTGTAATCTACCCTTATGTTTCCAGATTTGCCTCTGGGCTGCAGGCAAGACGGACTGGTGTAGAAGAGCTGTAGGTAAACAATAAATTCTGTTATTCACAAATCCTTTGAGCCTTATTCCCCTCCACAGCTGATCTGTATACATATAATTTCTTTAATAGCAGCAACACTACATTCTGTATTAAAATTCACTACACTTATGTATTGTACTCTGGGTTTGTAAGCAACCAATCTTCTTTCCGTTATAGCACAGGTAAGTAGTTCCACTGCACAATACACCGTTGCACTTTTCACTTAGTCACTCTTGGTGTAAATTAGTTTTTTGGGATTTAGTCAAAAGTTCTTAAAAAATAAAATAACAATGTAAATGGAACTGGGTACCTTGATGTCTTTTCTTGGCTGGAGCATTGAATTTATAAATACTTTTTCTTCTTTTTTGTAGCAAACTGGGCGCTTAAAAAGTTGAGTAGAGTAGGAACCGAACCGAATGGCAAGAAACAGAAGCCTCAAGGATTTCCAGACAACGCTCTGGACTTAAGGTGAGTCCCTTCTTTAAATGTATTGCTTTGGGAAGAGCAGGTGGGATACACAGGAGCAGAGATGTTGCCTTGAGAATCTCTCAAGGCAAAGCAGAGCTCCGGTGTTGTGGTGTTGTTTAAGTACCAAAGCCACTTTTCTACTGGAAGCTGCTGCATGTGTGCTAGAGACTGCAGTGCAGACACATACCGCAGAGTGTGCAATAGGCACGTGTGTCAGTATAAGTGGAAATGTGGTAGACTGATGAGGAATTTGCCTGTCTGAGTATAATATAAATATCACAAGTAAATTTGATAGTCCCAATATTGTAAACTTGACACAAATGTTCCATAGTTTCTAAGGAAATATTCACAACATACACAACATACCTTTGTAATAAAACACCATACATATGTGTGCTGGTTGAACAGGTTAGTGGGTGGGATTATACGAAACCGATGGGTCCCTGGACCGAGTCCTTGGAGTCATGAGACATCCACCTTATTATGATCCCATGATATCCTAATAACAAATCGCAATAATATCCTATGGAGATCATAATAAGGCAGAATGGACACCCATCATATTTGTGACAGAGTATTCCCTCTCCAAGATCTAAATCAGGCCCAACGATTTTTTTAATGTATGTTGTAGGCAATAGGCACAGTGGGCAATATAGTTACAGAGGGTAGTAGGGAAAGGGTATTATATTGTAACTAACTGGTATAAAGTTTGAAAAATGGCTGGGTGCTGCAAATGTGGGAAAAGTCAACCTCATCAAGCAATAAGACAGACCTAGTCTGTGTTGTTCTCACTTGGTTAGCTGGGTATTGTTTGGGTATAAGTAAATTAAGTAATCTAGCAAATAAATATATGGCAAAGACTGCAGAATCAGATAGGGAATGCCAAAAGGGAAAGGTCAATATACAGAGAGCAGTTTTTGTCAATAAAACACACAAGGCTGTGCTAAAAAGCATTGCAAAGACAAAAAATCAAATTGCAAGTGATATGCATATACTCATTTATTCTTTTTTACAAAGAAAACCCACCCCTCCCCCAAACAAATAGCCCCAATGTCCCATCAATGTCCAAACCTTTCCCCAAATTCCGTTCCCAATTCCCAGCCTCTCCACCCCCAACAAAAAGTTCCTCCCACCAATGGCAAATGCTGATCTCATTTTTTTTTGCCACAAAGCATTTGTGTGCGTGCATTACAATGCATAGGCAAAAATGCACAAACATAGTTGCCATTTTGGAAGTTGTTGTGGGTCCCTAGTCAACTATATAAAGTGGTGCCCTTCACAGGATAAGGACATCTTTTGGAGTTTATTAAAAATGCCCTGTAAGTGAAATGAATGCACAGCAGATCTAAAAGACATTATTGGATACAAATCATGAAATAAACGTGGCACCACAAATGCAAGGTCAAAAAAGTGTAGGCCTGAGTAACAAAGCCCCCCTGCTCCACTTATTGACCGGTCTGCTGATTTTACACTGCCAGTGCATAACTTCAGAGATGGTGGCAGGTCTGGCCCAGAGGCACTCATTTTTGGGGTCCCGTACTTATGTTTTATCATCAGACTTTGTCTTAGAGCAAGAGAGTGAAAAACACAAAAGGGAGAAAGAAAGTGGAGAAGAAAGACAGAAAAGCTATTACAAAAGGAGAATGCAGGGATGAAAAAAGAACCTACAGGAGTGAGATGAAGGGGTAGAGAGTGTCTGGTGATGGATGAAAGAGCCATGAGGTAGAACCAAGGCTATGCAGCCTTGGTGTTCCTCATCGCCGACATTCAGTGGAGTCAGTGGTGGGCTTGTGAGCAAAATTTAGGTCTTGGCAATAATTAATTTACAAATGGAGAACTGTTTAATAGAAATAAACAGATTTGATTAAAAAAAACAGCACATTCCATGACAGTTTTAAACCTATGTGATGATACTAGTGGTCGCTGTGGGGAGCATCTGATGGGCACAACATTCCAATACTTTTCTAATTTAAGAAAAACAGTTCTCTGATTTTTGTGAAAAAACATCCTTCCACGGACAGTTAATTGCAGAGTTGAAATGCTTCAGCTGAAATGTAAGGCATGGAGTCTCCTCTGCTGTGAAACTGAGGGATAAGTAGATAGCTAAGCAAGTCTTCCAGCCTTGGTGCGTTCTTGCCTGAATAAAATGTAAATGTGAGCAACTGGTAATCTGCAAATGTAAAAGGTGCCTGAAAGCCAGTATCGGCTTTAGCTGGTGGAATCACTTGAAACTTCCTGATGACACAGATTTATTCTTTTTGAGCGGTATTCTAAGGATGTTACCAGCTGAGCTACAAAGTATGGGCTTTTAGTGGACAGTTATAAAAGAATTGCACTATGTATAGGCTGGGTATTGCTAACATCTATATTTGGAAGCACTTCATTTTAAAAGTTGTTGCACATTTTTAGCAGCCTATCTTATACTGTGTGTAAGGCAAGTTTAAAATAATGATTTACATATTCACAGTACTTTCTGTCACAAAATTGGCCCTCATAGCACTAAAAGTACACAAGTCACTATTCTCCACTACATCAACCAGGATTCAATTCTGTGGCTCTCTGGTTAGACACTGACCTCTGCAGTACTAATAGAGGTTTCATAATGTAGAATTGTGCATTCCCCACTGAAAAATTGAAGGTGCATTTACTTATTATTTAAGCTGTGTCTTACTTTATATGTCATTACCTGACTGTGAAGGGCCGAAAAAGTTACAGAATTTTACTTATTTTAGCCACGCCTTTGACCACCTCCTCATGCTCACTCACCCTACCCCTTTGCAAACAGAATCAGAGTTCCCACTGGATGATACCGATAAAGAAGGCCTTTAAATCTCAATAGAGGCACATTTTAAGGTCCTCTTTGCCTATTTAAGAGCTCTACCACATAATAGCACTTGTACAGGTGTAGGAAACCTTGGAACCAGAGTGCTCAACCCACCAACCATTGAATTTGTAAGGGTGACTATAAAAATGTATTTGAGTGTGCATGCGAGAGAGAGAGTACCAGCTCAACATCCTGTGATTCTTGACAAATCGCTTTTATATCCTGTTTCTAAAAAACATGAATGTGACCTTATGTATTGTTACTGGTGCTCATGTAAAAGCACTCTGGTTGCAATCCAGCCATATAAAAATGCAAAAATCAACATAGGGAGTGGAAACAAAATAATGTTGAAGGGGTTTGGTGTAAGCAGAAGGAAAAATAAGCAGTGGGTGGTGGAGAGGCTCATAAGGGAAGAAGCAAGAGAGCAGGGGTTGGCAGAGTTAGCACTAATAAAAATGTTTAAAAAAACAAATGTCAAGGATTTGCTGTGTTCAGTGGTACTGTAGGTGCCAGTTGCGCACAATTACTGAGCTAACCAACAGCTAAGGGCCTAGATGCCCATTTTTTAAAGCTGATAGGAGGGGACATGTTGACGATGTGCTCCAATAGGTTTTTTGTGAAGAACAGAACAGAGGAATGGGTCTGTGTGGGCCGGCAAGCATAAACTAGAAATGCCATCTTCCATTGATCACAGAGGCTTAAAATACATGGGACAAGGTGCTATGCTGGGTCTGTATTTTGGGTAGATGGCACAATTGGAGGCAGAAGGAATCTATCTTGAGAAGTCCCTCTGACAGGCTCTGCAGTACTGGGCAATTCTGGTCGAGGTCCATAAATTGAGATTTAGTCATTGTTAATTCCTTGGTATGTAAACCACGTAGAGGCATGAACGTGTGAGAGGAAGCTCTACAGGCTATTCTCAAGTTATTATAAACAATAGATTAAAAAACAACCCATAAAAGAATGCAGTCAAAGAATGTAGCAAACCTCACCAAAATGGAGAAAATGTTTTACTTTTGGCAGTGAGGTGGTTGATGGTTATTTATTTTCATGCAAAAAAGTATCTAGACACACTAGCAAATATTTGACTCAGATACGTGGCCATCAGATCATGTTTTGTTTGCCTCCAAATGAATCTTGATACATGCAGCGAACACCAGTGTATATTTATCGCACTCAGGAGAAGGAAAGAGAGCAGAATATGGGCATACCTCTACTCATCAAACTGGAAAGTGACAGTTGTCCTGACCCCTGGAAGTGGCATCACATCTGTTACTGGGGCTTCTGCTCTCCCTGAGAGCTAGCCCTGGAACTGACAAAGGTGATCAGCAGATGCCAAAGTATAAAGTGAATTCATAATCAATGTTAAAAGAGACAGAGTTCATGAAATGAAACCCTAAAACACATGTGTCCCAAACTTCCCAGGAAAGGGCTTAAAGGTGATCAACAGATGCCAAAGTATAAAGTGACTACATAATCAGTGGTAAAACAGACAGAGGCCATGAAATGAACACCTTAAACACAGATGCTTGCTCCAAACGTCCCAGGAGAGGGTTCAAAGGTGATCAGCAGATGTTAAAGTATAAAGTGACAACACAATCATTGGCTGAAACAGATGTGTGAAATGAAAACCTAAATAACAGATTTATGCCCCAAGACTTCCCAGGAGAGAGTTCAAATGTGATCAGCAGAGATCAGAGTATAAAGTGACCACACACTCAATGGTTGAAACAAGCAAAGACCATGAAATGAAAACCTAAATCAAAGATGTATATTTCTGCGCCCCACCCCTAGACAAAACCTGTGCATAATTAGCATGTTGTAACAAGTATAAAAGAGCCACAAATTCACAAGACTCTTTTTGAACTACATATTTGAAACATGCAGTGAGCAGTGCTACCCCCAGACCGTAGAGAAAATATGAAGGGCAGAACGCAAACTGGTGATGCAAACCAACTTCTACTTAAGGTAAGTATCTATGACCTGTGTGCATATGTTGTAATGTGGTTTCAACCTACGTTTATCTCCAGCCTTTTTCCTATGTCACCCAGAGCTTAATGTGTGTGGCATGTACTTTGTGATTACTCCAATGTTTAATTAGCGAGGGGTCGGAGGGTGAAGGTCCATATGTGTAGAGGTGAATGAATTTTAAAAGCTAAAAACCATGCTGCATATGGGCAAATTTGAAGGATTAAAATTTGACTTAAAACAAACACATGGAATGATAGCATGCAGGCCAGGGTCCCAAGCAGCGAGCTGACAGGGTCCCCACCTGATCCTCACCTAGGTGTCTGTAATGGAGGGTGGGGGCCCGAGCAGATCGCTGCTCGGGTCCCCACCCGATCTTAATCCGGGTGTCTGTGATGATGGGCGGGGGCCCCGAGCAGCCCCCCACCCAGCCTTATTCGCATGTCTGTAATGTTGAACAGGGACCCTGTCCTCACCCCAGTAGGTCTTAAATGGAGGACAGGGGTCCGAGCCATGGTGGGCTCGGTTCCCTGCTCCCAATCCCCATCTTCTTGTTTTAAATGACAGGGCCGGGGCCTGAGCATTGGGCAACTCAGGACCCCTATCATCACCTCTCAAGTCTTTAATTGTGGGCATGGACCTATGTTGTGCACGGCTTGGGTCCCTGCTTTTGTCCTCATCCCACTGCAGGTCTTTACTGGTTGGGGCAGGAACCCTAGCCACACATGGCTCTGGTCCCTGCTCCCCAGTCCTCAGCAGGCATCTCTCTAATGTCGGGCAGGGACCTGAGCCGTGCGTGGCTTGGTTCCCTGCTCTACAACCATTGTCAGTGCCTAATTAGCAGGGGTCTGGGGTCCCGAGCTGCAAGACTCGGGTCCCAACCCAATCCTATCTGCAAGTCTTCAAAGGTGGCTTCTCACCCACAACAGTCTTTAATGTAGGGGCAGGGTCTCGAACCCCACGTGGCTCGGCTCCCTGATTGATCCTATTAGCTTGTATTTAATGGCCCTGCCCGACCCCATCTCCAATATTAGCCAGCAGTACTTACGATAGGGGCTGGGAACCAGAGCAATGCACCACTCTGGGTCTCCAGCCCCCTTACCCCACAACATCTCCAGGTCGTCTGGGCTGCAAACCCAAGCTGTCCCCAGCTCTTAACCCCACACCCAGCAGCACTTCTTTATCTGCCACGAATGGGAAACCAGCATCACACATTGCTTATGTCCTCCAGCTTGCTCCTTACCTGGACTGGCTTTCAAAGGGGTCATGAGGTTTACAGGCCAGCATGAGGAGCGCAAGGATTGGCCTCAGTTCACTCCCCTCTCTCCAGGCAAAGCAGCCCCATAGCTCTACCCCAACACAGGGGTAAGAGCATGTGGGGAGAGAACAAAACACAGGACTGGATCCCAGGATATGGGTTTGCACTATATATATATATATATATATATATAT
Source organism: Pleurodeles waltl (assembly GCF_031143425.1). Lineage (NCBI taxonomy): Eukaryota > Metazoa > Chordata > Amphibia > Caudata > Salamandridae > Pleurodeles > Pleurodeles waltl. Next base: position 370,326,354 of record NC_090442.1, on the reverse strand, counting down.
ATATATATATATATATATATATATACACACATATATACAGAATTGTAAGGTTTTTAAGATTATCATGCTGTATTGTTTATAATTAGTGTAATTATGTGTGACCTTACATGGACTGTAAGGGGCATATTTATACTCCGTTTGCGCCAAATTTGCGTCGTTTTTTTCGACGCAAATTCGGCGCAAAACTAACGCCATATTTATACTTTGGCGTTAGACGCGTCTAGCGCCAAAGTATGAGGAATGAGCGTCATTTTTTTGCGTGAACGCCTTCCTTGCGTTAATGAGATGCAAGGTAGGCGTTCCCTTCTAGAAAAATGACTGCGACGCAAATGCGTCGTATTTATACTCCCGGGCAAAAATCACGCCCGGGAGTGGGCGGGGCAAAAAAACCCGCATTTGCGCCTCTTTTTAACGCCTGGGTCAGGGCAGGCGTTAAGGGACCTGTGGGCTCAAAATGAGCCCACAGCTGCCCTCCCATGCCCCCAGGGACCCCCCCTGCCACCCTTGCCCACCCCAGGAGGACACCCAAGGAGGAAGGGACCCATTCCAGGGACATTCAGGTAAGTTCAGGTAAGTATATATATATTTTTTTTATATTTTTTTTTGGCATAGGGGGGCCTGATTTGTGCCCCCCTACATGCCACAATGCCCAATGACCATGCCCAGGGGACATAAGTCCCCTGGGCATGGCCATTGGGCAAGGGGGCATGACTCCTGTCTTTACTAAGACAGGAGTCATGTAAATGGCGTCTGGGCGTCGTTAAAAATGGCGCAAATCGGGTGGAGGCGATTTTTTGGCGTCAACCTGACTTGCACCATTTTAAGACGCCCTAACGCCATTTTCCCCAACACCGGCGCTGCCTGGTGTACGTGTTTTTTTTCCACGCACACCAGGCAGCGCCGGTCTGTTAGCGCCGGCTAACGCCATTCAATAAATACGGCGCCCGCATGGCGCTTCAGAATGGCATTAGCCGGCGCAAAACTTTTTGACGCTAAACTGCGTTAGCGCAGTTTAGCGTCAAAAAGTATAAATACAGGCCTAAATGTCACTGTATTGAAAGTAAAATAATGCTGTGAAGATGATGGAACCACATAAATATTGCAATATTGAGACAATCCTAGATATGATGTGCAGCAGCACCACCATGTATGCTTAGTGTTTGAGAAATGTGAACAAGAGGTTTTGTTTGTCGTACTTTCAGAACATTGTAGTGGTGTAGATGAGTGTGAGTTGATAGGTACTTAACAGCGCAGGGGTCGAGCCAGGCTTTTAATTAAAAACTGTAAATAAAAGAGACTTTATGATGGTTGTGTGTTTGTATATGGAATTTTTATGCAAACTACATGATTGTAGTTCAGCAATAATTAGTACCAATTTATTTTTGTTTTACTTAGCAGCAATGTCTCCCAGGAATGGTTGCTTTTTCCAGTTTGTTGCATTATGGTTTTAACAGTAAATAATGCATGACTAGTACATAATTTAAAATGAGTTGTTGGCAGGCGATTATAAATGTGGCGGAAAATGAATTATGAACTAAAGTCAATTTTGTCTCTTCTGTACGCAGGATCCCCAAAAGCTAACATTGTCCCCAGAGAAACTGGCTGCCTTTCAACAAGGTACTGATATCTAGAGCATTATAGTGCAGAGAACCGTGTCAACCTCTACCCTCAACAACAGTGCTTATTGTTATTTTATTTTTTATTTTCTAATAATGATTTCTTGTGTTTGTGTGCTTTTTTGCAAATCCTAGAGGCTCAAGACGCAACAGCCTTAATGCATCAGGAAACAGCTTTTGCAGGTAAATCAAATGAGCCCTTGTGTAAACGTTATGTAAACATAAACCTTCACAGTCCAAAAGCCCCATAAAGGCCCTACAGATGGGCTCCTCAAGGAGCGTGCCTAGTTCGTGTATTATACTGTAAATGTGACTTTTTTTTTTACAGACCCCGGGGGCATACAAGGACCACATGCTATTGTCGCAAAAGGTAAAACAGATTGCTAAAAAGGGGATCCAAAAAAGGAAGCCTACAGCTTCTAAAGACAGTCCTCCTTTAACCCCTTCGCTGCCAGGCCTTTTCCCCCTCCTGTGCCGAGCCTTTTTTTGGCTATTTGGAGCAGTTCGCGCTTAGGCCCTCATAACTTTTTGTTCACATAAGCTACCCACGCCAAATTTGCGTCCTTTTTCCCAACATCCTAGGGATTCTAGAGGTACCCAGACTTTGTGGGTTCCCCATAAGGAGGCCAAGAAATTAGCCAAAAAACAGTGAAAATCTTGTTTTTTTCAAAAAAATTGGAAAAATGGGCTGCAGAAGAAGGCTTGTGGTTTTTTCCCGGAAAAGGGCATCAACAAAGGGTTTGCGGTGATAAAATCACCAGCTCCCAGCTTTCAGGAACAGGCAGACTTGAATCAGAAAACCCAATTTTTCAGCACAATTTTGGAATTTTACTGGGACATACCCCATTTTTACGATTTTTTGTGCTTTCAGCCTCCTTCCAGTCAGTGACAGAATGGGCATCAAACCAACGCTGGATCCCAGAAACCGCAACATTTCTGAAAAGTAGACAAAATTCTGAATTCAGCAAGGGGTAATTTGTGTAGATCCTACAAGGGTTTCCTACAGAAAATAACAACTGAAAAAGAAAAATATTGAAATTGAGGTGAAAAAAACATCAATTTTTCTCTATGTTTTACTCTGTAACTTTTTCCTGCAATGTCAGATTTTCGAAAGCAATATACCGTTACGTCTGCTGGACTCTTCTGGTTGCGGGGATATATAGGGCTTGTAGGTTCATCAAGAACTCTAGGTACCCAGAGCCAATAAATGACCTGCACCCTGCAGTGGGTTTTCATTCTATGCCGGGTATGCAGCAATTCATTTGCTGAAATATAAAGAGTAAAAAATAGCTATCAAGAAAACCTTTGTATTTCCAAAATGGGCACAAGATAAGGTGTTGAGAAGCAGTGGTTATTTGCACATCTCTGAATTCCGGGGTGCCCATACTAGCATGTGAATTACAGGGCATTTCTCAAATAGACGTCTTTTTTACACACTGTCTTACATTTGGAAGGGAAAAATGTAGAGAAAGACAAGGGGCAATAACACTTGTTTTGCTATTCTATGTTCCCCCAAGTCTCCCGATAAAAATGATACCTCACTTGTGTGGGTAGGCCTAGCGCCCGCGACAGGATATGCCCCAAAACACAACGTGGACACATCACAGAAAACAGAGCTGTTTTTAGCAAAGTGACTACCTGTAGATTTTGGCCTGTAGCTCAGCCGCCACTTAGGGAAACCTACCAAACCTGTGCATTTCTGAAAAATAGAGACCTAGGGGAATCCAAGATGGGGTGACTTCTGTGGCTCGGACCAGGTTCTGTTACCCAGAATCCTTTGCAAACCTCAAACTTTGGCTAAAAAAACACATGTTCCTCACATTTCTGTGGCAGAAGGTTCTGGAATCTGAGAGGAGCCACAAATTTCCTTCCACCTAGCGTTCCCCCACGTCTCCCGATAAAAATGATACCTCACTTGTGTGGGTAGGCCTAGCGCCCGCGACAGGAAACGCCCCAAAGCGCAACGTGGACACAGCCAAATTTTTTAAGGAAAACAGAGGTGTTTTTTGCAAAGTGCCTACCTGTAGATTTTGGCCTGTAGCTCAGCCGCCACCTAGGGAAACCTACCAAACCTGTGCATTTCTGAAAACTAGAGACCTAGGGGAATCCAAGATGGGGTGACTTGTGTGGCTCGGACCAGGTTCTGTTACCCAGAATCCTTTGCAAACCTCAAAATTTGGCTAAAAAAACACATGTTCCTCACATTTCTGTGGCAGAAAGTTCTGGAATCTGAGAGGAGCCACAAATTTCCTTCCACCCAGCGTTACCCCACGTCTCCCAATAAAAATGATACCTCACTTGTGTGGGTAGGCCTAGCGCCCGCGACAGGAAACGCCCCAAAGCGCAACGTGGACACAGCCAAATTGTTAAAGGAAAACAGAGATGTTTTTTCCAAAGTGCCTACCTGTAGATTTTGGCCTGTAGCTCAGCCACCACCTAGGGAAACCTACCAAACCTGTGCATTTCTGAAAACTAGAGACCTAGGGGAATCCAAGATGGGGTGACTTGTGTGGCTCGGATCAGGTTCTGTTACCCAGAATCCTTTGCAAACCTCAAAATTTGGCTAAAAAAACACATGTTCCTCACATTTCTGTGGCAGAAAGTTCTGGAATCTGAGAGGAGCCACAAATTTCCTTCCACCCAGCGTTCCCCCATGTCTCCCTATAAAAATTATACCTCACTTGTGTGGGTAGGCCTAGCGCCCGTGACAGGAAACGCCCCAAAGTGCAACGTGGACACAGCCAAATTTTTGAAGGAAAACAGAGGTGTTTTTTGCAAAGTGCCTACCTGTAGATTTTGGCCTGTAGCTCAGCCGCCACCTAGGGAAACCTACCAAACCTGTGCATTTCTGAAAACTAGAGACCTAGGGGAATCCAAGATGGGGTGACTTGTGTGGCTCGGACCAGGTTCTGTTACCCAGAATCCTTTGCAAACCTCAAAATTTGGCTAAAAAAACACATGTTCCTCACATTTCTGTGGCAGAAAGTTCTGGAATCTGAGAGGAGCCACAAATTTCCTTCCACCCAGCGTTACCCCACGTCTCCCAATAAAAATGATACCTCACTTGTGTGGGTAGGCCTAGCGCCCGCGACAGGAAACGCCCCAAAGCGCAACGTGGACACAGCCAAATTGTTAAAGGAAAACAGAGATGTTTTTTCCAAAGTGCCTACCTGTAGATTTTGGCCTGTAGCTCAGCCACCACCTAGGGAAACCTACCAAACCTGTGCATTTCTGAAAACTAGAGACCTAGGGGAATCCAAGATGGGGTGACTTGTGTGGCTCGGATCAGGTTCTGTTACCCAGAATCCTTTGCAAACCTCAAAATTTGGCTAAAAAAACACATGTTCCTCACATTTCTGTGGCAGAAAGTTCTGGAATCTGAGAGGAGCCACAAATTTCCTTCCACCCAGCGTTCCCCCATGTCTCCCTATAAAAATTATACCTCACTTGTGTGGGTAGGCCTAGCGCCCGTGACAGGAAACGCCCCAAAGTGCAACGTGGACACAGCCAAATTTTTGAAGGAAAACAGAGGTGTTTTTTGCAAAGTGCCTACCTGTAGATTTTGGCCTGTAGCTCAGCCGCCACCTAGGGAAACCTACCAAACCTGTGCATTTCTGAAAACTAGAGACCTAGGGGAATCCAAGATGGGGTGATTTGTGTGGCTCGGACCAGGTTCTGTTACCCAGAATCCTTCGCAAACCTCAAAATTTGGCTAAAAAAACACATGTTCCTCTCATTTCTGTGGCAGAAAGTTCTGGAATCTGAGAGGAGCCACAAATTTCCTGCCACCCAGCGTTCCCCCACGTCTCCCGATAAAAATGATACCTCACTTGTGTGGGTAGGCCTAGCGCCCGCGACAGGAAACGCCCCAAAGCGCAACGTGGACACAGCCAAATTTATGAAGGAAAACAGAGGTGTTTTTTGCAAAGTGCCTACCTGTAGATTTTGGCCTGTAGCTCAGCTGCCACCTAGGGAAACCTACCAAACCTGTGCATTTCTGAAAACTAGAGACCTGGGGAATCCAAGATGGGGTGACTTGTGTGGCTCGGACGAGGTTCTGTTACCCAGAATCCTTTGCAAACCTCAAAATTTGGCTAAAAAAACACATGTTCCTCACATTTCTGTGGCAGAAAGTTCTGGAATCTGAGAGGAGCCACAAATTTCCTTCCACCCAGCGTTCCCCCACGTCTCCCGATAAAAATGATACCTCACTTGTGTGGGTAGGCCTAGCGCCCGCGACAGGAAATGCCCCAAAGCGCAACGTGGACACAGCCAAATTTATGAAGGAAAACAGAGGTGTTTTTTGCAAAGTGCCTACCTGTAGATTTTGGCCTGTAGCTCAGCCGCCACCTAGGGAAACCTACCAAACCTGTACATTTCTGAAAACTAGAGACCTAGGGGAATCCAAGATGGGGTGACTTGTGTGGCTCGGACCAGGTTCTGTTACCCAGAATCCTTCGCAAACCTCAAAATTTGGCAAAAAAAAACCAATGTTCCTCACATTTCTGTGGCAGAAAGTTCTGGAATCTGAGAGGAGCCACAAATTTCCTTCCACCCAGCGTTCCCCCATGTCTCCCTATAAAAATGATACCTCACTTGTGTGGGTAGGCCTAGCGCCCGTGACAGGAAACGCCCCAAAGCGCAACGTGGACACAGCCAAATTTTTGAAGGAAAACAGAGGTGTTTTTTGCAAAGTGCCTACCTGTAGATTTTGGCCTGTAGCTCAGCCGCCACCTAGGGAAACCTACCAAACCTGTGCATTTCTGAAAACTAGAGACCTAGGGGAATCCAAGATGGGGTGACTTGTGTGGCTCGGACCAGGTTCTGTTACCCAGAATCCTTCGCAAACCTCAAAATTTGGCTAAAAAAACACATGTTCCTCACATTTCTGTGGCAGAAAGTTCTGGAATCTGAGAGGAGCCACAAATTTCCTGCCACCCAGCGTTCCCCCACGTCTCCCGATAAAAATGATACCTCACTTGTGTGGGTAGGCCTAGCGCCCGCGACAGGAAACGCCCCAAAGCGCAACGTGGACACAGCCACATTTCTGAAGGAAAACAGAGGTGTTTTTGGCAAAGTGCCTACCTGTAGATTTTGGCCTGTAGCTCAGCCGCCACCTAGGGAAACCTACCAAACCTGTGCATTTCTGAAAACTAGAGACCTAGGGGAATCCAAGATGGGGTGACTTGTGTGGCTCGGATCAGGTTCTGTTACCCAGAATCCTTTGCAAACCTCAAAATTTGGCTAAAAAAACACATGTTCCTCACATTTCTGTGGCAGAAAGTTCTGGAATCTGAGAGGAGCCACAAATTTCCTTCCACCCAGCGTTCCCCCATGTCTCCCTATAAAAATGATACCTCACTTGTGTGGGTAGGCCTAGCGCCCGTGACAGGAAACGCCCCAAAGCGCAACGTGGACACAGCCAAATTTTTGAAGGAAAACAGAGGTGTTTTTTGCAAAGTGCCTACCTGTAGATTTTGGCCTGTAGCTCAGCCGCCACCTAGGGAAACCTACCAAACCTGTGCATTTCTGAAAACTAGAGACCTAGGGGAATCCAAGATGGGGTGACTTGTGTGGCTCGGACCAGGTTCTGTTACCCAGAATCCTTCGCAAACCTAAAAATTTGGCTAAAAAAACACATGTTCCTCATATTTCTGTGGCAGAAAGTTCTGGAATCTGAGAGGAGCCACAAATTTCCTGCCACCCAGCGTTACCCCACGTCTCCCGATAAAAATGATACCTCACTTGTGTGGGTAGGCCTAGCGCCCGCGACAGGAAACGCCCCAAAGCGCAACGTGGACACAGCCACATTTTTGAAGGAAAACAGAGGTGTTTTTTGCAAAGTGCCTACCTGTAGATTTTGGCCTGTAGCTCAGCCGCCACCTAGGGAAGCCTACCAAACCTGTGCATTTCTGAAAACTAGAGACCTAGGGGAATCCAAGATGGAGTGACTTGTGTGGTTCGGACCAGGTTCTGTTACCCAGAATCCTTTGCAAACCTCAAAATGTGGCTAAAAAAACACATGTTCCTCACATTTCTGTGGCAGAAAGTTCTGGAATCTGAGAAAAGCCACAGATTTCCTTCCACCCAGCGTTCCCCCACGTCTCCCGATAAAAATGATACCTCACTTGTGTGGGTAGGCCTAGGGCCCGCGACAGGAAACGCCCCAAAGCGCAACGTGGACACAGCCAAATTTATGAAGGAAAACAGAGGTGTTTTTTGCAAAGTGCCTACCTGTAGATTTTGGCCTGTAGCTCAGCTGCCACCTAGGGAAACCTACCAAACCTGTGCATTTCTGAAAACTAGAGACCTGGGGAATCCAAGATGGGGTGACTTGTGTGGCTCGGACCAGGTTCTGTTACCAAGAATCCTTTGCAAACCTCAAAATTTGGCTAAAAAAACACATGTTCCTCACATTTCTGTGGCAGAAAGTTCTGGAATCTGAGAGGAGCCACAAATGTCCTTCCACCCAGCGTTCCCCCACATCTCCCGATAAAAATGATACCTCACTTGTGTAGGTAGGCCTAGCGCCCGCGACAGGAAATGCCCCAAAGCGCAACGTGGACACAGCCACATTTTTGAAGGAAAACAGAGGTGTTTTTTGCAAAGTGCCTACCTGTAGATTTTGGCCTGTAGCTCAGCCGACACCTAGGGAAACCTACCAAACCTGTGCATTTCTGAAAACTAGAGACCTAGGGGAATCCAAGATGGGGTGACTTGTGTGGTTCGGACCAGGTTCTGTTACCCAGAATCCTTTGCAAACCTCAAAATTTGGCTAAAAAAACACATGTTCCTCACATTTCTGTGGCAGAAAGTTCTGGAATCTGAGAGGAGCCACAAATTTCCTTCCACCCAGCGTTCACCCACGTCTCCCGATAAAAATGATACCTCACTTGTGTGGGTAGGCCTAGCGCCCGCGACAGGAAATGCCCCAAAGCGCAACGTGGACACAGCCAAATTTATGAAGGAAAACAGAGGTGTTTTTTGCAAAGTGCCTACCTGTAGATTTTGGCCTGTAGCTCAGCCGCCACCTAGCGAAACCTACCAAACCTGTGCATTTCTGAAAACTAGAGACCTAGGGGAATCCAAGATGGGGTGACTTGTGTGGTTCGGACCAGGTTCTGTTACCCAGAATCCTTTGCAAACCTCAAAATTTGGCTAAAAAAACACATGTTCCTCACATTTCTGTGGCAGAAAGTTCTGGAATCTGAGAGGAGCCACAGATTTCCTTCCACCCAGCGTTCCCCCACGTCTCCCGATAAAAATTATACCTCACTTGTGTGGGTAGGCCTAGCGCCCGCGACAGGAAACGCCCCAAAGCGCAACGTGGACACAGCCAAATTTATGAAGGAAAACAGAGGTGTTTTTTGCAAAGTGCCTACCTGTAGATTTTGGCCTGTAGCTCAGCCGCCACCTAGGGAAACCTACCAAACCTGTGCATTTCTGAAAACTAGAGACCTGGGGAATCCAAGATGGGGTGACTTGTGTCGCTCGGACCAGGTTCTGTTACCCAGAATCCTTTGCAAACCTCAAAATTTGGCTAAAAAACACATGTTCCTCACATTTCTGTGGCAGAAAGTTCTGGAATCAATCTGAGAGGAGCCACAAATTTCCTTCCACCCAGCGTTCCCCCACGTTTCCCGATAAAAATTATACCTCACTTGTGTGGGTAGGCCTAGCGCCCGCGACAGGAAATGCCCCAAAGCGCAACGTGGACACAGCCAAATTTATGAAGGAAAACAGAGGTGTTTTTTGCAAAGTGCCTACCTGTAGATTTTGGCCTGTAGCTCAGCCGCCACCTAGGGAAACCTACCAAACATGTGCAGTTCTGAACACTAGAGACCAGGGGAATCCAAGATGGGGTGACTTGTGTGGCTCGGACCAGGTTCTGTTACCCAGAATCCTTCGCAAACCTCATAATTTGGCTAAAAAAACACATGTTCCTCACATTTCTGTGGCAGAAAGTTCTGGAATCTGAGAGGAGCCACAAATTTCCTGCCACCCAGCGTTCCCCCACTTCTCCCGATAAAAATGATACCTCACTTGTGTGGGTAGGCCTAGCGCCCGCGACAGGAATCGCCCCAAAGCGCAACGTGGACACAGCCACATTTTTGAAGGAAAACAGAGGTGTTTTTTGCAAAGTGCCTACCTGTAGATTTTGGCCTGTAGCTCAGCCGTCACCTAGGGAAACCTACCAAACCTGTGCATTTCTGAAAACTAGAGACCTAGGGGAATCCAAGATGGGGTGACTTGTGTGGTTCGGACCAGGTTCTGTTACCCAGAATCCTATGCAAACCTCAAAATTTGGCTAAAAAAACACATGTTCCTCACATTTCTGTGGCAGAAAGTTCTGGAATCTGAGAGGAGCCACAAATTTCCTTCCACCCAGCGTTCACCCACGTCTCCCGATAAAAATTATACCTCACTTGTGTGGGTAGGCCTAGCGTCCGCGACAGGAAATGCCCCAAAGCGCAACGTGGACACAGCCAAATTTATGAAGGAAAACAGAGGTGTTTTTTGCAAAGTGCCTACCTGTAGATTTTGGCCTGTAGCTCAGCCGCCACCTAGGGAAACCTACCAAACCTGTGCATTTCTGAAAACTAGAGACGTAGGGGAATCCAAGATGGGGTGACTTGTGTGGTTCGGACCAGGTTCTGTTACCCAGAATCCTTTGCAAACCTCAAAATTTGGCAAAAAAAACACATGTTCTTCACATTTCTGTGGCAGAAAGTTCTAGAATCTGAGAGGAGCCACAAATTTCCTGCCACCCAGCGTTCCCCCACGTCTCCCGATAAAAATGATACCTCACTTGTGTGGGTAGGCCTAGCGCCCGCGACAGGAAACGCCCCAAAGCGCAACGTGGACACAGCCACATTTTAGAAGGAAAACAGAGGTGTTTTTTGCAAAGTGCCTACCTGTAGGTTTTGGCCTGTAGCTCAGCCGCCACCTAGGGATACCTACCAAACCTGTGCATTTCTGAAAACTAGAGACCTAGGGGAATCCAAGATGGGGTGACTTGTGTGGTTCGGACCAGGATCTGTTACCCAGAATCCTTTGCAAACCTCAAAATTTGGCTAAAAAAACACATTTTCCTCACATTTCTGTGGCAGAAAGTTCTGGAATCTGAGAGGAGCCACAGATTTCCTTCCACCCAGCGTTCCCCCACGTCTCCCGATAAAAATGATACCTCACTTGTGTGGGTAGGCCTAGCGCCCGCGACAGGAGATGCCCCAAAGCGCAACGTGGACACAGCCAAATTTATGAAGGAAAACAGAGGTGTTTTTTGCAAAGTGCCTACCTGTAGATTTTGGCCTGTAGCTCAGCCGCCTCCTAGGGAAACCTACCAAACCTGTGCATTTCTGAAAACTAGAGACCTGGGGAATCCAAGATGGGGTGACTTGTGTGGCTCGGTCCAGGTTCTGTTACCCAGAATCCTTTGCAAACCTCAAAATTTGGCTAAAAAAACACATGTTCCTCACATTTCTGTGGCAGAAAGTTCTGGAATCTGAGAGGATCCACAAATTTCCTTCCACCCAGCGTTCCCCCACGTCTCCCGATAAAAATGATACCTCACTTGTGTGGGTAGGCCTAGCGCCCGCGACAGGAGATGCCCCAAAGCGCAACGTGGACACAGCCAAATTTATGAAGGAAAACAGAGGTGTTTTTTGCAAAGTGCCTACCTGTAGATTTTGGCCTGTAGCTCAGCCGCCACCTAGGGAAACCTAACAAACCTGAGCATTTCTGAAAACTAGAGACCTAGGGGAATCCAAGATGGGGTGACTTGTGTGGCTCGGACCAGGTTCTGTTACCCAGAATCCTTCGCAAACCTCAAAATTTGGCTAAAAAAACACATGTTCCTCACATTTCTGTGGCAGAAAGTTCTGGAATCTGAGAGGAGCCACAAATTTCCTTCCACCCAGCGTTCCCCCACGTCTCCCGATAAAAATGATACCTCACTTGTGTGGGTAGGCCTAGCGCCCGCGACAGGAAACGCCCCAAAGCGCAACGTGGACACAGCCAAATTTTTGAAGGAAAACAGAGGTGTTTTTTGCAAAGTGCCTACCTGTAGATTTTGGCCTGTAGCTCAGCCGCCACCTAGGGAAACCTACCAAACCTCTGCATTTCTGAAAACTAGAGACCTAGGGGAATCCAAGATGGAGTGACTTGTGTGGCTCGGACCAGCTTCTGTTACCCAGAATCCTTTGCAAACCTCAAAATTTGGCTAAAAAAACACATGTTCCTCACATTTCTGTGGCAGAAAGTTCTGGAATCTGAGAGGAGCCACAAATTTCCTTCCACCCAGCGTTCCCCCACGTCTCCCGATAAAAATGATACCTCACTTGTGTGGGTAGGCCTAGCGCCCGCAACAGGAAACGCCTCAAAGCGCAACGTGGACACAGCCATATTTTTGAAGGAAAACAGAGGTGTTTTTTGCAAGGTGCCTACCTGTCGATTTTGGCCTGTAGCTCAGCCGCCACCTAGGGAAACCTACCAAACCTGTGCATTTCTGAAAACTAGAGAATCCAAGATGGGGTGACTTGTGTGGCTCAGACCAGGTTCTGTCACCCAGAATCCTTCGCAAACCTCAAAATTTGGCTAAAAAAACACATGTTCCTCACATTTCTGTGGCAGAAAGTTCTGGAATCTGAGAGGAGCCACAAATTTCCTTCCACCCAGCGTTCCCCCACGTCTCCCGATAGAAATGATTCCTCACTTGTGTGGGTAGGCCTAGCGCCCGCGACAGGAAACGCCCCAAAGCGCAACGTGGACACAGCCAAATTTTTGAAGGAAAACAGAGGTGTTTTTTGCAAAGTGCCTACCTGTAGATTTTGGCCTGTAGCTCAGCCGCCACCTAGGGAAACCTACCAAACCTGTGCATTTCTGAAAACTAGAGACCTAGGGGAATCCAAGATGGGGTGACTTGTGTGGCTCGGACCAGGTTCTGTTACCCAGAATCCTTTGTAAACCTCAAAATTTGGCTAAAAAAACACATGTTCCTCACATTTCTGTGGCAGAAAGTTGTGGAATCTGAGGGGAGCCACAAATTTCCTGCCACCCAGCGTTCCCCCACGTCTCCCGATAAAAATGATACCTCACTTGTGTGGGTGCCTAGCACCTGCGACAGGAAACGCCCCAAAGCGCAACGTGGACACAACCACATTTTTGAAGGAAAACCTACCAAACCTGTGCATTTCTGAAAATTAGAGACCTAGGGGAATCCAAGATGGGGTGACTTGTGTGGCTCGGACCAGGTTCTATTACCCAGAATCCTTCGCAAACCTCAAAATTTGGCTAAAAAAACGCATGTTCCTCAAATTTCTGTGGCAGAAAGTTCTGGAATCTGAGAGGATCTACAAATTTCCTTCCACCCAGCGTTCCCCCACGTCTCCCGATAAAAATGATACCTCACTTGTGTGGGTGCCTAGCACCTGCGACAGGAAACGCCCCAAAGCGCAACGTGGACACATCACATTTTTTCATAGAAAACAGTGCCTAACTGTGGATTTTGGCCTCTAGCTCAGCCGGCACCTGGGGAAACCTAGCAAACCAGCGCATTTCTGAAAACTAGAGATCTAGGGGAATCCAAGATGGGGTGATTTGCGGGGCTCTGACCAGGTTCTGTTACCCAGAATCCTTTGCAAACATCAAAATTTGGCCAAAAAACACTTTTTCCTCTCATTTCGGTGACAGAAAGTTCTGGAATCCGAGAGGAGCCACAAATTTCCTTCCACCCAGCATTCCCCTAAGTCTCTCCATAAAAATGGTACCTCACTTGTGTGGGTAGGCCTAGCGCCCACGAAAGAAAATGGCCCACAACACAACGTGGACACAACATATTTTTTCACAGAAAACAGAGGTGTTTTTTGCAAAGTGCCTACCTGTGGATTTTGGCCTCTAGCTCAGCCGGCCCCAGGGGGGGGGGGGGAAATGCCCTAAAATAAATTTGACCCCCCACCCTCCCAAACCCCCCCTGCTGAGGAGCGACCCTTGCCTACGGGGTCGCTCCCCCTGCGTGACATTGGCGCCAAAAAACAAATCCCCAGTGCCTAGTGGTTTCTGCCCCCTTGGGGCAGGTTGACCTAAAATCGACCAATCTGCCCCCAAGGGGGGCAGAAATGGTCTAAATACAGTTTGCCCCCCAGGGAGCGACCCTTGCCTGATGGGTCGCCCCCCATCTCTAAAAAAACAAACATACAAAAAAAAACACACAAAAAAAATTTGCCCTGGCGCCTAGAGGTTTCTGCCCCCCCCCTGGTGGCAGATCGGCCTAATAATAGGCCGATCTGCCCCCAGGGGGGCAGAAATGGCCTAAAATAAATTTGCATCCCCAACCCCCACTCCCCCACCAGGAGCGACCCTTGCCTACGGGGTCGCTCCCCCTGCGTGACATTGGCGCCAAAAAACAAATCCCCGGTGCCTAGTGGTTCCTGCCCCCTTGGGGGCAGATTGACCTAAAATCGACCAATCTGCCCCCAAGGGGGGCAGAAATGGTCTAAATACAGTTTGCCCCCCAGGGGAGCGACCCTTGTCTGATGGGTCGCTCCCCATCTCTAAAAAAACAAATAAAAAAAAAAACACACAAAAAAAAGCGCAACGTGGACACAGCCAAATTTTTGAAGGAAAACAGAGGTGTTTTTTGCAAAGTGCCTACCTGTAGATTTTGGCCTGTAGCTCAGCCGCCACCTAGGGAAACCTACCAAACCTGTGCATTTCTGAAAACTAGAGACCTAGGGGAATCCAAGATGGGGTGACTTGTGTGGCTCGGACCAGGTTCTGTTACCCAGAATCCTTTGTAAACCTCAAAATTTGGCTAAAAAAACACATGTTCCTCACATTTCTGTGGCAGAAAGTTGTGGAATCTGAGGGGAGCCACAAATTTCCTGCCACCCAGCGTTCCCCCACGTCTCCCGATAAAAATGATACCTCACTTGTGTGGGTGCCTAGCACCTGCGACAGGAAACGCCCCAAAGCGCAACGTGGACACAACCACATTTTTGAAGGAAAACCTACCAAACCTGTGCATTTCTGAAAACTAGAGACCTAGGGGAATCCAAGATGGGGTGACTTGTGTGGCTCGGACCAGGTTCTATTACCCAGAATCCTTCGCAAACCTCAAAATTTGGCTAAAAAAACGCATGTTCCTCAAATTTCTGTGGCAGAAAGTTCTGGAATCTGAGAGGATCTACAAATTTCCTTCCACCCAGCGTTCCCCCACGTCTCCCGATAAAAATGATACCTCACTTGTGTGGGTGCCTAGCACCTGCGACAGGAAACGCCCCAAAGCGCAACGTGGACACATCACATTTTTTCATAGAAAACAGTGCCTAACTGTGGATTTTGGCCTCTAGCTCAGCCGGCACCTGGGGAAACCTAGCAAACCAGCGCATTTCTGAAAACTAGAGATCTAGGGGAATCCAAGATGGGGTGATTTGCGGGGCTCTGACCAGGTTCTGTTACCCAGAATCCTTTGCAAACATCAAAATTTGGCCAAAAAACACTTTTTCCTCTCATTTCGGTGACAGAAAGTTCTGGAATCCGAGAGGAGCCACAAATTTCCTTCCACCCAGCATTCCCCTAAGTCTCTCCATAAAAATGGTACCTCACTTGTGTGGGTAGGCCTAGCGCCCACGAAAGAAAATGGCCCACAACACAACGTGGACACAACATATTTTTTCACAGAAAACAGAGGTGTTTTTTGCAAAGTGCCTACCTGTGGATTTTGGCCTCTAGCTCAGCCGGCCCCAGGGGGGGGGGGGGGAAATGCCCTAAAATAAATTTGACCCCCCACCCTCCCAAACCCCCCCTGCTGAGGAGCGACCCTTGCCTACGGGGTCGCTCCCCCTGCGTGACATTGGCGCCAAAAAACAAATCCCCGGTGCTTAGTGGTTTCTGCCCCCTTGGGGCAGGTTGACCTAAAATCGACCAATCTGCCCCCAAGGGGGGCAGAAATGGTCTAAATACAGTTTGCCCCCCAGGGGAGCGACCCTTGCCTGATGGGTCGCCCCCCATCTCTAAAAAAACAAACATACAAAAAAAAACACACAAAAAAAATTTGCCCTGGCGCCTAGAGGTTTCTGCCCCCCCCCTGGTGGCAGATCGGCCTAATAAGAGGCCGATCTGCCCCCAGGGGGGCAGAAATGGCCTAAAATAAATTTGCATCCCCAACCCCCACTCCCCCACCAGGAGCGACCCTTGCCTACGGGGTCGCTCCCCCTGCGTGACATTGGCGCCAAAAAACAAATCCCCGGTGCCTAGTGGTTCCTGCCCCCTTGGGGGCAGATTGACCTAAAATCGACCAATCTGCCCCCAAGGGGGGCAGAAATGGTCTAAATACAGTTTGCCCCCCAGGGGAGCGACCCTTGTCTGATGGGTCGCTCCCCATCTCTAAAAAAACAAATAAAAAAAAAAACACACAAAAAAAAATTGCCCTGGCGCCTACAGGTTTCTGCCCCCAGGGGGGGGCAGAAATGGCCTAAAATAAATTTGCCCCCCCAACCCGCACCCCCCCCTCGGAGCGACCCTTGTCTATGCGGTCGCTCCCCCTGCGTGACATTGGCGCAAAAAAACAAATCCCCGGTGCCTAGTGTTTTCTGCCCCCTTGGGGCAGGTTGACCTAAAATCGACCAATCTGCCCCCATGGGTGGCAGAAATGGTCTAAACAAAGTTTGCCCCCCAGGGGAGCGACCCTTGTCGGATGGGTCGCTCCCTATCTCTAAAAAAACAAACAAAAAAAAAAAAATAAAAAAAAAAAAATTTGCCCTGGCGCCTACAGGTTTCTGCCCCCCCTGGGGGCAGATCGGCCTAATAATGGGCCGATCTGCCCCCGGGGGGGGAAGAAATGACCTAAAATAAATTTGCCCCCCTAACCCGCACCTCCCCCCTCGGAGCGACCCTTGTCTACGGGATCGCTCCCCCTGCGTGACATTGGCGCCAAAAAACAAATCCCCGGTGCCTAGTGGTTTCTGCCCCCTTGGGGGCAGATTGACCTAAAATCGACCAATCTGCCCCCAAGGGGGGCAGAAATGGTCTAACCACAGTTTACCCCCCAGGGGAGCGACCCTTGTCTGATGGGTCGCTCCCTATCTCTAAATAAACAAACAAACAAAAAAAAAACACAAACAAAAAAATTTGCCCTGGCACCTAGAGGTTTCTGCCCCCCCCCTGGTGGCAGATTGGCCTAATAATAGGCCGATCTGCCCCCAAGGGGGGCAGAAATGGCCTAAAATAAATTTGCATCCCCAACCCCCACCCCCTCACCAGGAGCGACCCTTGCCTACAGGGTCGCTCCCCCTGCGTGACATTGGCGCCAAAAAACAAATTCCCGGTGCCTAGTGGTTTCTGTCCCCTTGTGGGCAGATTGACCTAAAATCGACCAATCTGCCCCCAAGGGGGGCAGAAATGTTCTAAATTCAGTTAGTCCCCCAGGGGAGCGACCCTTGTCTGATGGGTCGCTCCCCATCTCTAAAAAAACAAACAAACAAAAAAAAAAACACAAAAAAAAAATTTGCCCTGGCGCCTACAGGTTTCTGCCCCCCCTGGGGGCAGATCGGCCTAATAATGGGCCGATCTGCCCCCGGGGGGGGAAGAAATGGCCTAAAATAAATTTGCCCCCCTAACCCGCACCCCCCCCCTCGGAGCGACCCTTGTCTACGGGATCGCTCCCCCTGCGTGACATTGGCGCCAAAAAACAAATCCCCGGTGCCTAGTGGTTTCTGCCCCCTTGGGGGCAGATTGACCTAAAATCGACCAATCTGCCCCCAAGGGGGGCAGAAATGGTCTAACCACAGTTTACCCCCCAGGGGAGCGACCCTTGTCTGATGGGTCGCTCCCTATCTCTAAATAAACAAACAAACAAAAAAAAAACACAAACAAAAAAATTTGCCCTGGCACCTAGAGGTTTCTGCCCCCCCCTGGTGGCAGATCGGCCTAATAATAGGCCGATCTGCCCCCAAGGGGGGCAGAAATGGCCTAAAATAAATTTGCATTCCCAACCCCCACCCCCTCACCAGGAGCGACCCTTGCCTACAGGGTCGCTCCCCCTGCGTGACATTGGCGCCAAAAAACAAATTCCCGGTGCCTAGTGGTTTCTGTCCCCTTGTGGGCAGATTGACCTAAAATCGACCAATCTGCCCCCAAGGGGGGCAGAAATGTTCTAAATACAGTTTGTCCCCCAGGGGAGCGACCCTTGTCTGATGGGTCGCTCCCCATATCTAAAAAAACAAACAAACAAAAAAAAAACACCAAAAAAAAATTTGCCCTGGCGCCTACAGGTTTCTGCCCCCCCCGGGGGCAGATCGGCCTAATAATAGGCGGATCTGCCCCCGGGGGGGGCACAAATGGCCTAAAATAAATTTACCCCCCCCTCGGAGCGACCCTTGTCTACGGGGTCGCTCCCCCTGCGTGACATTGGCGCCAAAAAACAAATCCCCAGTGCCTAGTGGTTTCTGCCCCCTTGGGGGCAGATTGACCTAAAATCGACCAATCTGCCCCCAAGGGGGGCAGAAATGGTCTAAACACAGTTTGCCCCCCAGGGGAGCGACCCTTGTCTGATGGGTCGCTCCCTATCTCTAAATAAACAAACAAACAAAAAAAAAACACAAACAAAAAAATTTGCCCTGGCACCTAGAGGTTTCTGCCCCCCCCTGGTGGCAGATCGGCCTAATAATAGGCCGATCTGCCCCCAAGGGGGGCAGAAATGGCCTAAAATAAATTTGCATTCCCAACCCCCACCCCCTCACCAGGAGCGACCCTTGCCTACAGGGTCGCTCCCCCTGCGTGACATTGGCGCCAAAAAACAAATTCCCGGTGCCTAGTGGTTTCTGTCCCCTTGTGGGCAGATTGACCTAAAATCGACCAATCTGCCCCCAAGGGGGGCAGAAATGTTCTAAATACAGTTTGTCCCCCAGGGGAGCGACCCTTGTCTGATGGGTCGCTCCCCATATCTAAAAAAACAAACAAACAAAAAAAAAACACCAAAAAAAAATTTGCCCTGGCGCCTACAGGTTTCTGCCCCCCCCGGGGGCAGATCGGCCTAATAATAGGCGGATCTGCCCCCGGGGGGGGCACAAATGGCCTAAAATAAATTTACCCCCCCTCGGAGCGACCCTTGTCTACGGGGTCGCTCCCCCTGCGTGACATTGGCGCCAAAAAACAAATCCCCGGTGCCTAGTGGTTTCTGCCCCCTTGGGGGCAGATTGACCTAAAATCAACCAATCTGCCCCCAAGGGGGGCAGAAATGGTCTAAACACAGTTTGCCCCCCAGGGGAGCGACCCTTGTCTGATGGGTCGCTCCCCATCTCTTAAAAAAAAAAAAAAACACACAAAAAAAATTTGCCCTGGCACCTACAGGTTTCTGCCCCCCCTGGGGGCAGAAATGGCCTAAAATAAGTTTGCCCCCCAACCCGCACCCCCCCCTCGGAGCGACCCTTGTCTACGGGGTCGCCCCCTGCGTGACATTGGCGCCAAAAAACAAATCCCCGGTGCCTAGTGGTTTCTGCCCCCTTGGGGGCAGATTGACCTAAAATCGACCAATCTGTCCCCAAGGGGGGCAGAAATGGTCTAAATACAGTTTGCCCCCCAGGGGAGCGACCCTTGTCTGATGGGTCGCTCCCCATCTCTAAAAAACCAAACAAACAAAAAAAAAAAACACACAAAAAAAATTTGCCCTGGCGCCTAGAGGCAGAAATGGCCTAAAATAAATTTGATCCCCAACCCCCACCAGGAGCGACCCTTGCCTACGGGGTCGCGACCCTTGCCTACGGGGTCGCTCCCCCTGCGTGACATTGGCGCCAAAAAACAAATCCCCGGTGCCTAGTGGTTTCTGCCCCCTTGGGGGCAGATTGACCTAAAATCGACCAATCTGCCCCCAAGGGGGGCAGAAATGGTCTAAATACAGTTTGCCCCCCAGGGGAGCGACCCTTGTCTGATGGGTCGCTCCCCATCTCTAAAAAAACAAACAAACAAAAAAAAAAACACAATTTTTTTTTTTGCCCTGGAGCCTACAGGTTTCTGCCCCCGGGGGGGGGCAGAAATGTTCTAAAATAAATTTGCCCCCCAACCCGCACCCCCCCCCCCTCGGAGCGACCCTTGTCTACGGGGTCGCTCCCCCTGCGTGACATTGGCACCAAAAAACAAATCCCCGGAGCCTAGTGGTTTCTGCCCCCTTGGGGGCAGATTGACCTAAAATCGACCAATCTGCCCCCAAGGGGTGCAGAAATGCTCTAAATACAGTTTGCCCCCCAGGGGAGCGACCCTTGTCTGATGGGTCGCTCCCCATCTCTAAAAAACCAAACAAACAAACAAAAAAAACACACAAAAAAAAATTTGCCCTGGCGCCTAGAGGCAGAAATGGCCTAAAATAAATTTGATCCCCAACCCCCACCAGGAGCGACCCTTGCCTACGGGGTCGCTCCCCCTGCGTGACATTGGCGCCAAAAAACAAATCCCCGGTGCCTAGTGGTTTCTGCCCCCTTGGGGGCAGATTGACCTAAAATCGACCAATCTGCCCCCAAGGGGGGCAGAAATGGTCTAAATACAGTTTGCCCCCCAGGGGAGCGACCCTTGTCTGATGGGTCGCTCCCCATCTCAAAAAAAAAAAAAACACACAAAAAAAATTTGCCCTGGCAACAAGAGGTTTCTGCCCCCAGGGGGGCAGAGATGGCCTAAAATAATTTTGCCCCCCAACCCCCCCTCCGGGGAGCGACCCTTGCCTACAAGGTCGCTCCCCTTGCGTGACGGCGCAAAAAAAAGATCCCTGGTGCCTAGTGGTTTCTGCCCCCTAAAATCGGCTGATCTGCCCCCAAAGCGGGCAGAAATGGCCTAAATACATTTTGCCCCTCCAGGGGAGCGACCCTTGTCCAAGGGGTCGCTCCCCATCTGTAAAACAAAAAAACAAAAAAATCCCTGGTGCCCAGTGGTTACTGCCCCCCTTGGGGGCAGATCAGCCGAATCAAAATAGGCTGATCTACCCCCCAGGGGGGCAGAAATGGCCTAAAATAATCCCCCCCCCAGGGAGCGACCCTTGCCTAAGGGGTCGCTCCCCTTGCGTGAAATTCACGCAAAAAAAAAAACTCCCTGGTGTCTAATGGTTTCTGCCCCCCTTGAGGGCAGATTGACCTCATCAAAATAGGCCAATCTGCCCCCAAGGGGGGCAGAAATGGCCTAAATATAATTTGCCCCCTAGGGGAGCGACCCTTGCCTAAGGGGTCGCTCCCCACCTAAAAAAAAAAGAAAACATAACAAAAAGAAAAAAAAAAAGAAATGATCCCTGGTGCCTAGAGGTTTCTGCCCCCCCTGGGCGCAGATCGGCCTAATAATAGGCCGATCTGCCCCCAGGGGGGGCAGAAAAGGCCTTCCCAAAAAAATGCCCCCCCTGGGAGCGACCCTTGCCCAAGGGGTCGCTCCCGTTGCGTGAAATTTGCGCAAAAAAAAAAAACTCCCTGGTGTCTAATGGTTTCTGCCCCCCTTGGGGGCAGATTGGCCTCATCAAAATAGGCCAATCTGCCCCCAAGTTGGGCTGAAATGGCCTAAATATATATTGCCCCGTAGGGGAGCGACCCTTGCCTAAGGGATCGCTCCCCACCTAAAAAAAAAGAAAACATAACAAAAAAAAACAAAAAAAAAAAGCTCCCTGGTGCCTTGAGGTTTCTGCCCCCCCTGGGGGCAGATCGGCCTAATAATAGGCCAATCTGCCCCCAGGGAGGGCAGAAAAGGCCTTCCTAAAAAAATGCCCCCCCTGGGAGCGACCCTTGCCCAAAGGGTCGCTCTCTTTTGACAGTTTCATTGAAAAAAAAAAAAATCCCTGGTGTCTAGTGGGGTTTCAAAAGCCGGATTGCAAGCAATCCGGCTTTTGAAAACCTGTGAGATACTTCAAAGGGAAGGAAATACATTTCCTTCCCTTTGAAGCCTCTCGGGCCTCCCCCATGGGATTGAAAGAGAAATGCAAAGCAGATGGGGGAGACCCTGTGACTAATCAGCGCGCGCTCGCACGCTGACGTCACAGGGTGGGTTGGGGGGGTCGGGGGTGGGAGGGGAAGGGCTTCCCCTTCCATCCCTGACTTGGGGGTGTGGGGGGGAACCCCACAGAGGGAGCGCTAGCGCTCCCTCTGGGCTCTGTGCACAGGACGTAATGGTTACGTCCTGGGCACAGCAGCACTGTGCCTCAGGACGTAACCATTACGTCCTGGGCACAGAAGGGGTTAAAGAAAGGAGCATTGCAAAGGATCCATCAGGTATGTGTTTTACAAAATGTAAAGTTCAAAGAATCCTAACGTCTTTCTCTATCAAGCAGCTAATTCCTCTACGGTATAGTAGGTATAGCAGTACTTAATATCCTATTTTTATCTCTACATCATAGAGCTGTCACAAAAAATCTCCGGAGAAGTCCCATGTAATGCTAATCGATTGTCAACACCTCTAAAGGACAGCACTGGGACCATTCAAAACACAAAGACATCAGCATCCGCCAAGATCAATGCTGTGTGGCCCTGCACATAACAGTTGTAGACCAGGTATAGCCCTTAACCCCTACACACCTGTGCAAATAAAGCCTTCAACCAGTACACTGAACACTTCTACAGGAACTCCATTTGTGCAAAGGGTTGGACACTTCATTGGTGGTGCACTTACAACAGTAGCAGATACCATGTCAATCCATTGAAGGAGATCTCAAGCAGTGCAACAACTTTAAAATAAATCATTTTTCCTTAAAGAACTGGAAGAAGAAGCAGACGACCCCTTAACTACAAACAGTTCCTTCAGACACATCTTTTAAAAACACAGTTATGCCGCAGGCCGGTCCCCATAATCCGCAAAGGTCTAAATGTTTATTGCTTGAGGAGCCTAATGTAGATGTGCTTCCAAGAGGACAGCCCCCAAAACCACCTATAACTACTTTGCATAGTCTTCTGGACACAAGCTTTGAAAATGATCACCCCATAGAGGACCCTTATTCTGGATGTATAGGGCGTCACTGTGCACTGGCGGGTGTGATGGACAGTTCTGAAACAACAGCAGTCCTAGCGCACAGTGGACCTTCTAGTGTTGCCCCCGAGGGACAGCAATCCCCTGTTCAGTGATCACCTGTTTCCAGCCCCAGGGCTTCCTACACCTCTGCTGCCATGAGTTATTATGACCACCATTTAACTTCCCCAAATCTGATGCCCCCGATTACACCACCAGAAGCGTACACTACCACCATCCCACCATCAAGTGTATACATGCCATCCCCAGCCTCAAAATACCCTGACAGTAGTACAGGCGGTAGTGGGTTTCAAAATCAGAGTTTTGAAATGGCATCTAGAGAGGAACAGTCCTCCGAAGCACCAGGGTGTTCGCATTGGGACCCTGTTTTTTTTACCCATACTGGTCCAACTCTTCAGAAAGGGGTTATTGATGTTAACCTAGGAATTGTAGTAAGGCCGCCTCATGGTAATATTCACCCCTTCTCCAATGCAGCAAGTAATGCCGCAAAACATGATGTTTTTGACCACAACCCAGTACTAGAGACATACATGAAAGAAATATAGCAGGCTGTTAGAAAGCTAAAATCCAAACTGAACTCCAAAACCTTAAAACTGATGAAGGTGGGGATCGAAACTGTGTCTTTCAGGGATGCCAAGAGGGAGATAATTCAGAGGTTGGAAAGGTGTAAAAGGGATGTGGTACAATCTTGTGAATCAGCTGCTGCAGCCATAGGCATAATACCAGCATAACTAGGCCTGCTGTGCACCCTAAAGAGTGCCAGATCCACATTTATTAATAATGGTGTCCAGAGGTCTAAATTTAAAAAGAAGACCCAAGATATACTCACTAAAGCCTCACGGTTCTTAAGTGAACTTAAAGACAAAAAGCTAATACAACCCCTCAACAGTGGTTTAGAACCCCCAAATACAGTGACAGTGACATATAAAACAACCCCTGCGAGTCCTCAGAACATAAATTAAGGAGAGAACATCACAAGCATTGGATGTTTTTTTGGCCCTCACTGGGTAAAGTTCAGAGATTGGAATACCTAGAACACACTGAAGGGTCCTCTGCCACAGTTGTAGCAGGTGAAGTTGCAAGGACACAACTTCCAAATACAACTGAGACTGTTCAAATAGGCTGTGGGAGGTTGCCTAAAAACAGCAGGGACTGTGAGAAACAGAAGTGGGCTGATAGCACTAGACAACGTAGGCAATTCATAAGGAATTATAGAAACACAGACTGTGCTACAAGCAGGATTAAAAGTACACTCGCACAAAACCTTATCCAACCCAAAATGATTCCCCCACTAGCGCACCATCCAATGTCGGCCCTCATGCTGAGGATTCAGAACCTGTATTTTTGGAGAGAGTTATAAGATACAGTCTGTAGGAAAGTACCATCTTGCCTGGCATGTTACCCCCATTTTTACATGTATGTAAGTTTGTTTTTGCCTGTCTAATTGGGATCCTCCTAGCCAGGACCCCAGTGCTCATAGTTTGTGGCCTGAATGTGTATACCTATGTAGTGACTAACTGTGTCACTGAGGCTCTGCTGACCAGAACCTCAGTCTTATGCTCTCTCTGCCTTTAAATGTGTCACTATAGGCTAGTGACCATTTTTACCAATTTCAATTGGCACACTGGAACACCCTTATAATTCCCTAGTATATGGTACCTTGGTACCCAGGGTATAGGGGTTCCAGGAGATCCCTATGGGCTGCAGGATTTTTTTTTGCAACCCATAGGGAGTTCAGACAAACCTTTACACAGGACTGCCACTGCAGCCTGAGTGAAATAACGCACACTTTATCTCACAGCCATTTTCACTGCACTTAAGTAACTTATAAGTCACCTATATGTCTAACCTTCACTTGCTGAAGGTTAGGTGCAAAGTTACTAGGTGTGAGGGCACCCTTGCATTAGCAAAGGTGCCCCCACATAGTTCAGGGCCATTTCCCCGGACTTTGTGAGTGCGGAGACACCATTACATGCGTGCACTACATATAGGTCAATACCTATATGTACCTTCATAATGGTAACTCCGAATATGGCCATCTAACATGTCTAAGATCATGGAATTGTCCCCCCATGCCAAATATGGTATTGGGGTGCCAATTCCATGCATCCCCGGGGCTCCACGATGGACCCCGGGTACTGCCAAACTAGCTCTCTAGGGTTTTCTCTGCAGCTACAGCTGATGCCACCCCAAAGACAGGGTTCTGCCCTCCTGGGATCTGGGCAGCCCAGTCCCAGGAAGGCAGAACAAAAAATCTCCTCTGAGAGAGGGTGTTACACCCTCTCCCTTTGGAAATAGGTGTTAAAGGCTGGGGGGTAGCCTTCCCCAGCCTCTCAAAATGCTTTGAAGGGCACAGATGGTGCCCTCCTTGCATAAGCCAGTCTACACCGGTTCAGGGAACCCCCAGTCCCCGCTCTGGCACAAAACTGGACAAAGGAAAGGGGAGTGACCAATCCCCTGTCCATCACCACCCCAGGGGTGTCCCAGACCTCTGCCATCTTGGATCCAGAGGTGTGAGGGTAATCTGGAGGCCTCTGAGTGGCCAGTGCCAGCAGGTGACGTCAGAGACCCCTCCTGATAGGTGCTTACCTGACTAGGTGGCCAATCCTCCTCTGACAGCTATTTAGGGTCTCTCCTGTGTTCTTTTCCTCAGATAACGACTTGCAAGAATTCACCAGAGTTCCTCTGCAACTCTCTCTTTGACTTCTGCCAAGGATCGAATGCTGACTGCTCCAGGGTGCCTGCAAAACTGCAACAAAGTAGCAAGAAGACTACCAGAGACATTATAGCGCCTAATCCTGCTGGTTTTCTGAACTGTTTCCTGGTGGTGCATGCTTTGGGGGCTGCCTGCCTTCATCCTGCACTGGAAGCCAAGAAGAAATCTCCCATGGGTCAACGGAATCTTCCCCCTGCTTCAGCAGGCACCAAACGTCAGCGTCACCAGTACTCTGGGACCCCTCATATCCTGACGAGCATGGCCCCTGGAACACAGGTGGTGGACCCAAGTGACCCATACTGTCCAGTGGTCCAACTGTCCAAATTTGGAGGAGGTCCTTGTCTCCCTTCTCCAGACAGTAATCATGTGCATCGCATGAACTGCAGCTACAAGGGCTTCTGTGCTTATTTCCATAAAATCCTTCATGCATAGCCAAGCCTGGGTCCCCAGCACTCTGTCCTGCGATGCTCAGCTCCCTGAGTTGATCTCCGGTGTCGTGGGACCCTCTTTCGCAGTGTTGAAATGACCGCCATGTTCAGACTTCTTGAACCCGTGTTCAAGGACTTCTGCGGGTGCTCCCTTCTTGTGCGTGGGCTTTCTATGTCGCTGAGTGCCCCTTCTGTCTCCTCTCCCAAGTGGCGACATCCTGGTTCTTCCTGGGCCCGGGAAGCACTTTTTCTTCAACTGCGACTCTTGCAGCTAGCAAGGCTTGTTTGCAGTATTTTGCCAAGGAAAAAACTCTGCATCCTCCAGCACTCCATGGGACATCTTCTGCACGAAGGAGAAGTTCCTAGCATCTTTCATTGTTGCAGAATCTTCAGTTTCTTCCATCCGGAGGAAGCCATTTTGCACCTTCATCTGGGGTTTAGTGGGCTCCTGCCTCTCCTGGACACTTTCACGACTCTTGGACTTGGTCCCCTTCCTTTGCAGGTCCTCAGGTCCAGGAATCCATCTTCAGTGCTTTGCAGTCTGTTGTGGTCTTTGCAAAATCCTCTATCACGACTTTAGTGTGTTTCTGGGGAAATACTAGTATTTACTTCTACTTTCCAGGGTCTTGCGGTGGGGTATCTTGGACACCCTTATTGTTTTCTTACACTCCCAGTGACCATCTACACACTACACTAGCCTAGGGGTCCATTTGTGGTTCACATTCCACTTTCTTAGTATATGGTTTGTGTTGCCCCTAGGCCTTTTGCGTCCTATTGTATTCTACAGTGTTTGCACTACCTTCTGACTGTTTTACTTATCTGATTTTGGTTTGTGGACATATTTTGTGTATTTTACTTACCTCTTAAGGGAGTATATCCTCTGAGATATTTTTGGCACATTGTCACTAAAATAAAATACCTTTATTTTTAGTAACTCTGAGTATTGTCTTTTTTATGATATAGTACCTATATGATATAAGTGGTATAGTAGGAACTTTGCATGTCTCCTAGTTCAGCCTAAGCTGCTCTGCTATAGCTACCTCTATCAGCCTAAGCTGCTAGAACACTACTAATCTACTAATAAGGGATAACTGGACCTGGCACAAGGTGAAAGTACCATCAGGTACCCACTATAAACCAGGCCAGCCTCCTACACAGTCATACTGTAGAATGGTTTAGCGCTACAGAGCACTATGAGGAATTCAGGTTTCTTAACCTAGAGAGTATAAACTCCTCTGATCACGGGGTTTTAGCTATTCACCAAGCCATACAAATGCTCATAGAAAGGTTGTTACATGATGTGGGTCCTAATGATTTCTTCCAACTGCGCCTTCAGGGGCAGGGTATTGACAGTCCCTTGTTCACCCGACGAATGATGCTATGGAATTTCTAGAAAACCTGTTACAGAGTAAGGCAGAAATATTAGCATATGGGACCATCAGAGTTATCGCCCTTGTTGTTCGGTGCCTTGAGGGGGGTGTTTCCAGACCCTGAAAGAGTATCTTGTTTAGTAAAATCATTTGTGAGAAACAACACTGGTTACTCAACTTTAAAAACGGGGCATCCAACACATCTCTGGTGGCTAGCATTGCAGGGTTACTGATAGATCGTACCACCCCCAATGATCATATTATGTCTAAAGTGGCTGAAGCCCATGTGGTGCTTGAAATACCGCACAACAGAGTGGTAGGGTTTGGGGACCTAGGGCTTTTCGAGAACTATTTTGCCATTACGATGAAAGTTCTTTACTACAATGGTTCCTGGAAATACTTCACAACTGGGGAGCGTCCAAAAAATATTACCGTTTATGTTCTCCATTATGAAAATCACTTTTATGGCATCTTGAACCTGAAGGGTTTTCTAGGCACCAAGTATGTGTGTCCCCATTGCAACCATATCTACAACACACAGTCAACTCACCATTGTTATATGCTCTGTAAAATGTGCCAGAGGGATGGTTGTGTTCTACTCTCTGAGCAGAAAGTGCAGTTTCGCACATGTAATCTGTTTTGTCACTCGGAAAACTGCTAGAGCACACACAACAGATTTGGTTTTTGCCACTTTAAAACACATTGTAGGGAATGTGGGTGTTATGTACCCGATGATCGTATATGCAAAGCATGAAATGCCCCAAGTGTAAGGTGTCTTTTCAGGTGAGGACAGAAGACAAGTGTTACATGGGTAATGGGTGGCCCCAGACCAAAACAGGAGACTATAAAGTGTTTGATATAGAGTGTACACAGGAGACAGGTGTCCACCAGCATAACTATATTTATGTTCATCATCTAACTTCCGATGACAACTGGGAGTTTGAAGGCCACACGTGCATGAGCGATTTCCTCAGCACTTTCATGCAGCCAATATTCGAAGGGTATACTATGATGGCTCATAACTCAAAAACGTACAACTCCTTCTTTATGTTGCAGAACATGATTCA
This sequence comes from Pleurodeles waltl, assembly GCF_031143425.1. Taxonomy (NCBI): domain Eukaryota; kingdom Metazoa; phylum Chordata; class Amphibia; order Caudata; family Salamandridae; genus Pleurodeles; species Pleurodeles waltl. Next base: position 370,298,175 of record NC_090442.1, on the reverse strand, counting down.
TGAAAAGATGCCTAAAGAACTTTTCACCCAGGGCTCCACACTGATGTTGTTAATGGCTGTGCCTTTACAAATAAGGTTCATCGACACCATGAATTTTCTCCCCATGAAATTGAGCAAATTATCAAAAGCCTTTGGTTTTCCAGGATGTTAAAGGTTATTTCACCCACTTTTTCAACACCTACTCTAATCAGAATTATGAAGGTCCCATGCCTCTGCCCGACAGCTATGGTGTCGAGTATATGATGCCTTTTGAGAAAGAGAGTTTTCTACAGTGGTGCGGTGAAAACCATGAAAATAACTTTCATTTTCAAACCGAGTTGAAAGCGTACGGTCAGGCTGATGTAATGATCTTACGAAAAGCCTGCAATCTTTTCAGAGACGTAGTGGTGGAGAGGACTAAACAGGTGAAGGTTTTGAAGCCCAACACACCCAAGATGACAAAGACTAGAATACATAGACGCTTTCCACAATATTACACTGGCTTCCATGTGTATGTCTATTTAAAAACACATGTTTTTGAAACCCAACAGCATAGATCTCGTACCCCGACCTCTATAATGGCAAACAGAAGCGTTATTCAACCCCCTCTATCCAATGGCTCATGTACTTCTCTGACAAGGAAAATATCTTCATTCAACCCCCCTTACAGGGTGAATAATAGCAACTGGTGCCTTATTATCTAGATGGTTACACTGTAATTAATGGTGTGGCAGCGGCTTTTGAGTACAACTGGTGCTTTTACCACAGCTGTCCTCGTTGTTACAAACCCTGCAAGTTCAACAGATTGTTGGCTACCAAGTTTGAACACTTATATCGTCATACTCTTAGGAAAGTGTTATATGTTGAAAACTGCAGCTTTGTCATGAGAACCTTTTGGGAGCATGATTGGTTAGATATGCTAACATCGAATGAGGAATTTGTGTCTTTCATTAAGAGTCACCAGTTACCTGAGCCAATGGAGCCTCACAATGCTTTATTCGCAGGGCGTACAAATGCTATACAGTTGTACAGGGGTGAGGGTGAGAGAATACACTCTTCCGACTTCACGAGTCTATATCCATTTGTGAACAAGGAGAAGTTATACCCCATAGATCACCCCAAATCATATAGAGGGATTTTAAGCCCATAGACGAATACTTCGGGCTCATTAAATGCCAAATCTACCCGCCCGAAGGCCTTACTTCCCGGTGCTACCGTACAGAGACAATGGTAAGCTAATTTTCCCACTATGTTGTACATGCTCTGAAAGTAAAGAGACTAGCGAGTGCAGACACAGTGATGAGCAAAGGATACTGACCGGTACCTGGTGTAGCTTCAAGGTACAAAAGGCCCTAGAGAAAGGATACAGACTTGATAAAATAGTAGAAATACGGCACTTTCAAAGGATGACTACATCAACCTATTTCTAAAAGACAAATAGGAGGCTTCGGGGTTTCTAGAATGGTGTGTTAATGAGGCCTATAAGCAAAAGTACAATGATTACTATGCTTGAGAGGGTATAGGATTGAGACCCGAGTTCATCAAGGTCAACCCTTCCCATCGACAGTTAGTCTAGCTCTGACTAAACTCCTTATGGGGAAAAGTTGAACAGCGTACAAACTTGTCAAAAACCACCATAATAACAGATCCTGATGGGTTGTTTAAATCACTTTTTTCTCCATGTTATGAGGTGTCCAGTTGCGATTTTATCAATGATGACACCGCAGTTCTGTGTTGGAAGTACACAAAAGAGTTCCCCACAAAATGTAACAATATAAACATTTTCATAGCTTGTTTCACAACCACTCATACTTGTTTAGAGCTTTACAGGGTGCTGGATAAACTTCAGGGAACATGCTTGTATCATGATGCCGACTCTGTTATTTTTGTGAGTAAAGTAGAGGATGAAGACCCTCCATTAGGTGATTATCTAGGAGATTTCACTAACAAGCTATAAAAGGACGAGTACATAGTGGAGTTCACCTCATCTGTACCCAAAACCTATTCTTATAAAACATCAAACAGTGCAGTGTGTATGAAAGTCAAAGGCATCAACTTAAATATGAGCAATACAGTCAAAATGAATTTTGACAGTCTAAAGGAGCTGGTGAAACAATATGCTATATCAAACAACAATGAAAATAAGAGAACAATTGTTGTACAACAGCCTAGCACAGTGCGGTCCAAAATCCGGTGGAAAATCACAACCCAAACATTGCATAAATCGTTATGTGTAGTGTTTGATAAAAGGGCCTTGGTTGAGGACTACAAATCCCTACGGTACGGGTATTAAAGGTGCATTAGACTCTTGAATCCCCACGACTATGGACACCCACTTGCAACATCCATTCTCCTGCATTTTAGCAGGTCCTTCAAATTGAGGTGAAAGTTATTTTAAAAGAAGTTGGTAGAAAATGCTCCCACAGTTTTATCCCAAACCCCTAACAATACTGTATGGCTTTATTCATGCTGGCAAGATCTTTATACGGAATTATCCCTAAGGTTCACCCACATCAAATTTATAGAAGGCATACCTAGTAATCTCAACAATGATGCATTACCTACACACCTTGCAAACATGGTGATTGTCGATGATCTTATATGCGAGGGTGGGGATCACCCCGAGATAGAAAAAGCTTATACCTAATATTCACACCATCGTAATCTAAGCATATGCTACATCATGCAGCACTTGTTTTACAAGAGTAAGAGCAGCCATTCTATGACTCTCAACACCTCATACCTTGACCTTGTTTTATTAAAAAACCCTCATGACAAACAACAAATATCTATCATAGCTAAGCACATGTACCCAAGAAACACACATTTTTTCTTGGAAGCCATTACATACGCTACCACTAACCCTCACAGCTACCTGCTGGTAGACTTCAAAACTCAGTACTCTAGAAGACTACAGACTACATGCAATATTTTCCCACCAGATCTCTCCGTACCTTACACACCTAAAACCAGACCCCGAGCCTATAAAAGAATAGTTAAAAAGACTTTTGTAACATTTACACTCTAAACCTTATACTATAAGGTGTTGACCATGTCTGCGTGTGTATGCCGTAATTTAGCCCTCCTTAAAATGCTAGTCACTGTTAGCCCCAGCAAAGAAAGGCTATCCTGTGCGTGGCTTCGGATGACTTAGTAGCTGCCATTTCAGCAATTGCCCTAAACACACTAAAAGGAAATGTCCCTATATCAGAAAGCCAGTTCCACGTGTTGAAGAAAAAGCGTCACGTTATCAAAAAGCTTAGTAATAAAACGTCTTTCCTCATTTCTAAGAAAAAACTGGATAAGCAGTTGGGTTGTTTTATAGAGCATAGCAATACCTTTAATAATAAGCCTCTTAACCAGGAACCAATGGACTATGCCAAAAAGATGTACTAGGCGCCATGTCAGCAGCTGGAACAGTTGGGGCCGTCTACAGGCTGTGATATATTGAAAAATGAAACTCTACGTCTAAATGCCAAGATTAAAAACATTTTGAAACGCACTGATTTAAAAAATCACAACAAACCAGATTTTATACTCCTGAGCTCTTCAAAACCTTTTACAATACTATGAGCAATGGTATTCCGAAAAAAACAAGCTGTCTCTGTATACCCGCGATTCTGAACCGCCACCACCAACTCATGCTGCTCCTCAGGATCAACAGCCCCCACAACCAGTGACACCAACACCCCGATCCTCAGATGTCTTTGTTGAAGAACTTTAAAAAAATATAAGTCAAAGGTACGGAAGGGCAGCACAAATGTTGCTAAGTAAAATGGCAGCTTCTAAAGATCTAGCCTCAGCGAATGAGCAGGGTGAATTCATCTACAAAGGTCAACCAGTTGTCGGATCCTATATGTATGATGTAGTCAAAGGTCTCACACACCCCAAAACACTATCACTCCAGAAAGTACCTAGTGGCTGGGGCCAGTTTCTATAGGCAGCTGCAGAACTCAACATTCCTTCTACAATCGTCAGTAATGCCAAACACAGACATCTGCTTAAAAGTTTGAAAGATCTGACTTAAAGCCTGCCAAGTACTACAGCACCTGTTGTTTTGAAACTCACATCTGGGATGCCAGCACCCCATTTATTCCCCAGCAATCCTCCTCTTTGGTACACCTCGACTCTGACTTTGGAAGACATCGTCCAGAAGAAACATGTGGTTAAATGTATGATACTTCTGACTTTTGATCCTATGTACATGTGTTACATTGTTTGTGTGTATAGTTTTACAACCGTTAATGTATTGATTGATTTTTTCATCATTTAATTTTTTAGCATGTTTGACTGCTTAATGCTTATATTAAATGTTTGCAATGAATACTTTTTTAACTGTTCTAAAACCCTTATGTAATTTTTTAAATATTTTTTTTTTAAGTGTGTGTCTTGGTGACAGAATGAAAATTTACAGTCTGATTTCAAATTTAAATTCTTTTATTGTAGACATTTAACGTTACATGCACATATACATTGCACGTCCTTACACTTTTGACAAATACTGTTTTCTGTTTTAACAGAGCTTGCCATAGACCCGGCATTTTCTTTTGCATATTTCACAGCAATACGGTTAATGTTCACTAGATCGCTCAAATATAGATTTAGAACATTTTTTAAAATCATACCCTCAGACATTTTACAAATAAAATGTATACAGTGCTCCCCAAATGTGAGGGCTTGAGAATTCTGCACCCGCATCTTGTTGTACTCCACCCTAGCAGCGGCTTTTTTATATACTTGAGTACAGGTGTTGTAGAGATGCTATGCTTGGGGAATGCCGCTGAGCTGTCAAGCACTGTAACCTTGTTGCTCTCCAAAAATAAGACCACCCAGTGTGTTTCACCCTTGTAATGCAGATCTGTGTTAAAGATGAGCAAGAGTGGTCTTTCTACACGTATTTCTGTAGGTAGTCCATCACATGGGAAAACACCTAAAAAGTATTTCTTAGCGTATTTGTGACGGCTTAAGAACTCACGTATCTAAACAGTGTCCATTTTAAAACATTTTAAAGATAGTCAAATATAATCTGGTGGGTGTGGTTGACCTGAATGACACTGTGGAACACATAGAATACAATCATGTTAGCAGGGGTTGACTAAAACGTATATCAGCTTTTAGATTTCCATATGTGATCAAATTATAGTGATCGCCATCTTCCATGTCGGGTGTCAGACCGAAAGCAAATAATGCATAACCAGCCCCATATCCTTCTCTTGATAAGATGACTGCTGAGTCCCTCAGATGTTTCCCTGTTATCGACACCAGCCCAAGATATTCCCTAATAAAATAAGGTGCTCCAAAACCTGGCGTGTATGGCTTTGCAGGGCTAACAGCCCTCTTGTGTACCAGCGACACGTAGTTGATGTTGTAGTGTTTGAAACTGAAAGGGTTTGAGGTATACAGGCTGCTAAAAGAGGTATTGTCTACAAAACCTATGATAATAAGTTTCGGTAGCTGCCCCAGAAATAAGTTTTGCTGTTGGGTTAATCTGGTATAGGCTGGAATGCTGAATAGGTTCAGAGCTACTCTTTCCACAACATACTTGGCATTCGAAAGCTGCAAGGCCTTGGCATAAACCAGTCTGACGCTTGCTGACACTTTCACTCTCTTTACAAACCAGCTGGCGGACAGTATGACAAGTTTATACTGTTCCACATCCCCACTGATGAGACATAACGAGTCTTTGTTGCGGGTTAGTTTGATCTTAAGATTGATACCTTTGATGAGTAGTTTATCTTGGTAAAAAAAGGTCCGAATGTATACGTCTTGGGAGGTCAAACTGTCTACTGCATATGGCAAAGCTTGCTCTTTTTACAAAACTCTGATTGTGCCCATTCAGTGCATCGTCTTCAAAATGGCCGTAAGTATCTTTGTAGAAGAGCTCCGCTGAAAGTTGGATGTCAAGGGCGTTGCGCTGTAATTTAGAATACTATCATTGTATGCTCTATACTCGTACATGTTATCACTTTGCGTGATAAGCCGGCTGCCAAGAGTGATGTCTACCTGATTGAACATGGTTGCGATGGGGTAGGTGATCATCGCCACTTTAGTGTAGTTCGCTATGTTGAAACCACCCGCTTTTACAATTTTACAGATGAGATGCAGCAGCGTATTGTTGAGATCTAGATACATATCCGTGGACCCTGAAACAAAGAACCACACTTTATCTCACAGGCACTCACGCAAGCACCATTCAGATGCAGACACACCAACATCCACTGCCTCCACTGTGTCCCCCTCCTCCTCTTCATCCACCTCCCTCCAAGTTGCATCTCCACTCACACCTGCATGCACTACATCCTCATCCACTACCTCCATCACCAGAACTCCCATAACAACACACTCCTCACGAGCAGTTACCACACCCACAACCATACACACATCCTGTGTCCTTTCCCAGTGTGTCTGTGACTCCTCCACCCAAAGTACACAAACGCAAGCACCCACCCACCCAACAGCCATCCACCTCACAACAGCATCCAGCCCATGCACCTGCACCCAAACTCAGCAGACAGACACCTCCTACAGCCACTCCCTCTTCCTCCACTCCCAAACCCTCTCCCTCTTCCCACCCCAGTCTGTCTAAGAAGGTTTTCCACAACAAAGCAAAAAGTGGCAGGTAGAGACAAATTAAATCCTCAGTTGTAAAAACAGACCTGTATTCTGTTATTTTTGAGTTTATTTCTTACTCAATTTTAATTTAAACCAATTTGTTAAATAGCAAAAAAGGATCTAGGATGATGTCAAATACAAATACACAAAATATAGACAAAATGTAACTTCACAGTACATACATAATGGACCTAATCACAGATACAACAAAAAAACTTTGAGACAAATAGTATTAAGAACAGTGAAAGGAACAATGCCCTATGTATTTGGATGGTGGTCACTCTTATAACTCCACATGTGATGAACTTCTCAATGCTAAGGAACTGGGCTTATACGTGCACTAACTTATCAAGGTGTTGTGCATTTCTTTCACACAATTATGATATAGTGCATTTTAAATTGTTACAATATCTTCCATTGTTTAACAAGCCCAATGTACTTGCACTACAAAACGTCAACGCGTTTCGGCCTATCAATTTAAGGCCTCATCAGGACTGAAGAAGGGCAAATGTAATTCTTAATTTAAAAGTTCCTCCTAATCCTTAGGAATTGACCAAAGGGTAAATTTTGTTTAAGTGAACGTGGATGTCCACTTGAGAAATGCAGCAAGGTGTTACGATCTGTGGGTTTTTTATATAAGCTGACGGCTAGATTGCCATCTTTATTCAATATCCATAAGTCAAGAAAATTGATTTTAGCTTTATCTTTACTCATAGTAAATGTGAAATCTACTGTTCGATGATTAAGCCAATCATGAAATGCCTCTAGAGTTTCCTCTGACCCTTGCCAAACCATCAAGATGTCATCAATGTACCGGAACCAATGATTAATATGTTCCCTAAACGGATTGGTTTGTTGGTAGACCCATTTATGTTCAAAAAAATCCATTACCAAGTTTGCGACCTCTGGGGCAAAGCTGCAGCCCATTGCCACGCCTTTAACTTGGCGGTAAAGTTGGTCATTGTATTTGAAGAAATTATTTTTCAAACACAATGCAGCTAATTCCACTACGAATTCTGTCGGCGGGCTGTGAGGTTGAATATTGTTGTTCAAAGTCTGTCTAATGATTTTGATTGCTTCGTCTTGCGGAATATTAGTATACAATGACTCAATATCGAAGTAACCAAAAGTTGGTTGTTCTCTTCAAAAGTTAAATTTTCTAACTTGTTGATGATATCCATAGAGTCTCTTACGTAAGCCAATGTTTTGGTTACAGCCGGTTTTAAGAATACATCAACAAATTGAGCAAGAGGTTCTAAAATCGATCCGCAAGCTGATACTATTGGTCTACCCGGTGGAAGTTCTAAGTTTTTATGAATTTTGGGTAGGATGTAAAAGCAGGGAATTCTTTCATCAGACTGATTTAAAAAGGTATATTCCTTTTTACTTATCCAACCCTGTTCTTTTGCTCTTCCTGTAAGTGTTTCAATTTTGTTCTTGACCTGTTTAGGTGTATCTCCTTGTATTTCTCGATAATGGAGTAGGTTGCTCAATTGCCTCATGGCTTCTAAGTTATACTGTTCTATCCCCCAGATCACAATCCAACCTCCTTTATCTGCCGGTTTTATAATGATTTCTTGTTTTTCAGCCAAATTATGGATCGCCTCTTTCTCTATTTTAGAGCAATTGTCGTTAAAGTACATTTTTTTAGAATTCAGTGCATCTAATTCTTTCAGCACTAAATTTTCAAAGATTTTAATTTCTTCTGGTAAGTCATTTCTATTTGGTAGAAAACTCGATTTAGGTCTGAGGCCACTGTCCACGTCACCATCTTGTGTAGGGGATGCGTTAAAGAAAGCTTTCAATCTCACCTTACGAAGGAATTTCAGAACTTCTATTTTGCTTTCCACAGGATCTGGATTCTTAATTGGGACAAAAGATAACTCTTTACTCAGTACCTGTTTTTCTATTTCAGTGAGGGGGTGTGACGACAAGTTGTAAATGGGGATTAGATTTTCTGACTTCATTATTGTCGTCTGTAAGCCCTCCTTCTGGTCCGGAAAAAATTGTGATCTTGAAATTGCCCTCTGGAGTTGCCCCCCCCTCCTCTCAGGCCTCTGCGGCTGCCTCTGCCTAAAAAAGGTTGAGCCGTAGAATAAGTGCCTTGTTCTGGCTCAGATTCAGAGGATGTGTCTGAGAAAGTAATAAACTTTTTCTGTGATCTTGTTTGGAATTGCAAATTAAGATTATTAGGATTGTTGTTTTTATAGAAGTCTTCTCTTAAGTAAGGGTAAGTATGTAAAATATCGAAATTCTTTATATCCCGAGCTAGTTTGGTTGTTTTTTGGCTAATCGTATTAGTTTTGAAGTCTGTTATAATTTTATTGACTGCATCCAACAGCTGCTGGGCATTTTGCATGGAGTTGTCTGCTGATATCTCTTGTTCAAGGGTGGCTATTTCTTTTAATTCACACTCACTAATCCTTAAAGCTGTTTCTACCGACAGTGCTAACCAATCACGAGAGCACTTAGGGGGTCATTCTGACCTCGGCGGTAAAAGGCGCCTACCGCCGGTCAGAAATCCTCCATAATCCCGCCGCGGTCGCGGAAACCCGCCACGGTCATTCTGACCCGCAGAAGGCAAACCTCCGAAAATCCGACCGCCACAACAGACCGCCAGACCAGCGGTCGGCGGAAAGGTGGAGGTGACCAAACCTCCACCGTCACGCCAACAGAAATACGCCCAACCCATTACGACCCACGAATCCACGCGGCGGTCATTCAAACGCGGTATTCCATTGGCGGGACACACCGCCGTGGTCAGAATACACACAAACGAACAAAACTCAGCCACATTGGACGATTTGAATCCCACACACCTGATACACATACACACACCACTCCCACACACACAATACAATATAAAACACACACCCACATCACCCACAAACCCCTACGCTAAAAATTTCGTCAAGAAGGCAAGAGCGAGACACCAGCATCCAAAAAATAACAGCCACAGCCACTCAACACCATCACCCACACACTATCCACACACAAAACAACACACACCACCACACTCAACTCACTTAAATACACATACTCCACCCCACACATCATACACACCACCCCATGGCACCCCAAAGACAACCCCGCTTCACAGACGAAGAACTCAGGGTCATGGTGGAGGAAATCATTCGGGTAGAGCCCCAGCTGTTCGGCACACAGATACAATACACCAGCATTGCCCGGAGGACGGAGCTATGGCAGAGGATTGTCGACAGGGTGAACGCAGTGGGACAGCACCCCAGAAATCGGGAAGACATCAGGAAGCGATGGAACGACCTACGGGGGAAGGTGCGTTCCATGGTATCCAGGCACAACATCGCCGTGCAGAAGACTGGCGGAGGACCCCCACCTCAACCCCCACAATTCACATCATGGGAGGAGGAAGTCTTGAACATCCTGCATCCTGACGGCCTCGCAGGAGTCGGCGGAGGAATGGATACTGGTAAGTTGAAGCTTCAATACTGCTTCCCCCCCACCTGCATGCCAAATCAGACCCCAAACCTCACCCCCATCCTCGAACCCCACCCTCACCCCCACCCCCATCCTCACCCCCACCCTCACCCCCACCACCATCCTCACCCCCACCACCATCCTCACCCCCACCCCCAGCACACCTATTCCCCGCCAATGTCTCACCATCACAACCCACACATCCCAAAACCTAGGCCTGCATGCGTCCACTAAGCATGGACACCCATCACCAAAGCATGCCCAATGCATATACACATCCCCCCCACAAGCCACCCTCACCAAAGCCCCCACACACGAATGCCAGCACTTGGGGACACGAGAACCCACAGATACACCCATATGCCACACATTGAAACTATAACCATACCTCTATACCCCTGCAGGACCCGACCGTCAACACACCGCGGCGGAGGGGCCAGAATTCTCCACACCCCCCACCCAAGAGGCCGTCAGCGATGACAGCAGCTCTGTCGACCTGGACACCGATGACCAGCCCGGACCATCGGGGACCTCTGGACAGTCGGTTCCCCTCACACAGGCCCAGGCCACTACAGACCCAAACCCCTCTGGGAACACCAGCACAGCTCCCACCCAGCGGGCCCATGCCTCTGTCTCCAGGGCGCGTCAATCTGCGGTGTGTCTACCACTACAGGGAACCCAGGATAACCCACCACCCCAACAACAACAGGGACCTGGGGGCAGTGGTAGTGGGCACACCGGCCAGGGGGCAGAGGCCCAGGGAAACAGGGGAACTCGGAGGGCAGCTGTGCGACAGGGGGGGAGGAGAGGCCCAGGGAACCCACTCTCCACGAGGTCCTCACCACCATCATGGGAGCATACAACCGCTCCCAGGAGACGATGGCGACGGTACTGGCCCGGTTCCAGGAGATCCAGGTGCTGCAGGAGGAACACTATCGGGGGTACAGGGAGGACATCAGAGCCATCAACACCACCCTGGTTACCATGGTAGGGCTGCTGCAGGACCTCGTCAACAACAGGGCGGACACTGAACAACACCCAAGGGCCCCTGCCACTAGCCTGGACCAAGAACAGCCAACCACCTCCGCCGGCGCTAGTGGACAGGAGGCCCCCGCACAGCAGCAGCCCACCAGACCCCCACCTCCTGCAGGAGAAGAACCACCCCGCAAGAGGGCCCTGAGATCTCGCAAGAAGACAGAGTAGGATGTCAAGACCCCCGCCAGCAATGGATACCACCTGATGTCATCCCACTGTCCCACATTGTCACCCTGTCCATCCTTGAACTGCCCATGCTCCATCTCTCCACAGGCCTCTGGACAATGCACCTGTGTGACTGTTACTCTGGACTCTGCCATGGACATTCCTTCACCATAGCCCCCACCCACTTGAAACCACCCATCCCATTTTGAGCACTTAAATAAACACCTATTTTGCACCAAAATATCATGAGTCTGGCTGTGATTTCAATAGATTGTAATTGACATGACAGTGCAAATATGTCCTTGTACATGGTGAAGTCAACAAACAGCTGCCACAAAGCTGTAGTCCATGGGGAAACGAAGCACAGGACTCGTAGTGGGGACCCCAGATCTGAAATAGGGAGGGAAAAGCCAAACCTCAGTCATCATACACTGGGGCAAATAGACAGGCAGCAGAGATGCTGGAGAGTAGTTAACATTTACTAAATTATCTTTGAAATGTTACCTGTGTCCTATTGGAAGTACTGTTCAATGATTCTGTCCCTGTTGTCTGTTTCAGCCCCGTCGTCTTCCTCCTCGTCACTCTCCTCAGGTTCCACCGCTGCCACAACACCACCGTCTCGACCATTCTCCTGCAGGAAAGGCACCTGGCGGCGCAAAGCCAGGTTGTGAAGCATGCAGCAGGCCACGATGATGTGACACACCTTCTTAGGTGAGTACATTAGGGATCCACCTGTCATATGCAGGCAGCGAAACCTGGCCTTTAGGAGGCCAAAGGTGCGTTCGATCACCCTCCTAGTACGCCCATGGGCCTCATTGTACCGTTCCTCTGCCCTGGTCCGGGGATTCCTTACTGGGGTCAGTAGCCACGACAAGTTGGGGTACCCAGAGTCCCCCACTAGCCATACACGGTGTCTCTGTAGCTGTTCCATCACGTAAGGGATGCTGCTATTCCTGAGGATGTAGGCGTCATGCACTGACCCTGGGAATTTGGCATTTACATGCGAGATGTACTGGTCAGCCAAACACACCACCTGGATGTTCATTGAATGGTAATTTTTTCTGTTCCTGTACACCTGCTCCCTGTCTCTTGGGGGAACCAAAGCCACATGGGTCCCATCAATGGCACCAATTACGTTGGGAATATGTCCAAGGGCGTAGAAATCACCCTTCACTGTAGCCAATTCGCCCACCTCAGGGAAAATGATGTAGCTCCTCACGGATTTCATCAGGGCAGACAACACTCTGGATAACACCTTCGAAAACATGGGCTGAGACATCCCAGAAGCAATTCCCACGGTTGTCTGAAATGACCCACTTGCCAAGAAATGGAGTACTGACATGACCTGCACCAGAGGGGGAATCCCTGTGGGTTGGCGGATGGGGGACATCAGGTCGGGCTCCAGCTGGGCACACAGTTCATGGATAGTGGCACGATTAAGACGGTAGGTCAGGATAATGTGGCGTTCTTCCATTGTCGACAGGTCCACCAGCGGTCGGTACACGGGAGGATTCATCCGTCTCCTCGCCCAACCCAGCGGACGGTGCCTAGGAAGGACAACATGGAGCACACAGTCAAGCAACCCACAGGTGTACTCACAGCTAGCACAGTAAACGATTCTCTATGCAGTGAATGGCGTGTCTGAGTGGCTATGCAAGGCCTAGGCCTGTGTGACGCTGTTGAAATTGAGCCATGTGGGCCCTGGAAATGGCGGCTGCCTGACCTGTGAAGTGTGACAATGGGATGTGAGGTCAATGCGCTGGCGTGGCACACCGCGGCGGGCGGCGGGCGAAGACCGCAGCGCAAAGCCGCATTGGTTAACATTGAAGCCTATGGGTTTCAGGAGCCAATGGCGAAGGGCGCCGGCGGTGGCGGGACGCACCGCCGCGGTACGCACCGCCGCGGACGTCACCGCCATTTTCTATCTACTTATCCACTTGCGACTTGAACTTTCACAGGAGAGGACCTATACTGCAAGTGTTGCTGTGACCTCGGTCTGGAAGGGACAATGGCTGCTGCGCCTGGGGAAAGGGCCCCTGCCTTCACTGGAGAGGAGTTGGAGAAACTTGTGGATGGGGTCCTCCCCCAGTATGCCCTACTCTACGGTCCTCCAGACCAACAAGTGAGTTTAATTCAATATGGATTTGGGGCCACTGGCTGGCTTGGGGGCCTGGCGGGGGGCCTGGCGGGGATGGGGGGCATGTTGGGCCTGGCGGGGGGCATGGCAAGGGGCCTGGCGGGGATGGGGGGCATGTTGGGCCTGGCGGGGTGCATGGCGGGGATGGGGGGCATGTTGGGCCTGGCGGGGGGCATGGCGGGGGGCCTGGCGGGGATGGGGGGCATGTTGGGCCTGGCGGGGGGCATGGCGGGGGGCCTGGCGGGGATGGGGGGCATGTTGGGCCTGGCGGGGGGCATGGCGGGGGTCCTGGCGGGGATGGGGGGCATGTTGGGCCTGGCGGGGGGCATGGCGGGGGGCCTGGCGGGGATGGGGGGCATGTTGGGCCTGGCGGGGGGCATGGCGGGGATGGGGGGCATGTTGGGCCTGGCGGGGGGCATGGCAGGGGGCCTGGCGGGGATGGGGGGCATGTTGGGCCTGGCGGGGGCATGGCGGGGATGGGGGGCATGTTGGGCCTGGCGGGGGGCATGGCGGGGGGCCTGGCGGTGATGGGGGGCATGTTGGACCTGGCGGGGGCATGGCGAGGGCCCTGGCGGGGATGGGGGGCATGTTGGGCCTGGCGGGGGGCATTGCGGGGGGCCTGGCGGGGATGGGGGGCATGTTGGGCCTGGCGGGGGGCATGGCGGGGATGGGGGGCATGTTGGGCCTGGCGGGGGGCATGGCGGGGGGCCTGGCGGGGATGGGGGGCGTTGGGCCACTGGAAAGGAAAATGCTGAGAAACTTGAATGTGGTATTTCTCCCTCCCTGTACGTGTCACATAGGTCCGCGCCCATGAGAAGATCGGGATTTGGCGTGCCATCGCCAAGGAAGTCCGGACCCTGGGGGTCCACCATCGACGGGGCACCCACTGCCGCAAGAGGTAGGAGGACATCCGCCGCAGGACCAAGAAGACCGCCGAGTCTCTGCTGGGGATGGCCTCCCAACGTAGGCGGGGTGCCTGCCGTCAACTGAGCCCCCTGATGTTCCGGATCCTGGCGGTGGCCTACCCTGAATTGGATGGGCGCGTGAGGGCAGCACAGCAGACACAAGGGGGTGAGTACAAGCATTATCTACTCTGTTGTCGCGCAGTGGAGGTGTCTGGGTGGGGGAGGAGGGCTGGGGGTCCCCCTAGGCCAGGGCGATATCTGTAGGCTGGGCACCCCCGTAAGCCCCTGTGTCCCCAGCCACCACCCTCAGTAGTTTGTCAGTACAGCCATCCCTGGGCCGTGTCATCCATGGGTGCAGTTGTCAACTCTAGGCGTGTAGGGCATGTTCCACGGAATGCGTAGCGGACCCCAAGTGCGCAACTTAGTGCAGGGGGCATCTGTGTCTGTCATGTCCGCTAACTGTACCGGAGATCCATGTACTCAATATCCCTTTATTTCTCTCTCCCCCCCCCTTTTTGTTTGTCTTTCTGTGCTTGTGTGCATCAGCATCATCAGGCGGAGGAGAAGTGGCATCGGGGCAGGAGGGAGCTGCATCTCACATGGCCCAGGAGGGCCATGCCACAGAGTCAGACTGGACCAGTGAGACGGAGGGCGAGGGGAGCTCCACGACGGGGACGACTGGACCCTGCAGCGACACGGACACGTCCTCGGAAGGGGGCTCCCTTGCGGGGGTGGCACCATCCGTGCCCCCCGCCATTACAGGTACAGCCGCCACCCAGCGCACCATCTCCGCCCTCCCAGCAGCCCCTCAGCGTTCGCCCCGTGCCCGCTCTGCCAGGAAGCCGGGCATCTCCTTCGCCCCAGGCACCTCAGGCCCTGCCCCTGTTACCCCCGCTGCCCTCAGTGAGGAGGTCATTGACCTCCTCCGAACGCTCATTGTTGGGCAGACTACCCTTTTGAATGCCATCCAGGGGGTGGAGAGGGAGGTTCATCGCAGCAATGCGTACCTGGAGGGCATTCATTCGGGTCAGGCTGCCCATCAGCGATCGTTCCAGGCTCTGGCCTCAGCACTGACGGCAGCCATTGTCCCTGTCTCCTGCCTGCCTCTACTAACTCCCTCCTCCCAGTCTCCTGTTCCTCTGCCTGTCCCACCCACACCATCAGACCAGCCTGCACACACCTCAACACCCAAGAGAAGCTCATCCAAACATAAGCACCACAGATCACGCAGACATTCACACACGCAACATTCCGATGCAGACATGCCAACAGTCACTACCACCTCTGTGACCCCCACCTCCTCGTCTCCCTCCTCCCTCCCTGTGACGTCTACACTCACACCTCCATTCACCTCACCATCAGCCAGTGTTTCCATCACCAGCACACCCTCCACTCCAGTCCGCACACGTGCAGTCATCACCCCCACTGCCATTTACACGTCCCCTGTGTCCTCTCCCACTGTGTCTGTCACCCCCTCTTCCACACCACACAAACGCAGCCACCCACCCACCCAACAGCCATCCACCTCACGACAGCCTATCCCTCCTGCACCTGCACCCAAAGACAGCAAACGTGACTCACCTACAACCACATCCTCTCCCTCCACTCCCATTCCCACTGTACCTACCACTCTCCATTGTCCCAAGAAGCTCTTCCTCGCCACTACTAACTTCTTTCCTGACCCTGAGCCCCCCCTCCTTCTCGTCGGGGTAAGAAGAGCACCTCAGCCACCACCAGCCCTGCAGCCCCCTTGACAAGGGTGCAGGGGTATTGGAGCCCGCCAGCCCGCATGTCTGGATCTTCGCCCAGCAGCAAGGGGACAGCCAGCCCACCCCCTGGGAAGAGGAGCAGAAGGCGGAAGGGTCGCCGCAGGAGCCCGCCTTCTACATCCCCCCCGGACACCACCCAGAGACAGTCACCAGCCACAGCTCCAAAGGGAGGAAAGGGCCACAGGCCCACGACTAAGGAGGGCAAGGGCAGCAAGTCGGAGAGGTCAGGCAGCAGGCCTGCTGCCCAGGAGGAGCCCACAACCCCCATAGCCGCTGCCCCGGGAGGAACCGGCACAGCTGCCCCGGGAGAGCCCACCACCCCCATAGCCGCTGCCCAGAGAGGACCCAGCCCAGCTGGCCAGGAGGGCCCCACCACCCACAGCCCAGGTGGGCAGTGAAGGAGCACCATCCCCGCTGCCCAGGAGGGCACCACCAGGCAATTAGCAGTTGGCCATAGACCGTCCGCCGTCTCAAGAACCGCTGAACTGGGCCCCGCCGTCTCACGCACCGCTCCGCTGGGCCCCGCCGTCTCAAGAACCGCTGAACTGGGCCCCGCCGTCTCACGCACCGCTGAACTGGGCCCCGCCGTCTCAAGAACCGCTGAACTGGGCCCTTCAGGGCAAGAACCGCTGAACTGGGCCCCGCCGTCTCAAGAACCGCTGAACTGGGCCCCGCCGTCTCAAGAACCGCTGAACTGGGCCCTTCAGGGCAAGGACCGCTGAACTGGGCCCTACAAGGCAAGGAGCGCTGAACTGGGCCCTTCAAGGCAAGGAGCGCTGAACTGGGCCCCGCCGTCTCAAGAACCGCTGAACTGGGCCCCGCCGTCTCACGCACCGCTGAACTGGGCCCGCCGTCTCAAGAACCGCTGAACTGGGCCCTTCAGGGCAAGAACCGCTGAACTGGGCCCTTCAGGGCAAGGACCGCTGAACTGGGCCCTACAAGGCAAGGAGCGCTGAACTGGGCCCTTCAGGGCAAGAACCGCTGGCCCTTTGGCAGACGTGGCAGGGCAGGATCTATCTCGGGCAGGGCTGCAGGATGTCCTCTCGCCAACTTGCCTCCTCCAGTGGCAGTGGGGTCTGTTATGGACTGTATGGACTGTGGCTTTGCTCTCCCCAGGATGGCCCAGTGGGCAGGCCACCCACTGTATGGACTGTATGGACTGTGGCTTTGCTCTCCCCAGGATGGCCCAGTGGGCAGGCCACCCACTGTATGGACTGTTTGGACTGTGGCTTTGCTCTCCCCAGGATGGCCCAGTGGGCAGGCCACCCACTGTATGGACTGTTTGGACTGTGGCTTTGCTCTCCCCAGGATGGCCCAGTGGGCAGGCCACCCACTGTATGGACTGTTTGGACTGTGGCTTTGCTCTCCCCAGGATGGCCCAGTGGGCAGGCCACCCACTGTATGGACTGTTTGGACTGTGGCTTTGCTCTCCCCAGGATGGCCCAGTGGGCAGGCCACCCACTGTATGGACTGTTTGGACTGTGGCTTTGCTCTCCCCAGGATGGCCCAGTGGTCATGGAGTCCCCTCGTGGATCTGGCGTCGTGTACTCAAGTGGCTGAGGTGCCCCCCCTTCCCTTCCCCCTGAGGTGCCTGTCCTATTTTCTTTCTGATGCCCCTGCAGTGTTCTCTCCGTGGAGTTCTTGTCGTGGGACTGGGCCTTGCCCCTTTGCACAGGACCCCTGTGATCCACGGACAGTGGTTGGACTACATTTAGTAGCTGTATATATTTTGTACATAGTTTATTTATTTATTGGGATTACTGGTGTACATATTTCAATATATCTGCCCGTTTATGATCTCTTCTTTTGGTCTTTGCATTATTTCGGAGGGGGGTGGTTTGTGGGTTGTGACAGTGATCTGTGGGAATGCATTGATGTGTGTGTTGTAGTGGGTGTCGGTGGGTGGGTGTGTGCCGGTAATCTTTTCCCTCCCCTGTGTCGTAGGTGCAGTACTCACCGATGTCTTCCGCGCCGCCGGGCGTGCTCCTGGTATATGAGCAGGAATAGGAGTGCGGGGATGACCTGCAACTCTGGCTCCATACTGCCGGAATCTCGCGTGGAGTGCGTAGAGGTGAGCGTTTTCCCGTTCGTAGTCTGTTTCCGCCGTGTTCTTATCGGCGGTGCTCCCGCCCCGGAAAAGGTGGCAGATTGGTGGGTCGTAATAGGGTGGGCGGTACATTGTCTGCCGCCGGGCTGTTGGCGGGAACTGCCGCGCTGTTTGTTTGTACCGCTGTGGCGGTCGGAGTGTTAAGTTGGCGGGCTGTGTTGGCGGTTCCCGCCAGGGTCAGAATTGCATATTTTAGACCGCCGGCCTGTTGGCGGCTTGGCCGCCGCTTTATCACCGACCGCCAGGGTCAGAATGAGGGCCTTAGTCCCTACCCCGCTGAATTGTGTCAAATATTTTGGGTCATTAGTAAAAATTACAGGGATATTTTTAACTTGTAGTCCTAGTGGAATTGTATTATTTTTTAAATGTTCAAGTAGTACCTGTCCATGTAGTTGGGTTCTTGTATTTTTCTTCTTCAACTGTTTTAATCTCTCAATTTTGTCTAATTTCGGGGTCTCACCCAGTGGGGATTCCCCACTTAGAAGAGAAGGTAGTTCCAAGAGCTTAGATATTTGTTCATCTGTATAACAGACTGTTTGGTGGTCTGACATAGTCTTTATTTAGGGACACTTGCTAATGCTTAATTAATTACCTGAGGCAAAACATCTTCCCAATTGCATCCTTTTTAGCTAAATATTATAACTTGTTACACCTCCAAATTGTGGAGGTAAGTATCTTACTTATATCTCAATCCTTCCCTCACACCTAACAAGGTGAACGTAGAAACTGCACAACAACAGGGGAACCCTATAACTCTACCTTGCCCAGGGTAAATATATCAACAACAAAGCAAAAAATGGCAGGTAGAGACAAATTAAATCCTCAGTTGTAAAAACAGACCTGTATTCTGTTATTTTTGAGTTTATTTCTTACTCAATTTTAATTTAAACCAATTTGTTAAATAGCAAAAAAGGATCTAGGATGATGTCAAATACAAATACACAAAATATAGACAAAATGTAACTTCACAGTACATACATAATGGACCTAATCACAGATACAACAAAAAAACTTTGAGACAAATAGTATTAAGAACAGTGAAAGGAACAATGCCCTATGTATTTGGATGGTGGTCACTGTTATAACTCCACATGTGATCCACTTCTCAATGCTAAGGAACTGGGCTTATACGTGCACTAACTTATCAAGGTGTTGTGCATTTCTTTCACACAATTATGATATAGCGCATTTTAAATTGTTACAATATCTTCCATTGTTTAACAATCCCAATGTACTTGCAATACAAAACGTCAACGCGTTTCGGCCTATCAATTTAAGGCCTCATCAGGACTGAAGAAGGGCAAATGTAATTCTTAATTTAAAAGTTCCTCCTAATCCTTAGGAATTGACCAAAGGGTAAATTTTGTTTAAGTGAACGTGGATGTCCACTTGAGAAATGCAGCAAGGTGTTACGATCTGTGGGTTTTTTATATAAGCTGACGGCTAGATTGCCATCTTTATTCAATATCCATAAGTCAAGAAAATTGATTTTAGCTTTATCTTTACTCATAGTAAATGTGAATTCTACTGTACGATGATTAAGCCAATCATGAAATGCCTCTAGAGTTTCCTCTGACCCTTGCCAAACCATCAAGATGTCATCAATGTACCGGAACCAATGATTAATATGTTCCCTAAACGGATTGGTTTGTGGGTAGACCCATTTATGTTAAAAAAAATCCATTACCAAGTTTGCGACCTCTGGGGCAAAGCTGCAGCCCATTGCCACGCCTTTAACTTGGCGGTAAAGTTGGTCATTGTATTTGAAGAAATTATTTTTCAAACACAATGCAGCTAATTCCACTTCGAATTCTGTCGGCGGGGTGTGAGGTTGAATATTGTTGTTCAAAGTCTGTCTAATGATTTCGATTGCTTCGTCTTGCGGAATATTAGTATACAATGACTCAATATCGAAAGTAACCAAAAATTGGTTGTTCTCTTCAAAAGTTAAATTTTCTAACTTGTTGATGATATCCATAGAGTCTCTTACGTAAGCCAATGTTTTGGTTACAGACGGTTTTAAGAATACATCAACAAATTGAGCAAGAGGTTCTAAAATCGATCCGCAAGCTGATACTATTGGTCTACCCGGTGGAAGTTCTACGTTTTTATGAATTTTGGGTAGGATGTAAAAGCAGGGAATTCTTTCATCAGACTGATTTAAAAAGGTATATTCCTTTTTACTTATCCAACACTGTTCTTTTGATCTTCCTGTAAGTGTTTCAATTTTGTTCTTGACCTGTTTAGGTGTATCTCCTTGTATTTCTCGATAATGGAGTAGGTTGCTCAATTGCCTCATGGCTTCTAAGTTATACTGTTCTTTCCCCCAGATCACAATCCCACCTCCTTTATCTGCCGGTTTTATAATGATTTCTTGATTTTCAGCCAAATTATGGATCGCCTCTTTCTCTATTTTAGAGCAATTGTCGTTAAAGTAAATTTTTTTAGAATTCAGTGCATCTAATTCTTTCAGCACTAAATTTTCAAATATTTTAATTTCTTCTGGTAAGTCATTTCTATCTGGTAGAAAACTCGATTTAGGTCTGAGGCCACGTCACCATCTTGTGTAGGAGATGCGTTAAAGAAAGCTTTCAATCTCACCTTACGAAGGAATTTCAGAACTTCTATTTTGCTTTCCACAGGATCTGGATTCTTAATTGGGACAAAAGATAACTCTTTACTCAGTACCTGTTTTTCTATTTCAGTGAGGGGGTGTGACGACAAGTTGTAAATGGGGATTAGATTTTCTGACTTCATTATTGTCGTCTGTAAGCCCTCCTTCTGGTCCGGAAAAAATTGTGATCTTGAAATTGCCCTCTGGAGTTGCCCCCCCCCTCCTCTCAGGCCTCTGCAGCTGCCTCTGCCTAAAAAAGGTTGAGCCGTAGAATAAGTGCCTTGTTCTGGCTCAGATTCGGAGGATGTGTCTGAGAAAGTAATAACATTTTTCCGTGATCTTGTTTGGAATTGCAAATTAAGATTATTAGGATTGTTGTTTTTATAGAAGTCTTCTCTTAAGTAAGGGTAAGTATGTAAAATATCGAAATTCTTTATATCCCGAGCTAGTTTGGTTGTTTTTTGGCTAATCGTATTAGTTTTGAAGTCTGTTATAATTTTATTGACTGCATCCAACAGCTGCTGGGCATTTTTTATGGAGTTGTCTGCTGATATCTCTTGTTCAAGGGTGGCTATTTCTTTTAATTCACACTCACTAATCCTTAAAGCTGTTTCTACCGACAGTGCTAACCAATCACGAGAGCACTTAGTCCCTACCCCGCTGAATTGTGTCAAATATTTTGGGTCACTAGTAAAAATTACAGGGATATTTTTAACTTGTAGTCCTAGTGGAATTGTATTCTTTTTTAAATGTTCAAGTAGTACCTGTGCATGTAGTTGGGTTCTTGCATTTTTCTTCTTCAACTGTTTTAATCTCTCAATTTTGTCTAATTTCGGGGTCTCACTCAGTGGGGATTCCCCACTTAGAAGAGAAGGTAGTTCCAAGAGCTTAGATATTTGTTCATCTGTATAACAGACTGTTTGGTGGTCTGACATAGTCTCTATTTAGGGACACTTGCTAATGCTTAATTAATTACCTGAGGCAAAACATCTTCCCAATTGCATCCTTTTTAGCTAAATATTATAACTTGTTACACCTCCAAATTGTGGAGGTAAGTATCTTACTTATATCTCAATCCTTCCCTCACACCTAACAAGGTGTACGTAGAAACTGCACAACAACAGGGGAACCCTATAACTCTACCTTGCCCAGGGTAAATATATCAACAACAAAGCAAAAAATGGCAGGTAGAGACAAATTAAATCCTCAGTTGTAAAAACGGACCTGTATTCTGTTATTTTTGAGTTTATTTCTTACTCAATTTTAATTTAAACCAATTTGTTAAATAGCAAAAAAGGATCTAGGATGATGTCATATACAAATACACAAAATATAGACAAAATGTAACTTCACAGTACATACATAATGGACCTAATCACAGATACAACAAAAAAACTTTGAGACAAATAGTATTAAGAACAGTGAAAGGAACAATGCCCTATGTATTTGGATTGTGGTCACTGTTATAACTCCACATGTGATCCACTTCTCAATGCTAAGGAACTGGGCTTATACGTGTACTAACTTATCAAGGTGTTGTGCATTTCTTTCACACAATTATGATATAGTGCATTTTAAATTGTTACAATATCTTCCATTGTTTAACAAGCCCAATGTACTTGCAATACAAAACGTCAACGCGTTTCGGCCTATCAATTTAAGGCCTCATCAGGACTGAAGAAGGGCAAATGTAATTCTTAATTTAAAAGTTCCTCCTAATACTTAGGAATTGACCAAAGGGTAAATTTTGTTTAAGTGAACGTGGATGTCCACTTGAGAAATGCAGCAAGGTGTTACGATCTGTGGGTTTTTTATATAAGCTGACGGCTAGATTGCCATCTTTATTCAATATCCATAAGTCAAGAAAATTGATTTTAGCTTTATCTTTACTCATAGTAAATGTGAAATCTACTGTTCGATGATTAAGCCAATCATGAAATGCCTCTAGAGTTTCCTCTGACCCTTGCCAAACCATCAAGATGTCATCAATGTACCGGAACCAATGATTAATATGTTCCCTAAACGGATTGGTTTGTTGATAGACCCATTTATGTTCAAAAAAATCCATTACCAAGTTTGCGACCTCTGGGGCAAAGCTGCAGCCCATTGCCACACCTTTAACTTGGCGGTAAAGTTGGTCATTGTATTTGAAGAAATTATTTTTCAAACACAATGCAGCTAATTCCACTACGAATTCTGTCGGCGGGGTGTGAGGTTGAATATTGTTGTTCAAAGTCTGTCTAATGATTTCGATTGCTTCGTCTTGCGGAATATTAGTATACAATGACTCAATATCGAAGTAACCAAAAGTTGGTTGTTCTCTTCAAAAGTTAAATGTTCTAACTTGTTGATGATATCCATAGAGTCTCTTACGTAAGCCAATGTTTTGGTTACAGCCGGTTTTAAGAATACATCAACAAATTGAGCAAGAGGTTCTAAAATAGATCCGCAAGCTGATACTATTGGTCTACCCGGTGGAAGTTCTAAGTTTTTATGAATTTTGGGTAGGATGTAAAAGCAGGGAATTCTTTCATCAGACTGATTTAAAAAGGTATATTCCTTTTTACTTATCCAACCCTGTTCTTTTGCTCTTCCTGTAAGTGTTTCAATTTTGTTCTTGACCTGTTTAGGTGTATCTCCTTGTATTTCTCGATAATGGAGTAGGTTGCTCAATTGCCTCATGGCTTCTAAGTTATACTGTTCTTTCCCCCAGATCACAATCCAACCTCCTTTATCTGCCGGTTTTATAATGATTTCTTGATTTTCAGCCAAATTATGGATCGCCTCTTTCTCTATTTTAGAGCAATTGTCGTTAAAGTAATTTTTTTTAGAATTCAGTGCATCTAAGTCTTTCAGCACTAAATTTTCAAAGATTTTAATTTCTTCTGGTAAGTCATTTCTATTTGGTTGAAAACTCGATTTAGGTCTGAGGCCACTGTCCACGTCACCATTTTGTGTAGGGGATGCGTTAAAGAAAGCTTTCAATCTCACCTTACGAAGGAATTTCAGAACTTCTATTTTGCTTTCCACAGGATCTGGATTCTTAATTGGGACAAAAGATAACTCTTTACTCAGTACCTGTTTTTCTATTTCAGTGAGGGGGTGTGACAACAAGTTGTAAATGGGGATTATATTTTCTGACTTCATTATTGTCGTCTGTAAGCCCTCCTTCTGGTCCGGAAAAAATTGTGATCTTGAAATTGCCCTCTGGAGTTGCCCCCCCCTCCTCTCAGGCCTCTGCGGCTGCCTCTGCCTAAAAAAGGTTGAGCCGTAGAATAAGTGCCTTGTTCTGGCTCAGATTCGGAGGATGTGTCTGAGAAAGTAATAAACTTTTTCCGTGATCCTGTTTGGAATTGCAAATTAAGATTATTAGGAATGTTGTTTTTATAGAAGTCATCTCTTAAGTAAGGGGAAGTATGTAAAATATCGAAATTCTTTATATCCCGAGCTAGTTTGGTTGTTTTTTGGCTAATCGTATTAGTTTTGAAGTCTGTTATAATTTTATTGACTGCATCCAACAGTTGCTGGGCATTTTGTATGGAGTTGTCTGCTGATATCTCTTGTTCAAGGGTGGCTATTTCTTTTAATTCACACTCACTAATCCTTAAAGCTGTTTCTACCGACAGTGCTAACCAATCATGAGAGCACTTAGTCCCTACCCCGCTGAATTGTGTCAAATATTTTGGGTCACTAGTAAAAATTACAGGGATATTTTTAACTTGTAGTCCTAGTGGAATTATATTCTTTTTTAAATGTTCAAGTAGTACCTGTGCATGTAGTTGGGTTCTTGCATTTTTCTTCTTCAACTGTTTTAATCTCTCAATTTTGTCTAATTTGGGGGTCTCACTCAGTGGGGATTCCCCACTTAGAAGAGAAGGTAGTTCCAAGAGCTTAGATATTTGTTCATCTGTATAACAGACTGTTTGGTGGTCTGACATAGTCTCTATTTAGGGACACTTGCTAATGCTTAATTAATTACCTGAGGCAAAACATCTTCCCAATTGCATCCTTTTTAGCTAAATATTATAACTTGTTACACCTCCAAATTGTGGAGGTAAGTATCTTACTTATATCTCAATCCTTCCCTCACACCTAACAAGGTGTACGTAGAAACTGCACAACAACAGGGGAACCCTATAACTCTACCTTGCCCAGGGTAAATATATCAACAACAAAGCAAAAAATGGCAGGTAGAGACAAATTAAATCCTCAGTTGTAAAAACAGACCTGTATTCTGTTATTTTTGAGTTTATTTCTTACTCAATTTTAATTTAAACCAATTTGTTAAATAGCAAAAAAGGATCTAGGATGATGTCAAATACAAATACACACAATATAGACAAAATGTAACTTCACAGTACATACATAATGGACCTAATCACAGATACAACAAAAAAACTTCGAGACAAATAGTATTAAGAACAGTGAAAGGAACAATGCCCTATGTATTTGGATGGTGGTCATTGTTATAACTCCACATGTGATCCACTTCTCAATGCTAAGGAACTGGGCTTATACGTGCACTAACTTATCAAGGTGTTGTGCATTTCTTTCACACAATTATGATATAGTGCATTTTAAATTGTTACAATATCTTCCATTGTTTAACAAGCCCAATGTACTTGCAATACAAAACGTCAACGTGTTTCGGCCTATCAATTTAAGGCCTCATCAGGACTGAAGAAGGGCAAATGTAATCCTTAATTTAAAAGTTCCTCCTAATCCTTAGGAATTGACCAAAGGGTAAATTTTGTTTAAGTGAACGTGGATGTCCACTTGAGAAATGCAGCAAGGTGTTACGATCTGTGGGTTTTTTATATAAGCTGACGGCTAGATTGCCATCTTTATTCAATATCCATAAGTCAAGAAAATTGATTTTAGCTTTATCTTTACTCATAGTAAATGTGAAATCTACTGTTCGATGGTTAAGCCAATCATGAAATGCCTCTAGAGTTTCCTCTGACCCTTGCCAAACCATCAAGATGTCATCAATGTACCGGAACCAATGAATAATATGTTCCCTAAATGGATTGGTTTGTTGGTAGACCCATTTATGTTCAAAAAAATCCATTACCAAGTTTGCGACCTCTGGGGCAAAGCTGCAGCCCATTGCCACGCCTTTAACTTGGCGGTAAAGTTGGTCATTGTATTTGAAGAAATTATTTTTCAAACACAATGCAGCTAATTCCACTACGAATTCTGTCGGCGGGGTGTGAGGTTGAATATTGTTGTTCAAAGTCTGTCTAATGATTTCGATTGCTTCGTCTTGCGGAATATTAGTATACAATCACTCAATATCGAAGTAACCAAAAGTTGGTTGTTCTCTTCAAAAGTTTAATTTTCTAACTTGTTGATGATATCCATAGAGTCTCTTACGTAAGCCAATGTTTTGGTTACAGCCGGTTTTAAGAATACATCAACAAATTGAGCAAGAGGTTCTAAAATCGATCCGCAAGCTAATACTATTGGTCTACCCGGTGGAAGTTCTAAGTTTTTATGAATTTTGGGTAGGATGTAAAAGCAGGGAATTCTTTCATCAGACTGATTTAAAAAGGTATATTCCTTTTTACTTATCCAACCCTGTTCTTTTGCTCTTCCTGTAAGTGTTTCAATTTTGTTCTTGACCTGTTTAGGTGTATCTCCTTGTATTTCTCGATAATGGAGTAGGTTGCTCAATTGCCTCATGGCTTCTAAGTTATACTGTTCTTTCCCCCAGATCACAATCCAACCTCCTTTATCTGCCGGTTTAATAATGATTTCTTGATTTTCAGCCAAATTATGGATCGCCTCTTTCTCTATTTTAGAGCAATTGTCGTTAAAGTAAATTTTTTTAGAATTCAGTGCATCTAATTCTTTCAGCACTAAATTTTCAAAGATTTTAATTTCTTCTGGTAAGTCATTTCTATTTGGTAGAAAACTCGATTTAGGTCTGAGGCCACTGTCCACGTCACCATCTTGTGTAGGGGATGCGTTAAAGAAAGCTTTCAATCTCACCTTACGAAGGAATTTCAGAACTTCTATTTTGCTTTCCACAGGATCTGGATTCTTAATTGGGACAAAAGATAACTCTTTACTCAGTACCTGTTTTTCTATTTCAGTGAGGGGGTGTGACAAGTTGTAAATGGGGATTAGATTTTCTGACTTCATTATTGTCGTCTGTAAGCCCTCCTTCTGGTCCGGAAAAAATTGTGATCTTGAAATTGCCCTCTGGAGTTGCCCCCCCCTCCTCTCAGGCCTCTGCGGCTGCCTCTGCCTAAAAAAGGTTGAGCCGTAGAATAAGTGCCTTGTTCTGGCTCAGATTCGGAGGATGTGTCTGAGAAAGTAATAAACTTTTTCCGTGATCTTGTTTGGAATTGCAAATTAAAATTATTAGGATTGTTGTTTTTATAGAAGTCATCTCTTAAGTAAGGGTAAGTATGTAAAATATCGAAATTCTTTATATCCCGAGCTAGTTTGGTTGTTTTTTGGCTAATCGTATTAGTTTTGAAGTCTGTTATAATTTTATTGACTGCATCCAACAGCTGCTGGGCATTTTGTATGGAGTTGTCTGCTGATATCTCTTGTTCAAGGGTGGCTATTTCTTTTAATTCACACTCACTAATCCTTAAAGCTGTTTCTACCGACAGTGCTAACCAATCACGAGAGCACTTAGTCCCTACCCCGCTGAATTGTGTCAAATATTTTGGGTCACTAGTAAAAATTACAGGGATATTTTTAACTTGTAGTCCTAGTGGAATTGTATTATTTTTTAAATGTTCAAGTAGTACCTGTGCATGTAGTTGGGTTCTTGCATTTTTCTTCTTCAACTGTTTTAATCTCTCAATTTTGTCTAATTTCGGGGTCTCACTCAGTGGGGATTCCCCACTTAGAAGAGAAGGTAGTTCCAAGAGCTTAGATATTTGTTCATCTGTATAACAGACTGTTTGGTGGTCTGACATAGGGCCTGATTCTAACTTTGGAGGACGGTGTTAAACCGTCCCAAAAGTGGCGGATATACCACCTACCGTATTACGAGTTCCATAGGATATAATGGACTCGTAATACGGTAGGTGGTATATCCGCCACTTTTGGGACGGTTTAACACCGTCCTCCAAAGTTAGAATCAGGCCCATAGTCTCTATTTAGGGACACTTGCTAATGCTTAATTAATTACCTGAGGCAAAACATCTTCCCAATTGCATCCTTTTTAGCTAAATATTATAACTTGTTACACCTCCAAATTGTGGAGGTAAGTATATTACTTATATCTCAATCCTTCCCTCACACCTAACAAGGTGAACGTAGAAACTGCACAACAACAGGGGAACCATATAACTCTACCTTGCCCAGGGTAAATATATCAACAACAAAGCAAAAAATGGCAGGTAGAGACAAATTAAATCCTCAGTTGTAAAAACAGACCTGTATTCTGTTATTTTTGAGTTTATTTCTTACTCAATTTTAATTTAAACCAATTTGTTAAATAGCAAAAAAGGATCTAGGATGATGTCAAATACAAATACACAAAATATAGACAAAATGTAACTTCACAGTACATACATAATGGACCTAATCACAGATACAACAAAAAAACTTTGAGACAAATAGTATTAAGAACAGTGAAAGGAACAATGCCCTATGTATTTGGATGGTGGTCACTGTTATAACTCCACATGTGATCCACTTCTCAATGCTAAGGAACTGGGCTTATACGTGCACTAACTTATCAAGGTGTTGCGCATTTCTTTCACCCAATTATGATATAGTGCATTTTAAATTGTTACAATATCTTCCATTGTTTAACAAGCCCAATGTACTTGCAATACAAAACGTCAACGCGTTTCGGCCTATCAATTTAAGGCCTCATCAGGACTGAAGAAGGACAAATGTAATTCTTAATTTAAAAGTTCCTCCTAATCCTTAGGAGTTGACCAAAGGGTAAATTTTGTTTAAGTGAACGTGGATGTCCACTTGAGAAATGCAGCAAGGTGTTACGATCTGTGGGTTTTTTATATAAGCTGACGGCTAGATTCCCATCTTTATTCCATATCCATAAGTCAAGAAAATTGATTTTAGCTTTATCTTTACTCATAGTAAATGTGAAATCTACTGTACGATGATTAAGCCAATCATGAAATGCCTCTAGAGTTTCCTCTGACCCTTGCCAAACCATCAAGATGTCATCAATGTACCGGAACCAATGATTAATATGTTCCCTAAACGGATTGGTTTGTGGGTAGACCCATTTATGTTCAAAAAAATCCATTACCAAGTTTGCGACCTCTGGGGCAAAGCTGCAGCCCATTGCCACGCCTTTAACTTGGCGGTAAAGTTGGTCATTGTATTTGAAGAAATTATTTTTCAAACACAATGCAGCTAATTCCACTACGAATTCTGTCGGCGGGTGTGAGGTTGAATATTGTTGTTCAAAGTCTGTCTAATGATTTCGATTGCTTCGTCTTGCGGAATATTAGTATACAATGACTCAATATCGAAAGTAACCAAAAATTGGTTGTTCTCTTCAAAAGTTAAATTTTCTAACTTGTTGATGATATCCATAGAGTCTCTTACGTAAGCCAATGTTTTGGTTACAGACGGTTTTAAGAATACATCAACAAATTGAGCAAGAGGTTCTAAAATCGATCCGCAAGCTGATACTATTGGTCTACCCGGTGGAAGTTCTAAGTTTTTGTGAATTTTGGGTAGGATGTAAAAGCAGGGAATTCTTTCATCAGACTGATTTAAAAAGGTATATTCCTTTTTACTTATCCAACCCTGTTCTTTTGATCTTCCTGTAAGTGTTTAAATTTTGTTCTTGACCTGTTTAGGTGTATCTCCTTGTATTTCTCGATAATGGAGTAGGTTGCTCAATTGCCTCATGGCTTCTAAGTTATACAGTTCTTTCCCCCAGATCACAATCCCACCTCCTTTATCTGCCGGTTTTATAATGATTTCTTGATTTTCAGCCAAATTATGGATCGCCTCTTTCTCTATTTTAGAGCAATTGTCGTTAAAGTAAATTTTTTTAGAATTCAGTGCATCTAATTCTTTCAGCACTAAATTTTCAAATATTTTAATTTCTTCTGGTAAGTCATTTCTATCTGGTAGAAAACTCGATTTAGGTCTGAGGCCACTGTCCACATCACCATCTTGTGTAGGAGATGCGTTAAAGAAAGCTTTCAATCTCACCTTACGAAGGAATTTCAGAACTTCTATTTTGCTTTCCACAGGAATTGGGACAAATTGGGACAAAAGATAACTCTTTACTCAGTACCTGTTTTTCTATTTCAGTGAGGGGGTGTGACGACAAGTTGTAAATGGGGATTAGATTTTCTGACTTCATTATTGTCGTCTGTAAGCCCTCCTTCTGGTCCGGAAAAAATTGTGATCTTGAAATTGCCCTCTGGAGTTGCCCCCCCCCCTCCTCTCAGGCCTCTGCGGCTGCCTCTGCCTAAAAAAGGTTGAGCCGTAGAATAAGTGCCTTGTTCTGGCTCAGATTCGGAGGATGTGTCTGAGAAAGTAATAAACTTTTTCCGTGATCTTGTTTGGAATTGCAAATTAAGATTATTAGGATTGTTGTTTTTATATAAGTCTTCTCTTAAGTAAGGGGAAGTATGTAAAATATCGAAATTCTTTATATCCCGAGCTAGTTTGGTTGTTTTTTGGCTAATCGTATTAGTTTTGAAGTCTGTTATAATTTTATTGACTGCATCCAACAGCTGCTGGGCATTTTGTATGGAGTTGTCTGCTATCTCTTGTTCAAGGGTGGCTATTTCTTTTAATTCACACTCACTAATCCTTAAAGCTGTTTCTACCGACAGTGCTAACCAATCACGAGAGCACTTAGTCCCTACCCCGCTGAATTGTGTCAAATATTTTGGGTCACTAGTAAAAATTACAGGGATATTTTTAACTTGTAGTCCTAGTGGAATTGTATTATTT
Source organism: Pleurodeles waltl (assembly GCF_031143425.1). Taxonomy (NCBI): domain Eukaryota; kingdom Metazoa; phylum Chordata; class Amphibia; order Caudata; family Salamandridae; genus Pleurodeles; species Pleurodeles waltl. The sequence continues at coordinate 370,267,475 of NC_090442.1, read as the reverse complement.
TTTAAATGTTCAAGTAGTACCTGTGCATGTAGTTGGGTTCTTGCATTTTTCTTCTTCAACTGTTTTAATCTCTCAATTTTGTCTAATTTCGGGGTCTCACTCAGTGGGGATTCCCCACTTAGAAGAGAAGGTAGTTCCAAGAGCTTAGATATTTGTTCATCTGTATAACAGACTGTTTGGTGGTCTGACATAGGGCCTGATTCTAACTTTGGAGGACGGTGTTAAACCGTCCCAAAAGTGGCGGATATACCACCTACCGTATTACGAGTTCCATAGGATATAATGGACTCGTAATACGGTAGGTGGTATATCCGCCACTTTTGGGACGGTTTAACACCGTCCTCCAAAGTTAGAATCAGGCCCATAGTCTCTATTTAGGGACACTTGCTAATGCTTAATTAATTACCTGAGGCAAAACATCTTCCCAATTGCATCCTTTTTAGCTAAATATTATAACTTGTTACACCTCCAAATTGTGGAGGTAAGTATATTACTTATATCTCAATCCTTCCCTCACACCTAACAAGGTGAACGTAGAAACTGCACAACAACAGGGGAACCATATAACTCTACCTTGCCCAGGGTAAATATATCAACAACAAAGCAAAAAATGGCAGGTAGAGACAAATTAAATCCTCAGTTGTAAAAACAGACCTGTATTCTGTTATTTTTGAGTTTATTTCTTACTCAATTTTAATTTAAACCAATTTGTTAAATAGCAAAAAAGGATCTAGGATGATGTCAAATACAAATACACAAAATATAGACAAAATGTAACTTCACAGTACATACATAATGGACCTAATCACAGATACAACAAAAAAACTTTGAGACAAATAGTATTAAGAACAGTGAAAGGAACAATGCCCTATGTATTTGGATGGTGGTCACTGTTATAACTCCACATGTGATCCACTTCTCAATGCTAAGGAACTGGGCTTATACGTGCACTAACTTATCAAGGTGTTGCGCATTTCTTTCACCCAATTATGATATAGTGCATTTTAAATTGTTACAATATCTTCCATTGTTTAACAAGCCCAATGTACTTGCAATACAAAACGTCAACGCGTTTCGGCCTATCAATTTAAGGCCTCATCAGGACTGAAGAAGGACAAATGTAATTCTTAATTTAAAAGTTCCTCCTAATCCTTAGGAGTTGACCAAAGGGTAAATTTTGTTTAAGTGAATGTGGATGTCCACTTGAGAAATGCAGCAAGGTGTTACGATCTGTGGGTTTTTTATATAAGCTGACGGCTAGATTCCCATCTTTATTCCATATCCATAAGTCAAGAAAATTGATTTTAGCTTTATCTTTACTCATAGTAAATGTGAAATCTACTGTACGATGATTAAGCCAATCATGAAATGCCTCTAGAGTTTCCTCTGACCCTTGCCAAACCATCAAGATGTCATCAATGTACCGGAACCAATGATTAATATGTTCCCTAAACGGATTGGTTTGTGGGTAGACCCATTTATGTTCAAAAAAATCCATTACCAAGTTTGCGACCTCTGGGGCAAAGCTGCAGCCCATTGCCACGCCTTTAACTTGGCGGTAAAGTTGGTCATTGTATTTGAAGAAATTATTTTTCAAACACAATGCAGCTAATTCCACTACGAATTCTGTCGGCGGGGTGTGAGGTTGAATATTGTTGTTCAAAGTCTGTCTAATGATTTCGATTGCTTCGTCTTGCGGAATATTAGTATACAATGACTCAATATCGAAAGTAACCAAAAATTGGTTGTTCTCTTCAAAAGTTAAATTTTCTAACTTGTTGATGATATCCATAGAGTCTCTTACGTAAGCCAATGTTTTGGTTACAGACGGTTTTAAGAATACATCAACAAATTGAGCAAGAGGTTCTAAAATCGATCCGCAAGCTGATACTATTGGTCTACCCGGTGGAAGTTCTAAGTTTTTGTGAATTTTGGGTAGGATGTAAAAGCAGGGAATTCTTTCATCAGACTGATTTAAAAAGGTATATTCCTTTTTACTTATCCAACCCTGTTCTTTTGATCTTCCTGTAAGTGTTTAAATTTTGTTCTTGACCTGTTTAGGTGTATCTCCTTGTATTTCTCGATAATGGAGTAGGTTGCTCAATTGCCTCATGGCTTCTAAGTTATACAGTTCTTTCCCCCAGATCACAATCCCACCTCCTTTATCTGCCGGTTTTATAATGATTTCTTGATTTTCAGCCAAATTATGGATCGCCTCTTTCTCTATTTTAGAGCAATTGTCGTTAAAGTAAATTTTTTTAGAATTCAGTGCATCTAATTCTTTCAGCACTAAATTTTCAAATATTTTAATTTCTTCTGGTAAGTCATTTCTATCTGGTAGAAAACTCGATTTAGGTCTGAGGCCACTGTCCACATCACCATCTTGTGTAGGAGATGCGTTAAAGAAAGCTTTCAATCTCACCTTACGAAGGAATTTCAGAACTTCTATTTTGCTTTCCACAGGAATTGGGACAAATTGGGACAAAAGATAACTCTTTACTCAGTACCTGTTTTTCTATTTCAGTGAGGGGGTGTGACGACAAGTTGTAAATGGGGATTAGATTTTCTGACTTCATTATTGTCGTCTGTAAGCCCTCCTTCTGGTCCGGAAAAAATTGTGATCTTGAAATTGCCCTCTGGAGTTGCCCCCCCCCCTCCTCTCAGGCCTCTGCGGCTGCCTCTGCCTAAAAAAGGTTGAGCCGTAGAATAAGTGCCTTGTTCTGGCTCAGATTCGGAGGATGTGTCTGAGAAAGTAATAAACTTTTTCCGTGATCTTGTTTGGAATTGCAAATTAAGATTATTAGGATTGTTGTTTTTATAGAAGTCTTCTCTTAAGTAAGGGGAAGTATGTAAAATATCGAAATTCTTTATATCCCGAGCTAGTTTGGTTGTTTTTTGGCTAATCGTATTAGTTTTGAAGTCTGTTATAATTTTATTGACTGCATCCAACAGCTGCTGGGCATTTTGTATGGAGTTGTCTGCTATCTCTTGTTCAAGGGTGGCTATTTCTTTTAATTCACACTCACTAATCCTTAAAGCTGTTTCTACCGACAGTGCTAACCAATCACGAGAGCACTTAGTCCCTACCCCGCTGAATTGTGTCAAATATTTTGGGTCACTAGTAAAAATTACAGGGATATTTTTAACTTGTAGTCCTAGTGGAATTGTATTCTTTTTTAAATGTTCAAGTAGTACCTGTGCATGTAGTTGGGTTCTTGCATTTTTCTTCTTCAACTGTTTTAATCTCTCAATTTTGTCTAATTTCGGGGTCTCACTCAGTGGGGATTCCCCACTTAGAAGAGAAGGTAGTTCCAAGAGCTTAGATATTTGTTCATCTGTATAACAGACTGTTTGGTGGTCTGACATAGTCTCTATTTAGGGACACTTGCTAATGCTTAATTAATTACCTGAGGCAAAACATCTTCCCAATTGCATCCTTTTTAGCTAAATATTATAACTTGTTACACCTCCAAATTGTGGAGGTAAGTATCTTACTTATATCTCAATCCTTCCCTCACACCTAACAAGGTGTACGTAGAAACTGCACAACAACAGGGGAACCCTATAACTCTACCTTGCCCAGGGTAAATATATCAACAACAAAGCAAAAAATGGCAGGTAGAGACAAATTAAATCCTCAGTTGTAAAAACAGACCTGTATTCTGTTATTTTTGAGTTTATTTCTTACTCAATTTTAATTTAAACCAATTTGTTAAATAGCAAAAAAGGATCTAGGATGATGTCAAATACAAATGCACACAATATAGACAAAATGTAACTTCACAGTACATACATAATGGACCTAATCACAGATACAACAAAAAAACTTCGAGACAAATAGTATTAAGAACAGTGAAAGGAACAATGCCCTATGTATTTGGATGGTGGTCACTGTTATAACTCCACATGTGATCCACTTCTCAATGCTAAGGAACTGGGCTTATACGTGCACTAACTTATCAAGGTGTTGTGCATTTCTTTCACACAATTATGATATAGTGCATTTTAAATTGTTACAATATCTTCCATTTTTTAACAAGCCCAATGTACTTGCAATACAAAACGTCAACGCGTTTCGGCCTATCAATTTAAGGCCTCATCAGGACTGAAGAAGGGCAAATGTAATTCTTAATTTAAAAGTTCCTCCTAATCCTTAGGAATTGACCAAAGGGTAAATTTTGTTTAAGTGAACGTGGATGTCCACTTGAGAAATGCAGCAAGGTGTTTCGATCTGTGGGTTTTTTATATAAGCTGACGGCTAGATTGCCATCTTTATTCCATATCCATAAGTCAAGAAAAGGTTTTCCTGGCAAACATTGACCTCTTCCCTATCCCTACCCCCCCATCCTTCCCCTCAGGCCAGGGGGTCCAGAACCCAGGCCAGCACCTCAGCCACCAAGTCGCTGTCCGTTGTGGTACTTGCAACTCACAGAGCCTCAAAGGGGGCACCTGTCAGCCCAGCCAGTGTGCCACCATCCCCTGCAAAGGACAAAAGCATTCCGCCACCTGCCAAGGTGAAGAAGGGGCCAGCATGCAGAAAGGCCAAGGAGCACGAACCACCCAGCAAAGCCTCCTCCAAAACTCCAGCTACCAGAGCCAAGGTTACACCACCATCTGCCAAGGTGAGGAAGGGGCAGAAAACACCAGGCAAGGCACATCAGCTGTCAGAGGCTGCAGGTGAGTGCCTGGTGGCTACCAGCACAACCGCCAGCCCTGCCACCTGCACCGCAGCCAGCACCGCCAGTAGCCCCGCCACAAGCACCACCGCAAGCACCGCCACCTGCACTGCCACCTGCACCGCTGCTAGCCCCACGACTGTCAGCAGCAACAGCCCCAGTGGGCAGCCATCCGTGGCTGCAGGAGAAGGGCTGGAGCCTCCCTCCACTACTGGCAGCACCCCCACCAGCACCGGCACTACCACCTGTTTGTAGCCGTAGCCGCTGCCGGATGGAATCTAGCCCTGCCTCCATGGACTATCATGCAACCTGGTCCCTGCAGTTCTCATGCCTCAGACACTCAGGTGAGGGACTGTGAACTGCCACACCCCAAGTGTTGCATCACTGGCCAGAACCAGTGGAGATATGCACCCGCTCACCCAATCCTTGGCAGGATGAAGCACACTGGGCACAAGGCCCCCTCCAGAACCAATGGAGAAAGGCATCCACTCACCCTATCCTTGGCAGGATGAAGCCCACTGGGCACAAGGCCCCCTCCAGAACCAGTGGAGAAAGGCATCCACTCACCCAATCCTTGGCAGGATGAAGCACACTGGGCACCAGGCCCCCTCCAGAACCAGTGGAGAAAGGCATCCACTCACCCTATCCTTGACAGGATGAAGAACACTGAGCACAAGGCACAAGGCCCCCTCTCCAGAACCAGTGGAGATATGCATCCACTCACCCAATCCTTGGCAGGATGAAGCACACTGGGCATAAGACCTCCTCCAGAACCAGTGGAGAAAGGCATTCACTTACCCAATCCATGGCAGGATGAAGCACACTGGGCACAAGGCCCCCACCAGAACCAGTGGAGAAAGGCATCCACTAGAGAGACTGTGGCTTTGCACTCCCCAGGACCAAGCAGTGGGTAAACCACCCACTTGAGAGAATTGAGAGACTATGGCTTTGCACTCCCCAGGACCAAGAAGTAGGCAAACCCCCCACTTGAGAGACTTGAGAGACTGTGGCTTTGCACTCCCCAGGACCAAGCAGTGGACAAACCACCCACTTGAGAGACTGTGGCTTTGCACTCCCCAGGACCAATCAGTTGGAAAACCACACACTAGAGATACTTGTGAGACTGTGGCTTTGCACTCCCCAGCACCTCGCTGTGGACATGGAGCCCCCTCGAGGAGCAGTGGCATTCTTCCATCTTACCGCTGAGGTCCCCCCACCTTCCCCATCCCCCTGAGGTGCCTGTGTGTTTATGACCCGATGCCCCTGCAGTGTTCTCTCCGTATTGAGGCAGGAGTCAAGTGTGGGCTTGGCACATGGATTTTTGGCCCAGTGGCCCACGGACATTTTTCATGGACAATGTACGGCCTTATGTACATATTGTATATTTTTGTAAATACTGTTTCTAAGATTCTTACGTATATCTGCCTATTTCTAATATAACAATGATTTAACTCAATTCCTTTTGCCCTTGCGTACTTCCAGGGAGTTACGGGGTGTAACTGTAATGTTGATGCATGTGTTTGTGTGGATGGTGTTGTGGGTGAGGGTGGGGGTGGGTGTGTTGCGTGTGTGTGTCACTCTCTTTTTCCTCCCCCCCTCACCTATGTGCTAGGTGCAGCACTCACCGTGGTCGTCGCCGTCACCGCCTTTGGTATTCCTGGTAGTTGAGGAGGTAGACCAGCATCGGCAGGCCCTGCAGCTCGGGCTCGATGGCGTCCTGATTCTTCGTTGAGTTTCGAGAGGTGAGTGATTTCCCTTCCATGTCCTGTTTTGGCAGTGCTTTTGATGGCATTGGTACCACCCCGGAAAAGCTGGTGGATAGGCGGGTTGTGATGTGGTGGGCGGTACATTGTCCTCCACCTGTCTGTTGGCGGTGACCGCCGCAGTGTTTGTTGCTACCGCTGTGGAGGTCTGAGTGTTAAAGTGGCTGTCTGTGTTGGCGGTTTCCGCTGTGGTTGTGATCCCATTTTTTTACCGCCAACCTGTTAGCGGTATTACCGCCGCTTTAACACCGACCGCCAGGGTTGTAATGAGGGCCATAATGTTAAATAACACAGCTATGACCCTGCTACCGTCAGACTATGTATTTTTTAAAACAGTCTTCATGGGGCTAAAGAGCTGATTCTTCTATTTTTATGATAAATATCTAACAGACATCTTTCTATGACCCTGTCTATCATCCTTCTATCAAAATAGGTACACATCCCTTGCATACGCTCGAGTTTGAGTATGGCTCACTCGCCAATCAGATCTCTTTGAGTGCTGTTGACAAGAACTTAATCATATCAGTGTGGACATATTTATTTTCCTCGGACAGCCCATACACCACCCTTAACAGCTTATCTGCCTTGTATGGGTCTTACCTGCTACATATATGGAAGATTGCTCTTGGTGTGTAAGACTTGTATAGAAACTTGTGAGCTTCTTGCTGTGGATCATTCATTTTATGCCCATAACAAAGGTTACAATAGTCACATTTATCACGTGTCCACAACAGTCACAGTAAACCCTTTAACAGGCCATATGGCATCGTAGAGGACGCTCAGAGCTTCCTTTTCAAAATGTGAGCTATTATAGGTACGAACACATTTCTTACGAGGCTCTTTGTTCTGGCTTGTAAATCTTTCAGACTGTTTTGACCTGCAGAAGCAGTAAAAATGTACGATGTTAACCTTTGATGATGGCCCCTCTACCACAGCTCTTTTTGCGGATGCTTTCCATGGTTGAAACAAAAACAAAGACAAACTATTAGTTAAAAGTAAAATATTGTTGTATATACATTGAGTGTCTCATTTTTTTTACTAACCTCAGCATTTTGGCTGCACTCGGTGGCTGCTCTGAAATCTTGAGAATCTCATAGGTCCATCGGTGCATAAGCGGCATCAGAGTTTACACGTGGCGGCTGTATAACATCAGCCTCTGGAGCAGATGTCTCCTGAAACCCCATATTTGTTATGGACTGGCTAGTTAGAAGGTGCTATAGATTCTTCATCATCTTCTGTGTCGATGAAGTTGAGTCCAACATTTAATTCATAGTTTGAGGTATTACTGCTGTCAGCCTAATCTGGTCAGCTGTGGCAAATCCTTGAGGCTGAGCTTTTCAAGCCGATGGCAGAGGTACTCTTTAAAACCAGTAACTTTAGAACCCCCATCTTTAGGGCATCCTGCTGCACATTATAATCCAATACCACCGGTGTTAGGGTACAATAGTATCTATTGAGAGTGCTTAGGCCCCTCGAGGAGGTCACCTTTTATATGAGGGGGTTGTATCTCTTCATAATGACCTGCCAATCTATTTCAGGTTGGGGCTCCAGGTTTGACATAGGCTGAACAGGAGGCTTCTTATTTGTATTCTATGGTCCAATAGGGCATAGTCCTCTAAAACACATTATGGGCACCTGCTCTTCTGGGTGGCTCTGATTCGGGGAGGGTTGACACATAACCCCGACCATGTGGTAGGACCTGGCACATGACTATCACTTGAGCACATGATGTCACAACCCACATGACAGGCCTACACCTATGTCAATTTGGGTGGCAGGCTCTCATGGGGACTGTAAGTCCTGGTAAAGGAAGTGATGTCACTTCCGTGGGCAGGACAACTGTCACTTTCCAGTTGATGAGGAAAGATATCACCATATTCTACTAATGAGGCAACTGGGGCAGGCAAAGCCAGTTTCTGTGTTTTTTGTCAGATTAGAACAACAGCCACTTTGCCATTCTTGGCCCCAGGGGTTGGTTGGGCACAATCAACAGCCAATCAAACGTTCTTCATGATTACATTCCCACCTGGGCCCAGCAAGTGCACCTGGCACACTGGGCACTTGTAGCTATGTACAGGGGATACATCTGAGAATGTGTCCTGTGATGACTACTTCAGTAACGGAAAGCACTATTAGATCCTCATAACAAAGAAACTATAGAATGTTTTACAATTGGAACTGAATATGCTTGTTTTCAATTTATAAGATGTGGGATACGCAACCCTTTAGCCCTCTCAACCCAGAGCATACACTAGTACAAAAACACTGACATACACACACAATGATAGATGTTCTCACGGACATTTACACATCCACACACCCACAAAATACACGCACATGCACAAAGACATACAGCCATGTACACATGCACACATGTACACACAAATGTATACTAATGCACACATATATTGTTAGACCTGACAGCCGAAGGGTGGTCACCCATAACTTTTTGCCTGCCTCCCTCCACTTTTTAGATACTGTTTTTGCTGGTATTAGGACTCTGCGCACTTTACCACTAACCAGTGCTAAAGTGCATATGCTCTCTCCCCTTAAACATGATGGCATTGGATCATACCCAATTGGAATATTTAATTTACTTATAAATCCCTAGTAAAGTGCACTATATGTTCCCAGTGCCTGCAGATTAAATGCTACTAGTGGGCCTGCAGAACTGATTGTGCCACCCACTTAAGTAGCCCCTTAACTATGTCTCAGGCCTGCCATTGCAAGGCCTGTATGTGCAGTTTCACTGCTAATTCGACTTGGCATTTAAAAGTACTTGCCAAGCCCAAAACGCTCCTTTTTCTACATATAAGTCACCCCTAAGGTAGGCCCTAGGTAACTCATAAGGCAGGTGCTGTGTAGACAAAGGGCGGGACATGTACCTGTGTAGTTTACATGTCCTGGTAGTGTAAAACTCCTAAATTTGTTTTTGCACTGTTGTGAGGCCTGCTCCTTTCAGATGCTAACATTAGGGCTATCCTCATATACTGTTAGAGTGGTAGCTGCTGATCTAAAAGGAGTAGGGATGTCATATTTAGTATGGCCAGAATGGTAATACAAAATCCTGCTGACTGGTGAAGTTGGATTTAATATTACTATTTCAGAAATGCCACTTTCAGAAAGTGAGCATTTCTCTGCACTTAAATTCTTCTGTGCCTTGCAATCCACATCTGCTAGGCTCAGTTGGCAGCTCCCTTGTGTATTCACTCAGACAAACCTCAAGCACAGGATGGTCAGCCTCAATTGCATACATCTGCATTTTGAATGTGTCTTCCTGGGCTAGGAGGATGGAGAGCCTGACACTTACATGTCAAAGGACAGTAGCCTGCCCTCACACAAGGGACTGCCACACCCCCTACTGGGACCCTGGCAGACAGGATGGAACTGAAACGGGCCCTTGTGCACTTCTAAGCCACTCTTTGAAGTCTCCCCACTTCAAAGGCACATTTGGGTATTCAAACAGGGCCTCTGCCCCTACCAACTCAGTCACTTCCTGGAGAAGAGAACCAGAACCTGCAACCTGCCAAGAAGAACTGCCTGGCTGCCCAAAGGACTAACCTGACTGCTTTCTGTGAAGGACTGCTGCCTTGCTGTTGCCCTGCTGCCTTGATGCTCTCGGACTGTGCTGAGAAGTGCTCTCCCAGGGCTTGGCTAGAGCTTGCCTCCTGTTCCCTGAAGTCTCAGGACCAAAACAACTTAATTCCAGCAAGAAGAACTCCCTGTGCAGTGGAAATTGATGCACATCTGTCAGAAAACGACGCACAGCCTGCATCGCGGTGAGAAATTCACAGCACGCCGAAATTGAACGATGCAGCCCAACTTTGCAAGGAGAAGATTGACGCAGCACCAGCGTAGTAACCGGAAATTTCCACGCAACGCCCACCGGATTGATGCAGTCCCTGTGACTTTGTCCTGTCAGCGCCAGATTTCAAAGTATCGTTCCTGGGGCGTCCGAAAACCCTGCAACCCGAAGAGGATCCAAGACCGAGTGCCGGAAATCGACGCAAAAGCCTTCCCTGCATGAAAAATAAATGACGCATTGCCATGTGCGGCCCGACAAATCGACGCATATCTCCTTGTTTTCCACACATCTACTCCTCTGCTGTTCCTTGCAGAGATTTTGAACGCAAACCAGGTACTTTGTGCTTGCAAGAGACATTAATTGCTTTTGAAAGAATGAAGACACTTTGGCCTTCATTATGACATTGGCGGTAAATGCTGCTTCCCGCCACGCTGACGGCTGCCATCTTACCGCTGCAGTGGTGGATATCCGTTCACCATATTATGGCACACACACCAATCTGACAGAATACAGCCACATACACAAATCCACCCGACCAAAGGTCAGTGATAAAGTGGCAATATCAAAACCCACCCCGTTACGCCAACAGAACAACGCCCACCACATTATGACCTACGAATCACCACGGCGGACATTCAACGGCGGTAAACCATTGACGGTACATACTGCCACGCTCACAATGGACACCCACAGACAATTCAATTCAAACAACACACACCTGACACCCATACACACACCACATCCACACACCACTATAAAACACACACCCACAATACCCACAACCCTTTACAAATACAAATCATTCCCACCAGAGAGACACCAAGACCACTGAGACAACTAGAGCCACACACCACTCACACCCATACACCACTCACGCACTCCACATCACACACCCCAAAACATTAACCAACACACCCTCACAAACACACCTCACTTAACACCCATGGCACCACAAAGACATCCTTGTTTCACAGAGGAGGAGCTAAGGTTTATGGTGGAGGAAATTGTCAGGGTAGAGCCACAGCTATTTGGAGCACAGGTGCAGCAGATATCTATAGCTAGGAAGATGGAGCTATGGCGGAGGATCGTGGACAGGGCGAATGACATGGGACAGCACCCCAGAACAAGGGACAACATCAGAAAGAGGTGGAATGACCTACGGGGGAAGGTACATTCCATAGCAGCAAGACACCAGCTCGCTATCCAGAGGACTGGTGGTGGACCCCTCCTCCACAACTCACAGCATGGGAGGAGCAAGTCTTGGCAAAACTGCATCCTGAGGGCCTGGCCAGAGTCGGAGGAGGACTGGACTCTGGTAAGTCAACTATCTACTATTATTACCCCCCTACCTGCATTCCATCACATACCCTCACCCTCACTCCCATCACTCCACTACATCCCACACACTCCACCATCACATCTCACTAATCCCATTGGCAAGCCCTGCATGCTGTACCAATGCGTGGACACCCCTCACAACTCTGCCTGGACAATCATCATTAAAGTATGCACAGCATACAGAACTAAGAATCCCACCATACACTAACACACAAAAATAAAAGCTGGCAGGGCAAAATCAACCATAGAAGGGAAGCCAGGGATGTACAATATGTCATACACATCAACCATAACACATCATGTACATTCCCACAGCTACCCCAGCCAATGTCACTGGAGAGGAGGTGCCAGCACTATCCTGTCCCCCAACTGAAGAAGCCCACAGTGATGATAGTAACTCTGAACTTTAGGATCTGGACGATCCAACTGGCCCATCAGGGACCACTGGACAGCTGGTTACCCAAGCCCAGTCACAGACCACCACAGAGCTCCCCCCTTCATGAAACACAACCACAGCACCCACTCAGCGTATCCACACCACTGTCCCCAGGACACGTCAATCAGCAGTGTGTCCACCTGTAGAGGGACCCCAGGCCACACCTCATACCCAATGCAATCAGGGACCTGGGGTCTATGGCAGTGGGCACACAGTTCAGGGGACAGAGGCACAGGCCAACAGGGAAACTGGGAGGAGTACTTTGCACCAGGGGGAGGACAGGACCAGGGAACCAACTCTCCAGGAGGCACCCTCCAAAATCCTGGGAGCCTACCAACATTCCCAGGACACGATGGGCCAGATCCTGGACAACGTGCAGGAGAACAGGCGGCTGCAGAAGGGACGGTACCAAGGGATCAGGGAGGATTTGCAGGCCATCATCAACACCCTGATCTCCATAGCAGGGGTACCGGCAGACATGGCCAACATTATGAGGGAGGCAGTCTCACACCAGCGGGCCCCTACCACTAACCAGTCATCTGAAAAGCCATCCACTTCTGCACCCCGCAAACGTTCCCTGCGATCCAGACAGAACCCAGAGACACTTGCCAAGACCCTGCCAGGAAATGAGACTCTCCTGATTGTCCCCCTTGTGTCGCACGCAGGCACACTGTCCACCTTGAACTGCCATTGCTCACCTTCCTATGTCCCCTTGGACAATTCACCTGTGCTACCAACAGATTGGACCAATACCCCGGAATTTCCTCCATCATCACCCCATCCCATTGCACTTTCCCCCTATATGTTAGCACTTCAATAAACACCCTTTGACAAAAATTGATTGTGAGTATGCCATGTATATTAAATATGTATTGTTTGAAACAGGTACAACCATTGCAAATGAACTGTACATAGAATGAACATAGATTAATGACTTGTAGCTGGCTGTAGTGATCACACCAGGATTATTTGTTGTATCACCAATATCTGCAAAATGAATAGCCAGAGGAATAGTAAGTGGGCATTGAATTGGGAATTACCAGCATGCCAATGCCACACAGAATACAACCAAAGTTATTGAAATGTAAAGTTACACTGTCTTACCTAGGTGTCATTGGAAGTACTGACGGATCACAGATGTTCTGTTGTCCTCATCTTCATCCTCTGCCTCCTCATCCTCACTGTCCACCGGGTCCACTGCTGTCACAGGGACATCTCCAGTCTCCTCCTCCTGCAGAAAAGGTACATAGCGTCTCAGGGCCAGGTTGTGCAACATACAGCATGCCACTACTATCTGGCAGACTTTCTTGTGTGAGTAGTACAGGGATCCACTTGTTATATGGAGGCACCAAAACCTAGCCTTCAGGAGGCCAAAGGTTCTCTCAATTATCCTTCTGGTTCACCCATGTGCCTCATTATAACGTTTGTCTGTCCTTGTCCTGACATTCCTCAGAGGGGTCAGCAGCCATGGTAGGTTTGGGTAACCAGAGTCACCTGCAATTATTGAGGGACAACATTTAGCCACACACTATCCTATATGGCCCACACCATACCACTACACCAACATATACTGGGTGGCAACCAGGGCTCACCTATAAGCCATACCCTGTGTCTCTGTAGTTAGGCCATCACATTTGGGATGCTGCTATTCGTTAGGACAAAGGCATCATGCACCTACCCAGGATACTTAGCATTGACATGGGAGATGTACTGGTCCAACAAGCACACCATCTGCAGATTCATGGATTGGAAACTCTTACGATTCCTGAACACCTGTTCATTCTGGTGGGAGGGGGACAAATGCAATATGTGTTCCATCAATTACCCAATTATATTGGGGATATGTCCCCTTGCATAAAACTCTGCCTTCACAGTGGCAAAATCCTCAACCTGGGGGAATGCAATGTATCTGAAGATGTGTTTTATCAGGGCAGGCAATCTTCGTTTCTCAGCACTATTGAGATTATTGGCTGTGACATTCCTGCTGCAAAGCCCACTGTCACTAGGAAAGAACCAGTTGCCAGGAAATGGAGTACTGATAGGACTTGCACAAGAGAGGGGCTCCCAGTGGGGTGACAGATAGCAGATATCAGGTCAAGCTAAAAATTGGGCACACAGCTCTGTGATTGTGGCCCTGACCAGTCTATAGGTGAGTATTATGTGCCTGTCCTCCAGTGTAGCCATGTAGACCAGGGTTCTGTACACAGGGGTATGTCTCCATCTCCTATGCGTCCGCAGCAGTAGGAATCTATGGGGCAAAAGAGTGAGGAGCCTGTCACAAACTGAACAATGGAGCCACAACAGTAGTTTGCATTCTGTAAACATGTAATGGGTCAGTGTGATTTGTCCAGTATGTGCCTATTTCTCCTGTGATGCAGCATTATTCCACCGGGCTGACCCCACCCCCCACTGAAATGGTGTCCGCCTGTCCGGTGTGAAGGGACAGGTGGAAGTGAGGTAATTCCTCTGATGTTGTGTGCCATGGCGGGAGGCCATCGGGAACTGCCGTGCAGCTCCTCATTGGTTAACATTGGACCCTATGGGTTACAGTCGCCAATGGTGATCTACACCGGCAGTGAAGGTATGCACCGCCACGGACGTGACTGGCATTTTCTATCATATTTCTCACTTTTTACCTGACCTTCCATAGGAGAGGACCTACACTGCATGTGCTGCTGTGACCTGTGTCTGGAACCTACCATGGCCCGTGTGACCGGGGAAAGGGCCCTATCCTTCACTTCGGAGGAGTTGGAGCGACTGGTGGATGGGGTCCTTCCGCAGTACGGACTGCTGTATGGGCCTCCAGACCAACAGGTGAGTACACTGTGGGCACAATGCATGTTGCAGGGATGCATGGAGATGTGTGTGAAGGCATTGTGTAAGGAGGGGTTATCTGTTGGCGGGGTACATGTTGTGAGCTGGGTTATGTATGTGCCAATGGTGATGGAAAGGGGTATGGTGGGCCGTGTGTGTGACAGGCTGGACTGTTTGTTTAATGGTGTTCTCCTGTA
Organism: Pleurodeles waltl; assembly: GCF_031143425.1. NCBI lineage: Eukaryota > Metazoa > Chordata > Amphibia > Caudata > Salamandridae > Pleurodeles > Pleurodeles waltl. The sequence continues at coordinate 370,252,446 of NC_090442.1, read as the reverse complement.
TGAATTGCCTCTGAAGGTCAACGCCCATCAAAAGAAGGGTATAAGGCGTGCCATCACTAAGGAGGTGCGGACCCTGGGGGTCTATGGAAGGCGGAGCACCCACTGTCACAAACGGTGGGAGGACCTGAGACGCTGGGCACAGAAGACAGCGGTGGCCCAGCTGGGGATGGCCTCTCAACGAGGAAGGGGTGCCTGTCAAACCCAGACCCCCTTGATGGCCCGCAACACAGCAGCCACAAGGGGGTCATTACAGCTTACGCCTGGTGGGGTGGTATCCAGGTGGTGGTTGTGTGTCAGTGGGTGCCCCTAGGCCAGGCCAGACAGAGCAGCATAGGTTCTCTGGTGGCTAGGGGTCTGAAGGGAAAATAATGGCTACCTAGCTTGTTAGCTTGCACTACTGGCCAGGGCTGAGTGGGACCCAGGTGTGCTGCAGTTGGTGGTGTGTGCACCTCCTCATGCCTCGGTGGCTAGCCATATCACTGGTAGTGCAATGCATAGTGTGTAGGCCTGTTCCCTTTGTGTGAGGGTGCTGTGTCAGCCTATGATGGTGTTGGTGCAGTTATTGTCCCAGCGTATCCTTTGTCTCTCTCTCTCCTTTCTTGGTTTGTCATCCTGTCCTTATGTGCATTAGCATCATCTGGCAGAGGAGCAGAGACACCGGCGATGGAAGGAGCTGCATCCAAAGGACCCAGGAGGCAGAGTCCACTGACGCTGAAGGCACCAGTGGGACGGAGGGCGAGGGGTGCACCACAGTGGAGACTGGAGGGGACAATACAGACTCAGATTCCACCTCCGATGGGAGCTCCCTGATGGTGGCAGACACCTCTGTGACTACCCCAGCTACAGATACAGTCGCCACCTCCATACCAACACGGCCCTACCAGCAGCCCCTCAGCGAGTTGCCCGTGCCTGCTCACCCAGGAGGGTGGGCATCTCCTTCACCCCAGGCACCTCAGGCCCTGCCCCAATGAGCCCTGCCGCCATGAGTGAGGAGGCTATTGACCTCTTGAGATCCATCTCTGTAGGGCAGTCAACCATTGTGAATGCCATCAAGGGGCTGGCAGCCCAGATGCAATGATCTATTGCATTCCTGGAGGGCATTCACACTGGATTGGCGGCCCAACAGAGATCGATTCAGGCTCTGGCCTACTCTCTGATGGCTGCCACTGTCCCTGTTTCTACCATCCCCACTCCAACTTACACTTCCCAGTCACAATCTCCTCAACCCAAACCCATCCCAAGCACACAGCCTGATGAGCATGCACACAAGACAACACCCAAGAGTGTCACAGGCAAACGCAAGAACCACACTTCATCCCATAGGCACTCACACAAACACCATCCAGTTGCAGACACAACAACATCCACTCTTTCCACTGTCTCCCCCCATCCTCCTCCTCCACCTCCCACCCAGTTACTTCATACACTGCATGCCCTACATCATCATCCACTACCTGTATTATCACCATACCAAGCAGAATACACATCTCACTGGCAGACACCTCCACAACAGCCAAGCACATGTCCTCTGTGTTCTCCCCCACTGTGTCTGCCCCCCCCCCAAGGTACACAAACGCAAGCGCTCAGACACCCAACAGCCATCCACCTCACAACAGCATACAGCCCATGCACCTGCACCCAAATCCAGCAGATAAACACCTCCAGCAACCACTCCCTCATCCTCCACTCCCATTACTTCTCCCTCTTCCAGCCCCAAATTCCCTGAAAAGCTTTTCCCTTCCACCATTGACCTCTTTCCTACCCCTACCCCCCGTCCTGCATGTATGGCCAGGGTATCAAGAACCCAGCCAAGCACCTCAGCCACACAGTCCACTGGCCCACTTCCATCTGCACCTACTCGTGGTAGAAAGGATTCCAGGCCACAAATACTGAAGGGGAAGGAGCCTGCACCAGCCAGCGGAAAGGGGAAGGAGCCTGCACCAGCAAGCAGAAAGGGGAAGGAGCCTGCACCAGCAAGCAAGAAGGGGAAGGAGCCTCCACCAGCAGCTGTCACAGAGCCCCCACCACCAACCATGGCTGTGCAGCCATCAGTGAGTGCAGGGACTGAGCACAAGCCTCCCACAACCTCCACCACCACCACAGTGCAGCCATTGCAGGGTGCAGGGGCTGAGAAGGAGCCTCCCACCACCACCACAGTGCAGCCATCGCAGGGTGCAGGGGCTGACCAGGAGCCTCCCACTACTACCACCTCCACAGTGCAGCCATCTCGGGGGGCAGGGGCTGAGCAGGAGCCTCCCACGACTACCACCACCACCACAGTGCAGCCATCGCAGGATGAAGGGCTGAGCAGGAACCTTCCGCTACCACCACCATCAACACAGTGCAGCCATCACTACCGGCGAACGCAATGTAATCCAGCCTCCATGGACTGCTGTGCGGCCTGTCCCCTCCAGAACCAGTGGGGAAGACACCCACCCAAGACACTGAAGCCTTGCACTCCCCAGAACCAAGCACAGGGCATGTTGCCCCCTCCAGGACCAGTGGGGAAGACACCCACCAAGAGACTGTGGCCTTGCACTCCCCAGGACCAAGCACAGGGCATGTTGCCCCCTCCAGAACCAGTGGGAAAACACCCACCTGAGAAACTGTGGCCTTGCACTCCCCAGGACCAAGCACAGGGCATGTTGCTCCCTCCAGAACCAGTGGTCTTGTTTCGGCATCCGGCTGAGGTGCCCCCCCTCTCCCTGAGGTGCTTGCCTATTTGCCAACTGATGCCCCTGCAGTATTCTCTCCGTATTGATGCAGGTAACGAGTGGGGCCTTGGACTTTGACCTGTGGCCATGTAAGCCCACGTAAACTGAGGACTGGGCAGTGTCCCTTTTTGTACATTTGTATATATCTGTTGCATTGGTAATTATTATTAATATTGTGTTGATATTATTACAATCACTTTAGTCAATTCCTGTTGTCCCTGTGTTATTCTGGCGATTCCCAGGGATTAACTTGTTTTCTTGGGCAGCTGGTTGTGTGTCTGGTGTGTGTGTCTTGGGTGTCAATGGTGCATGTGTGTGTGTCACTCCCGTTTTCCTCCCCCCCTCCCTTGTGTAGGTGGCTGTACTCACCATCGTCGTCTTCGCCGGCATTGGTGTTCGTGGTGGAGCTTGATGTAGAATATCATCGGAAACACTTGCAGTTCTGGTTCCATGGTGGCGTGGTTCTTCCCTGTGTCTCTAATGGTGAGTCTTTTCACTTCTGTGCAGTGTTTCCGCCAGGCTTTTGATGGCGTTGGTATCGGCCCGGAAAAAGTGGCGGATTGTCTTGTCATAATATGGTGGGTGGAACTTTGACTTCCGCCTGGCTGTAGGAGGTTACTGCCGTGGTGGCTGTTGTTTCCGCCCTGGCAGTCGGTGTGGTGCATTGGCTGTCTTTCAGAGATCTTTCCGCCATGGTCATAATTTAGCTGTAGTTACGCTAACCTGTTGGCGGTATTACCGCCACTTTATCAGCGACTGCCAGGTTCGTAATGAGGGCCTTTATATAATTTTCACAGTGATATCTCAACATATACTTATTACATCTTAATAGTTTTTACCTGCATTTTAGCAGATAAATACTATATATTTTTCTACATACTGTGTGGTGTATTTTTGTGGTGTTCTACTGTGTTATTGCATGATTTGTTGCACAAATACTTTACACATTGCCTTCTAAATTAAGCCTGACTGCTCAGTGCCAAGCTACCAGAGGGAGGGTACAGGATAATTTGGATTGTGTGTGACTCACCCTGACTAGAGTGAGGGTCCTTGCTTGGACAGGGGATAACCTGACTGCCAACCAAAGACCCCATTTCTAACATATATGATTATACATTCTCACACAAACAGGCAGACAGTAACTCAAGTGCATGCACAGGCTGTGCACTCACAGAAAGCACGTACCCATTCACACATGCATACAGACACAAATTTGTGCACACACATAGGCACAAACAACCACATACACACCAACATGCTCACACATACATACACGTGCTCAAGTGTACACACACGTGCACATTCACATACAAAGGTGTGCAAACATAGCAACTATATATGCACTTAAACATGTGTAAACAGGCCACAAACTGTACCCACCACACACCATGGAAGAAGGGTGATGCTTTCTCTAAAGATCTCACGGAGTCCTGCTGTGTGTGTGTCTTTAGCCCCCGTCCCATCACCACCCCCTATCTATTTGTTCCCATTGGAGGACCAGGCATACAGACCACCTCATGCCGACTAGTGAGGGGGCTGTTTAGAAGGCTGATGAAGGAGAGATGGGGGCACTGCAGTCTGAAAGAGGTACTGCCTCCATGCTGGGAACTGTTAGAGACCCTCTATTGACTGGGATGGTTGCCACTACAAATGCATAATTATTTTCAACAAAGGCTATTCCTGATCTGACCAGCCTGGCCCCACATTCTCTCAAGCATGGGTGTAAAAATGGAATGTTACATTAGCTAATGCACATCAAAATTGCACACACGATTCCAAAAAGAAAGGTTCTTCATAGACCAATAGGTTCTACATACCACAGAAAAGAAAAAGTTATTTCTTTTAAAGCACAAGCCCTCACTCACCTTACGGTGACATGCTTCATCATAGGGCTGTGCTCCTCGTCAGGCTGGCGCTGCAATGCCTGACGGGCCCCACGAGGGGGCTCTTTGCCGGAGATCTTGTTTAAGGAGAAATGCACAACCGGTCAAAAAGAAGTGTGGAGGATTGGTATAGTAGTGGTTAAAATTGTCTAGAGGTAGAAAATAAATACGTCTTTAATTTGGTGTAGATACCTCTGACAAGGTTAAAAACAATAAATAGGGAAATGGTAAAATAATGTCTACGCTCCCCATAAAAAGAGAAATTATTATTAATAGCAATTACTGACTCTCACATTGGGGAGTAGTATAAATGAAGCAAGTAGACACAGGGTCCCCTGTGCTACTCTACATCACAGGTCAACATGTTTCTCGCTAAATGGTAGTCAAAAATGATCTTAGTGCGATTCGTCAGGACCTTAATAAACGTACCTAATCCTTTAGATATTTGGAAAACCCTTATTTAGGGAGAACAGAGCCCTCATAATTTATATGTAGGGCCTCATCAGGGAAAGTAATAACTTGAAGCTATCCTTGGATATGTGTCTACTTGCTTCATTTATACTACTTCCCAATGTGAGAGTCAGTAATTGCTATTAATAATAATTTCTCTTTTTATGGGGAGCGTAGACATTATTTTACCATTTCCCTATTTATTTCCCTATTTATTGTTTTTAACCTTGTCAGAGGTATCTACACCAAATTAAAGACGTATTTATTTTCTACCTCTAGACAATTTTAACCACTACTATACCAATCCTCCACACTTCTTTTTGACCGGTTGTGCATTTCTCCTTAAACAAGATCTCCGGCAAAGAGCCCCCTCGTGGGGCCCGTCAGGCATTGCAGCGCCAGCCTGACGAGGAGCACAGCCCTATGATGAAGCATGTCACCGTAAGGTGAGTGAGGGCTTGTGCTTTAAAAGAAATAACTTTTTCTTTTCTGTGGTATGTAGAACCTATTGGTCTATGAAGAACCTTTCTTTTTGGAATCGTGTGTGCAATTTTGATGTGCATTATATTGGGAACCTCACACACGGGACCAGGAGTCTTTTCTCCGAATATCCCTTTCTTTTGCCCCTCCTTTGTTGGTTTTTGAAAACATTAGCTAATCACCTCATAGAGAAGAAATAGTGCCTCAATCGCAGCGTGAGCAGTGGAGGGATACTAATAGTTTAAACAGTCTGTACTGGGTCCAAACTCCACATACACATGCAGGAACTAACATGTCACGAGCGCTGCCAAATTAGAAAGCATCAAAGCACTGTGATTATGATGGCAACAAATAGCAGACTGAAAAAAACTTTTTAGTTGAGTGTTTTTTTTTAAACACAGGAGCTTGTCGCCGTAGTGACAGCGCATGTATGCTGCCTGCAGGCTTGGCTTGAAAAGGGCTTCTTAGAGGGCATCCAGGTTGGTGTGAAGGCATGTCACCTCTTGAGCCAGGTTCTGCTGATGAATGTTATAAACTAAAAAGCATTCTGTCGGGTGTCGAAATTTCTTTGCATGAAGAATAGGTGTTAGAAAGTCACGCCAATCCGATATCAATGTATGTTCCTCTGAAGGCTAGGAGGGAATGGGCCTATGCTGAACATTATTCAATACCCCCAAATCACATCACCTAAATAAACAAAACACACAACAACAACATAACAACAATTATAAGTATTTGGTATATTTATAGTCATATATCTAAATAATATGCACATATTTTCTCTTTTTCAGATAAGGCTGTCAAAAAACAGAAAAATAAGTCAGATTCATGACTTGGTGATAAAGTGATACCAAGTGAAAATAATATTAAGTTTGACATTATACAATATAGACAAAAACTGATCCTGATTGTCACACAAAGAAATGGTGACACCCGAAAGACTGCTTTGTAGGTTATAACATTATATACCCAGGTTCTGAGGGACACAGAGTAACCCCATTGTGTTTGATGGGGCCCACATGAATGAGCGCAAGCTCAAGTAGGGCGTGGTGGAGGAGGCAGTCTGTTGATGATTATAACAATGGGGGGTGTTCTTCTGGATGGCAGAAGTGGTGGATCCCGGTTGCTGGCTGAAAGGAACTAAGCCAGAATACCACCAGAATAAAAGTTTTTTTTTTTTGTATATAGGATTTCATAGTGAAACTTTCGGACACTTAGGACCTCATTATGACATTGGCGGTAAATCCCACTTACCGCCATGCTGACTGCCGCCAACATATCGCCGCCGCGGCGGATATCCATTCACCATATTATGACACACACCAATCCGTCACTATTCAGCCACATACACAATTCCACCACACCAAAGGTCAGTGATATACTTTCCTATCTAAACCAACACCATTACGCCAACAGAATAACACCCACCATATTATGACCCACGAATCACCACGGCGGACATTCAACGGCGGTAAACCATTGGGAGTACATACCGCTGCGCTCAAAATACAAACACACACAAACAAAACAACACCACAATGGACAATTCAAACAACACACACCTGACACCCATACACACACCACACCCACACCACTGTAAAACATACACACAAATTACCCACAACCCATTACGACTACAAATAATTGCCACCAGAGAGAGACAGCAATATCACTGACACAACCAGAGCTACACACTACTCATGTACCCCACATCACAAACCCCAACACATCACCCTACACACCCTCACCTACACACCTCACACAACACCCATGGCACCACAAAGACACCCCGGATTCTCAGAAAAGGAACTAATGGTCATGGTGGAGGAAATCATCAGGGTAGAGCCTCAGCTATTTGGAGCATAGGTGCAGCAGATATCGATAGCAAGGTAGATGGAGCTCTGGCGAGAATCGTGGACAGGGTCAACGCCATGGGACAGCACCCAAGAGCTAGGGATGACATCAGGAAGAGGTGGAACGACCTACCGGGGAAGGTACGTTCCATTGCAGCAAGACACCAACTCGCTGTACAAAGGACTGGCGGTGGAGCCCCACCTCCAGCCCCACAACTAACAGCATGGGAGGAGCAAGTCTTGGCATTCATGCATCCTGAGGGCCTGGCTGGAGTAGGAGGAGGACTGTACTCTGGTAAGTCAACTTTATACTACTACTACCCCCCTACCTGCATGCCATCATATACCCTCACCCTCATTCCCATCACTCCACCAACTCCCACACACCCCACCATCACATCTCACTCATCCCAGTGCCAATCCCTGCATGCCTTACCAATGCATGGACATCACACACAGCCCTTCATGGACACCTATCACTAAAGCATGCACACTAGAGAGAATCAGCTAGCCCACCACATACCAACTTACACAAGTGAAAGCTGCCAGGGCAAATACAACCAAAAAGGGCAAGCCACCAATGCACAATATGTCACACCCAGAAATAATAACACATAATTTACATCCCCATAGGTATCCCAGCCAATGTCACCGGAGAGGAGGTGGCAGCATTATCCAGTCCCCCAACTGAAGAGGGGACTGGACACCTGGATCGGGATGACCAACCTGCACCATCAGGGACCTCTGGACAGATGGTTACCCAATCCCAGTCACAAACAAACCACAGAGCCTCCCCATCTGGAAACACCACCACAGCACCCACCTAGCGTACCCACACCTCTGTCGCCAGGACACATCAATAAGCAGTGTGTCCACCTCTAAAGGGACCCCAGGGCACACCTCATACCCAAGACAACCAGGGACATGGGGTTAGTGGCAGTAGGCACATGGTTCAGGGAACAGAGGCACAGGACAACAGGGAAACTGTGAGGACTGCTGTGCGCCAGTGGGAGGACAGGCCCAGGGAACCGGCTCTCCAGGAGGCACGTGCAGAGATCCTGGGAGCATACCAACATTCCCAGAACACGATGGGCCAGATCCTGGACAATGTGCAGGAGAACATGCGGCTGCCGGAGGGACAGTACCAGGGGATCAGGAGGACTTGTAGGCCATTAACGCCACCCTGGTATCCATAGCAGGGGTGCTGGCAGACATGGCCAATATTATGAGGGAGGCAGTCACACAACAGCGGGCCCCTGCCACTAGCCAGACATCTGAACTGCCTTCCACCTCCGGTGCTGCTAGTGGACAGGAGGCCTCACCACCGGACTCACAGGCCACCAGCACCCCTCCCCTACAAAAGTTCCCTGTGATCCAGTCAGAAGCCAGAGACTACTGCCAAGCTCCCCGCTAGGAAATGAGACTCTTCTAATTGTCACCCTTGTGTCCCGCTCAGTCACGCTGTCGACCTTCAACTGCCATTGCTCCCCTTCCTATGTCCCCATGGACAACACACCTGTGCTACAGACTGGACATATACCCTGGAATTTCCTCCATCATCACCCCATCTCATTGCACTTGCCCCTCAATATCTTAGCACTTCATTAAACACCCTTGTTAAGTATGTATATGTTTAACCATGTACAAACATTGCAATTCAACTGTACAGTAAATGAGCAAATATGAAAGACCTGTAATTGGCTGCAATTATCACACCAGGAGCTATTGTGAGGCATAAACATCTGTAAAATGAATTGCCAAAGGGTACAGTAAGTGGGCATAGAAGTGGAAAATAACAGAATAACAGTGCTAAAGAATTTCAAAATAATGACAATGAAATGTGAAGTAACACTGTCTTACCTGTGTGTCATTGATAATATTGTCTGATCACTGCTGTTCTGTTGTCCTCATCCTCATCCTCTGCTTCCTCATCCTCACTGTCCACAGGGTCCACTGCTGCCACATGGGCATCTCTGGCCTCCTCCTCCTGCAGAAAAGGCACATGGTGTCTCAGGGCAAGATTGTGCAACATACAGCATGCCACTATTATCTGGCAGACCTTCTTGGGTGAGTAGCACAGGGCCACCTGTTAGATGGAGGCACCGAAACCTGGCCTTCAGGAGGCCAAAGGTTCTTTCAATTATCCTTCTAGTTCACCCATGTGCCTCATTCTAAAGTTCCTCTGCTCTTGTCTTGGCATTCCTCACTGGGGTCAGTAGCCATGATAGGTTGGGGTAACTAGAGTCACCTGCAAATATTGAGGGACAACATTTAGCCACACACTATCCCATATGGCCCACACCATACCCATACACCAACATCTACTGGGTGGGAACCAGGGCTCACCTATTAGCTACACCCTGTGCCTCTTTAGTTGGCCCATCACATTTGGGATGCTGCTATTCCTCAGGACAAAGGCATCATGCACCAACCCAGGATACTTAGCATTGACATGGGAGATGTACTGGTCTGCCAAGCACACCATCTGTACATTCATTGAGTGGAAACTCTTAAGATTTCTCTACACCTGTTCATTTTGAAGTGGGGGGACAAATGCAATATGTGTTCCATCAATCGCCCTAATTATGTTGGGGAGATGTCCCATTGCATAGAAGTCAGCCTTCACTGTGGCCAAATCTTCCACCTGGGGAAATACAATGTAGCTGCACATGTGTTTAATCAGGGCAGACAACACTCTGGTCAGCACTTCTGAGAACATTGGCTGTGACAGTCCTGTTGCCAAGCCCACTGTCACTTGGAAAGAAACAGTTGCCAGGAAATGGAGCACTAATAGAACTTGCACAAGAGGGGGAATCTTGTGCAGATATCAGGTCAGGCTCCAATTGGGCACACAGCTCTGTGATTGTGCCCTTGTCCAGTCTATACGAGAGGATGATGTGCCTGTCCTCCATTGTTGCCAAGTCTACCAGGGGTCTATACACGGGGGTATGTCTCCATCTCCTAGTCATCCGCAGTGGTAGCAATCTAAGGGACAAGAGAGTGGGGAGCCTGTCACAAACTGAACAATGGGGCAACAACAGTACGATGCATGCTGTCAAATTGTAATGGGTCAGTGAGAATTTTTCTGTATGTCCAAATGTAAACAGTGACGCAGTAATTATCCAGGGCTTGCCCCCCCTGAAATGGCGTCCGCCTGTCCTGTGTGGAGGGACAGGTGGAAGTGAGGTAATTCCGCTGACGTTGTATGCCGTTGTGGGAGGCGGTCGGGATCCGCCGTGCAAATCCTCATTGATTAACATTGGACCCTATGGGTTTCAGTGGCCAATGGTGATGTACGCTAGTGGTGACGGTATGTGGATGTGACCACCATTTTCTATCTGATTCCTCACTTGCTACCTGACCTTTAACTGGAGAGGACCTACACTGCATGTGCTGCTGTGACCTGTGTCTGTAAACTACCATGGCCCGTGTGACTGGGGAAAGGGCCCCTGCCTTCACTTCGGCTGAGTTGGAGAGACTGGTGGATGGGATCCTACCCCACTACAGACTGCTGTATGGGCCTCCAGACCAACAGGTGAGTACACTGTTGGCACGATGCATGTGGCATGAATGCATGGAGTGGTGTGTGAAGGCCTCATGAAAGCGGGGTGGGTGGATGTCCCCTGGCCGGCATACAGGTTGTGTGCTGGGCCATGTGTGTCTAAATGGTGATGTGAAGGGGTACGGTGGGCCATAAGTGTAACAGGCAGGACTGTCTGACTAATACTATTTTCCAGTGTGTATTCCCTCTGCAGGTCAGCGCTCATCAAAAGAAGGGTATATGGCATGCCATAGCCAAGGACATGCGAACCCTGGGGGGTCTGTGGCAGGCGGAGCACCCACTGTCAGAAATGGTGGGAGGACCTGAGATGCTGGGCATGGAAGACGGCGGAGGCCCAGCTGGGGATGGCCTCCCAATGAGGAAAGGGTGCCTGTCGATCCCTGACCCCTGATGGCCTACATACTGGCTGTGGCCTATGCTGAGCTGGATGGGCGCTTGAGGGCATCACAGCAGCCACAAGGGGGTAAGTACAGTGCCCATCATTACAACTTACGCATGGTAGGGTGGTATCTAGGTTGGGGATGTGTGTCAGTGGGTGTCCCAAGGCCAGGCCTGACATAGCAGCATAGGTCCCCTGGTGGCAAGGGTCTAGAAGGGCTAATCCTGCTACCTAGCTCGTAGGCATCCACTGCTGGTCAAGGCTGCGTGGGTCCCAGGTGTACTGGATTTGCCGGTGTGTGTCCCTCCCCATGCCTTGGTGGCTAGCAATTTCACTGGTAGTGCAATGCATAGTGCGTAGGCCTGTACCCTGTGTGTGAGTGTGCTGTGTACACCATTAGAGGTGTTGGTGCAGCCATTTACCAAGTGTATCCTTTGTCTCTTCACCACCTTTTTGTTTTGTCACCCTGTGCTTATGTGCATTAGCATCATCTGGCGGGAGGCACCTGCGACGGAGGGAGCTGCATCCCATAGGACCCAGGAGGCAGAGTCCACCAACGGTGAGGGCACATTGGGATGGAGGGCGAGGGGAGCACCACGGCGGAAAATCGAGGGGACAGTTCAGACACAGATACCTCCTCTGATGGAAGCTCCCTGGTGGTGGCGGACACCTCTGTGACCACCCCAGCTACAGCGGCCACCCCTTTACCAGCACCGCCCTCCCAGCAGCCCCTCATCGAGTTGCCTGTGCTCACTTACCCAGGAGGGTGGGCATCTCCTTCGCCCCAGGCACCTCAGGTCCTGCCCCAGTGAGCCCTGCTGCCCTGAGTAAGAAGGCTATTGACCTCCTGAGATCCATCTCTGTAGGGCAGGCAACCATTGTGAATGCCATCCAAGGGCTGGCAGCCCAGATGCAACAGACGAATACATTTCTAGAGGGCATTCACTCTGGCTTGGCGGCCCAACGGAGATTGATTCAGGCTCTGGTCTCCTCTCTAATGGCAGCCATTGTCCCTGTTTCCACCCTTCCCCCTCCAACTTCCTCTTCCCAATCCAATTCCCCTCAACCACAACCTATCCCAAGCACACAGGCAGACCAGCATGCACACAAGACAACACACAAGAGTGGCACAGGCAAACACAAGCACCACACATCATCCCACAGGCACTCACACAAACACCATCCAGATGCAGACATACCAACATCCCCAATTCCCACTGTCTCCCGCCCTCCTTCTCCTCCTCCACCTCCCTCCCAGTTCTGTCAACACTTACACCTGCATGCACTACATCCTCATCCACTACCAGCATCACCACCACACCTAGCAGAACACACACCTCACTGGCAGACACCTCCACAACAGCCATGTACACGTCCCCTGTGTCCTCTCCCACTGTGTCTGTCCCCCCCTCCTAAAGTACACAAACGCAAGCACTCAGACACCCAACAGCCATCCACCTCACAGCAGCATTCAGCCCATGCACCTGCACCCAAAATCAGCAGAAAAACACCTCCTAAAACCACTCCCTCTTCCTCCACTTCCAAACCTTCTCCCTCTTCCCACCCCAATGTCCCTAAAAAGCTTTTCCTATCCACCATTGACCTCTTCCCTACCCCTCCCCTCCGTCCTGCACGTCTGGCCAGGGCGGCAAAAACCCAGCAAAGCACCTCAGCCTCCCAGTCCACGGGCCAGGTAGTCACCACACCCACTCGTGGTGGGAAAGGATCCAGGGCACATGCTCTTAGGGTGAAGGAGCCTGCACCAGGCAGCCTCAATGGTAAGGAGCCTGCCCCAGCTGCTGCAAGGAAGACCAAGGAGCCTGCCCCAGGTGCTGCCAGGAAGAACAAGGAGCCTGCCCCAGGTACTGCCAGGAAGTCCAAGGAGCCTGCCCCACCTGCTGCCAGGAAGAGCAAGGAGCCAGCACCAGCTTCTGTCAGGAAGAGCAAGGAGTTAGCACCAGCAGGCAGGAAGGGAAAGGGGCCTGGTGCAGGAACTCTGAAGGAGCCTCCACCACCAACCATGGTTGTGCAGCCATCCGAGGGTGCAGGGGATGGGCAGGAGCCTACCCCCACCAGCAGCCGCAGCACCACCTCCGTAGGTCAGCCATCTGAGGCTGCAGAGGAGGGGCAGGAGCCTCCCCCACCAGCAGCAGCAGGGACACCACCTCCATTGGGCAACCGTCTGAAGCTGTAGGGGATGGGCAGGAGCCTCCCTCCACCAGCAGCACCACCACCACCAGTGGGCAGGCATCCGAGGCTGCAGGGGATGGGCTGGAGCCTCCACCCACCAGCAACACCATCACCTCCATTGCGCAGCCATCCAAGGCTGCAGGGGATAGGCAGGAGCCTCCCCCCACCAGTAGCAGCACCACCACCACCTCCATTGGGCAGCCGTCCGAAGCTGTAAGGGATGGGCAGGAGCCTCCCTCCACCAGCAGCACCACCACCACCAGTGGGCAGCCGTCTGAGGCTGCAGAGGATGGGCTGGAGCCTCCCCCCAACAGCAGCACCACCACCTCCATTGGGCAGCCATCTGAGGCTGCAGGGGATGGGTAGGAGCCTCCCCCCACCAGCAGCACCACCACCACCAGTGGGCAGCCATCCAAGGCTGCAGGGGATGGGCTGGAGCTTCCCCCCACCAGCGGCTGCACCAGCACCACTACCACCACTGAGCAGCCTTCACCCCGGCGAACGGTATGTAGTCCTGCCTCCATGGGCTGCTGTGCAGCTTGCCCCCTGCAAATCCAGTGGGTATGATACCCAACTGAGAGACTGTGACCTTGCACTCCCCAGGATCAAGAGCACAGGGCACAATGCCCCCTCCAGGACCAGTGGGTAAGACACCCACCAACCCCAGCCTCCCCAGGATCAAGAGCACAGGACACAATGCCCTCTCCAGAACCAGTGGGGAAGACACCCGCCAACCATAGCCTCCCCAGGATCAAGAGCACAGGGCAAGATGCTCCCTCCAGAACCAGTGATAAGACACCCACCAACCCCAGCCTCCCCAGGATCAAGAGCACAGGGCACGATGCCCCCTCAGAACCATTGGGTAAGACACCCACTTGAGAGACTGTGGCCTTGCACTCCCCAGGACCAAGCACGGGGCATATTGCCCCCTCCAGAGCAAGTGGACAAGTCACCCAATTGAGAGACTGTGGCCTTGCACTTCCCAGGACCAAGCACAGGGCATGTTGCCCCCTCCAGAGCCAGTGGTCCTGTTTCATCTCCCGGCTGAGGTGCCCTCCGTCCCCCTGAGGTGCCTGCCTATTTACCAACTGATGCCCCTGCAGTGTTCTTTCCGTGTTGATGCAGGTGACAAGTGGGGCCTTGGACTTTGGCCTGTGGCCATGTGGCCCACGCAAACTGTGGACTGGGCAGTGTCCCTTGACCTGTACAATTGTAAATATCAGTAACATTGGCTAAGTTATTTTTATACTGTGCTCATATTATTACACTCACTTTAGTAAGTTAATTTTGTCCTTGCATTATTCACCCGAGTTACGGGGTAAAATTGTTTTTATGATGCATCTGGTTCTGTGTATGGGGTATGTATATGGGGTGTGTGTGGTGCATGTGTGTGTCATTCTCATTTTCCTCCCCCTACCTTGTGTGCGAAGTGGCTGTACTCACTGGCATCGTCTTCGCCGTCATTGGTGTTTGTGGTAGAGCAGCACGTAGATGATCATGGGAAAGACATGCAGCTTGGGTTCCATGGCAGTGTAGTTGTTTCCTGTTTCTCCAATGGTGAGTCCTTTCACTTCTGTGCAGTGTTTCCGCCAGGCTTTTGATGTCGTTGGTACCATCCCGGAAAAGGTGGTGGATTGGCATGTTTTAATATGGTGGGCGGAACATTGACTTCCGCCTGTCTGTATGCGGCTACCGCCGTGGTGTCTGTTGTTTCCGCCCTGGCGGTCAGTGTGGTAAAGTGGCTGTCTATCTGAGATCTTTCATCCACGGTCATAATTTGGTGGTAATTACTGCCAGCCTGTTGGCGGTATTACTGCCACTTTTACACCAACCGCCAGGGTTGTAATGAGGGCATTAGTGTGTAAAAATTACTTCTCATTAATGAGCAAGGCATATATGCAGCACAAATAATAGTATTCTTGATGTGCAACCTTATTGGAGGCATGGTAGTGCAGGGTCTGAACTCTCTGCAGTATGCAGGATGTTTTTGGGGCAGCTTTAATGGATAATTTATTAATTTACTTTAATCCCAATGGCCCTGATCTTCTCCAACTGCCTTTTTAATTCTACCCTAACTCCAACCTTAGAACAGGCAGATGTATAAATACATATAATGGATATAGGATATAATGGACTCGTAATACGGCTGGTGGTGTATCCGTCACTTTACCGTCACTTTTGGGACGGATTAACACCTCCTCCAAAGTTGTAATAACCCCCAATGTTTTTTATGCTAATGCTTTTTGTATTTTTGTTTGGCCTTTTCTAAATGCTGTTGAATCTATTTCTGGGTTTGATGCAGATGTTGAATGGTTACTGATATAGCTGGTGTAAGAGAACTTTCTTGAGGGATTGTGATGGGCAAGGAGTCAGGATGATAGCCAAACAAGCCAAAAAAGGGTGTAACGCCAGTAGAAGTGTGGAATGAGTTATTGTAGGATAACTCAGCTAACCAGAGCATTGATGTCCAAGAATGGAGTGCTTTTTCAGCGTAAGCATGCAGGTATTGCTTCAAAGTCTGATTTAGGGGGTCATTCTGATGCCGGCCGGCGGCGGAAGCCGCCGGCCTGGCTGGAACCGCCAGAATACCGCTGCGCGATCAAAAGACCGCCGCGGGTATTCTGGGTTTGCCGCTGGGCTGGCGGGCGACCTCCAGAAGGCCGCCCGCCAGCCCAGCGGGAAACACCCTTCCATGAGGATGCCGGCTCCGAATGGAGCCGGCGGAGTGGAAGGGGTGTGACGGGTGCAGTTGCACCCGTCGCGATTTTCAGTGTCTGCATGGCAGACACTGAAAATCTTGGTGGGGCCCTGTTAAGGGGGCCCCTGCAGTGCCCATGCCATTGGCATGGGCACTGCAGGGGCCCCCAGGGGCCCCACGACACCCCATACCGCCATCCTGTGCCTGGCGGCCAAAACCGCCAGAAACAGGATGGCGGTCGGAATCCCCATGGCGGCGCAGCAAGCTGCACCGCCATGGAGGATTCCCCAGGGCAGCGGAAAACCGGCGGTACACCGCCGGTTTTCCGTTTCTGACCGCGGCTGTACCGCCGCGGTCAGAATGCCCAAGGGAGCACCGCCAGCCTGTTGGCGGTGCTCCCGCGGTCGTTGGCCCTGGCGGATTTTACCGCCAGGGACAGTTTGACCATCTGTTTGAGGATGGTGGCTAGTAGATAGTGTGGATGTCACTTGGAGTATTTTGCACCACGTCTTCCAGAAATTGGAGGCAAATTGCGACCCTCGATCGGAGAGGATAATTTTCGACAGTCCATGATAACGAACCACTCTATTCAATAAAATAGTTGCCAGGTCACTGGAGGTGGGCAATTTCTTGTAGGCAATGAAATGTCCATATTTCGTGAGACTATCTACTACCACCAGGATTACTGAATGTTGTTGAACCACTGGTAGACCTGTAATAAAGTCTAAAGAAATGTGCTCCCAGGGGCGACTTGGAGTTGGGAGAGTGGATGCAACAACCCTTTCGGTTTTGAATGACTTGTTTTAATGTGAGCACAGACTTCGCAGTTGTTTACCATTGCTTTTACATCTTTTGTTAGGGTAGGCCACCAAAAATAGCGTTGGATTAATTCAAGAGTCTTAGTAGTACCTGGATGACCTGCCGTAGGTATGACATGCAACCAATGAAACACTATCTTGCGACGTTTGGTAGTGGGCACGAGCAAGCGAGCGTGATGAAAAGGTATTCCTTGCTTGAATGACCTTTTGGGATCTGTTTGGGCCCATGTCTGCCATTTCTCAACAGTGAAAGAATTGCGGATGTCTTCAAAGAAATCTTCAGTTTTTATGATACATAGGACTTTGTCTGGAGCAATGATAGCTCTGGAGGTTTGAACCGCAGGCAACGTGGTAGACTCTTGGCGGGGACAAGGCGTCATCTTTGCAATTGTCTTTACCAGGTCGGAAAGTTACCACAAAATCAAATTCGGCAAAAAAACTGCATCCAACGTAATTGCAGAGGAGTCAAAAGTCTGGCGGAACTCATGAACTGAAGATTTCGATGATCAGTATATACCGTGACAGTGTATTTGGCACCCAACAAATGATGTCTCCATTCTTTAAAGGCATCACGAATCGCCAGAAGCTCTTTTTCAGCAATGACATAGTTCTGTTCGGCTTCGTTCAACTTCCGAGACATGTAAGCTACAGGATGAAGTTGACCAGTGTCTTTGTTTTGTTGCGACAAGACTGCTCCTATTGCCACATCTGAAGCATCAGCGTCCACTATGAAGGGACGATCTGCATCAGGATGAGTCAAGACTGGGGCAGTGGAGAAAGCTTCCTTCAAAGTTGAAAAGGCTTGGTCGGCTTCTGGGAACCATACACATTTTTCTTTCTTTCTTAATAGCTTAGTGATTGGAGCCACAGTCTGGGAGAAATGATTTATGAACCTCTGGTAAACATTTGCAAACCCCAGGAAACATTGTACATCACGAACAGTCTTTGGGGTGGGCCAATCAGATACGGCCTTTACTTTCTTTTCTGCCATCACCATACCTTGAGGGATAAGGATAACCCCTAAAAACTCAACTGTGTTACATGAAACTCACACTTGGTTTGTTAGCAATATAAATATTGCTTTAGAAGGGCTGCAAGAATTTTCTTGACATGTTGTACATGTTCATTTTCATTGTCTGAGTAGATCAAAATGTCATCGATGTAGACTATGGCAAATATGTTGAGGTACTCTCTAAGAACGTCATTCAAGAAAAATTGAAATGCTGCTGGAGCATTACACAGACCAAAAGGCATGACGGTGTATTCAAAAAGGCCATATCTTGTCTTGAACGCTGTTTTCCATTTGTCACCCTCTCTCATTCTAACCAAATGATAAGCACCTCGAAGATCAAGCTTCGTGTCGATTTTTGCTTTCTTTACTTGTTCCAGCAAGACCGGAATTAGGGGCAAAGGATATTTATTCTTGACGGTGACTTTGTTCAATCCCCTATAGTCGATACAAGTTCGAAGTTCTCCATTCGCCTTCGGAACAAAAAACAAAGGAGAAGCTGTAGGAGACTTAGAAGGGCGAATGAAACCATTCTCCAAGAATTGATCTAGATACTTTCGTAAATGTTGATTTTCATGTTCTGACAGGGCGTAGACAGGACAGTTGGGGAGTATCACACCTGGAACTAGATCAATTTGACAGTCAA